>NC_140441.1:45754207-46006707 GCF_963576455.1 Neolamprologus multifasciatus
TGGGTGTAGAGAGAATACAGGAGGGGGCTCAGCACACAGCCCTGTGGGGAGGCGGTGCTCAGTGTGCGAGGGGAGGAGAGATGGGGGCGGAGCCTCACAGTCTAGGGCCGGTTTGTGAGAAAGTCCTTTATCCAGGCGCATGTGGGGGGGGCAAGAGTGACAAGTTTGGTGATGAGGATGTCCGGGATGATTGTATTAAAGGCTGAGCTGTAGTCCACGAAGAGCATTCGGACGTAGCTCTGCCGCTGCTCTAGGTGACTCAGCACAGCGTGGACGACTGTGGCGATGGCGTCTTCTGTGGATCTGATTGCACGGTATGCAAACTGGTGGGGGTCGAATTCTGGGGGGAGGTAATCCTTGATGTGCTGAAGGACTAGTCTCTCAAAGCATTTCATGATTACCGGTGTGAGGGCCACAGGGCGGTAATCATTCAGGCTGGAGATGGAAGACTTCGTCAGCACTGGGATGATTGTGGCTGATTTTAGACAGGATGGGATGGCTGCCTGATCCAGTGAGAGGTTGAAGAGTCTGGTGAAGATGAGGGTGAGCTGGTGTGCGCATGTGTAACACTAATGTATTTCAAATACTCTAAGATCAAAAGGTACTTCACCCAAATTTGATGCAAAAGAGCTCAATGATTTGGACCAGTAGGTTCGGCTACATACAGGAGAGGCAAACTGAATGACACTCAGGCAACTGTGAGTTTTGAAAAATGCCGGCTTTGTATTTTTTTCACCCAGAAAACAAAAGAAAAGAAAATATGACAAACATACAAAACATTACGAATAAAATTGTCTCTTTTTGGTACCAGTATTTTTCTCAGTGACAACCCTGTGGCACAATCACAGTAATCACTTTAAAAAAAAGAAAAGAAACCTTGCCTGGGTGCACCCTTCTAGATGTACAAAGTTCATGTTCAAAATGAACCACAATATAAATTATTAAGTTCCAAATGGCAACATTTATTTGCAACTTCATAGACTTTGTTAACAAATTGCAACAACCATTAAGCTGGAAAAGTTGATCCAACCGCCCACACCCACTTCCCTTCCTATTTGTGGGATGTATAGAGTCCATAAAAAGTCTTTAAAATAAACCATCTGTAAGTCCAGGGGGATGTGTGTGAAAAAGGGGAACAGCAAGTTAAAAATGGCATGGTGTGTTTTTGTTTTGTTGCAGCTGGCCTAGCACACTCTGCTGTGCATCACAGAATAAAGTCAATTGGTCCATCAACGGGGTTGGCTCACCATCGATTACAGGATCCGTTGCAATGCATCAAAAGGAAGATACAAAGGGAAACAAAAAAACCTGACCTGTCAACGACAGTGTTATAGGACATATTAAGTTCTCATATAATCACAGTTCAAAGTCCTATCACCTAAAATGTATTATTTGCAATGTTACCCATGTTACAAATTGAAAATAAACAGTAAAACACATGATCTGTGCATTTGCTTCAAATTCTGTTTTTCAATAAATTGAATAAAGTTTTCCACAAAATATTTTTAAACAATTATCCAATAAACACTGGAACATTTTGCTTGCAAAGAACTCATGAAAAGCGCAGATAAACAATGAACTATTAAAATATTTTGCTCACCTATCTCAGAAAAGAAAGGCGGAGCAGTGCGAGATGGCGCAGGAATGATGAAATGGCGTCGTCTCTAACCCCCGACCTTCGTCGACCAAACAATGTAAAAGGAACCAGCTAGTTACTTGTCTTAGCAGTACACATACAATAAAACGATCATTCATAAACAGCGAGTGCTAACTCTCCCGTTTATATTACTTTTTTTCATACCTCGTTTCAGTAAATCGCTGTGTCTTTTCCTCGCTAGCGTGCTCATGGAGGATTCGCGAGAGAGAGGAAAAGCCTGTGCTCTCTCAGACGGAGATGGCAGGCAGGGCCCTGCACCACGTTTCAGCAGCTCATTGGCTTAGAGCAACTCACATCTACACCAGAGCAGTTAACTCTTTAACCGCTGCACCTGTGGCTTATTCACTATAAACAGAGTGTAACTGCTAAGATTCTTTTTTTCATTTTGGCATATTTTATCCAAGCCATCCTTAAATATGGGTTACACATGCTCTTAGTACTTTGCCAGTTACTCCTATACTCCATACTGATCCACACTGAGGATTTTCATGGTAAAGTCTGTTTTCTTCTTCTCTGGTTTAGTCCATTGACTGTAGCAGAACAATCTTCACATTTCAAACAGTGATACTCAACGTATGGCCCGCGGCCCACACGCAGCCTGCCCACCTTTCCTGATTCAGAGAGAGGGGACCCTGATTAACTGTGTAGTGTTCTTCCTCACAGTTCTAAGTATCAGACACAACATTTCATCATATTTCCTCATAACCCTCTTTTGTCTGACCATTTGATCCCATTTGAATTTGCAATAAAGGATCCACTGAGTTTGGTGACAATAATGACAGTAGATGTTTATGTGAAAGTGCTGGAAGCAAATTAGTGTGTGATGTTCTTTCAGTGTTGCACTTTGTAGACGCTCCCTGAGCACTTGTCTCACAGCCAGCTGCACATAGAGACCAGTGTTGTTAGTCCAGGTCAGAAGATGACTTGTTGGAATGAAAATGAGCTTGTAGTTTGTCTGCTTTAATAATGTGACTGGAAAAAGGTGTTGGACGTCAAATATGTCCATTTCTTTCACACTTCACCTTTAAAAGTGAAGCCTTGTGGTTCCTGGAAGGAAAAACACGATTTTTTCAAGTCTTTGTCCTGTTTTTATGATAAATGTACGACTTTAATGTGAAACATTCAGAGTTTTTTCTCTTGTTGTGTTTGTTTGAAGCTGCTTCCTATTGGCTTCAGCTGTTTGGAGTTTCCATTTTCTAAACTTCTCCATTCTGAACCTTCTTCAGCTCTGAACAGATGATGAAACACTGAATGATTTCAAGCTCACACTTTGTCTAATAAACTTACATCTTTCATTCTTTATACAGATTGTGGAACTGTGGTTTGTCAGAGATCAGCTGTGATTATCTGGCAGCGGCACTGAAGTCCAACCCCTCCCATCTGAGAGAGCTGGATGTGGATGGAAACAACCTGAAGGACCCAGATGTGAAGCAGTTGTCTCATCTTCAGCAGAGTCCAGACTACAGATTGGAGACTCTGCTGTAAGTAGAGTGACGGAGTAAGTGGGTGGTGCTGTCAGCAGTATTGTACTAAACACAGTCAGTATGAAACAAAGATCCAGTGTTTCCTGTAAAGCTGCAGCTTCTCAGTGAAGCTGTGAGAGGAGAATGGTGACAGGCTTCAGGATTGGACACAAACACTTCCTGTTTCTGACCTTTATGGTCACCATAGTAACGGCTGCTGTCAACAGCCAATCAGCTCTCTGAACAAAGCAGCACGCAGACCAATGACTGCATTCATTTCCAAGTTTAAAGCAGTGAAGAACACAGTCTGTAGGTGAGGAAGAATTTAGTGAGAGCAGATGTTTGGATGAAATTCCTCCAGTTAACAGCTGGAACTGTCCATCTGGATTGTTGGGCTTGTTGTTGGGGTTCCTACAGAGCTCAGAGTGGACACACCAAGGTTCTTCTAATGAATGAAAGTCCATACTCAAACTAGGAGGTAAAAACATTTTCATCAACTTCAATAAAAATCCAAAGATTAGAAAAGTGAATCAACAATGAGTCCTAGTACAGTCCCAGCACTGAAGTCCCTGCTGCTCTTTATACTGGATGTGCTGTATCACTGACTGACAGCTGATGAAGAGTCTCTGGAAACACTTGTTTATCTCCTCTGCTCTTCCTTCTTCTCTTTGCAGGTGGAGCTGATGATGGTAAACAGGACGGTGTGTGTGCTGAGGGAGGAGGAGCTGTGTCCTGATGATCCAGAGAGGTTGAAGCAGCAGCAGCTTGTGTGTAGAGACGCTCTGACTGGGCCATGTTACTGGGAGGTGGAGAGGAGAGCTTCATCCAGCAGTGACTGACAGAGGAATGAGAAGAAGTGCAGATGACTGTCAGTGCTGCAGAGTGAACTGCTCTGAGAACAGCTGCACTGTCAGACACAATGTAGAGTCCAGCATCATCCCTGTGTGTCCCTCTGGATCTGACAGAGGATCATCAGTGTATCTGGACTGCTCTGCTGCTGCTCTGTCCTTCTACAGTCTCTGCACAGTCTCTGTCTGACTCTGGCTTCAGACCCTCCTGGATCAAACTCACCTGGAAAGACTTTCAAATTCAAATTCAAATTTCTTTTGTCACACACACAACCATACCCAGTATGACATGAGGTGAAATACATGTAGCTGTGCAATGCCCGACCATTAAATGACAGTGGTTTTACACTATTTACAATTTACATGTTATTACAAAATGTACAGGTTTAACTTAGAAATTTACAGTAAAAATGTGCAAATAGCAGAAAGAGATTATAAGGAAGTGTACATGAAGAAAAACCAGAGTGTGTGTGGTGATGTGATGTGTGTGAGAGTCCAGTCTTATAGTGATGTGGTGTGTGTGGGAGAGGTCAGTCCTACACCTGGTTCACGCGGCAATGTATTGCGCCATTTTCGGGGTCCACAAATCAAAACAAACACACCATGTTGGAACGACGACGACAAGAAACATGCTTAAAAGTAGTTAACTACTTAAAGTAGATGCAAACTAACACATTGATAATCGGGCAAATTATTACTTAACGCCAATTTGTGTCCTCCCTGTCTCATTTAATTTATAGTCTTTACATCAACCTTGTCCTTGTATGTTCCAGGTACTGCACTCCCAAAGATTGAATGAACCTGCATTACGGCCATGAGTAATTGTAAGCACCACGGGGAAGGTCGAAGCCGCACACTGAACATGCTGAACATGCTACCTATATAAATCCAAGCAGGAAGCATGTTTTAATCGTGTGATTGGGCCATCTGAACATCCTACCTAAATAAATCCAAGCAAGAAGCATGTTTTAATAATGTGATTGGGTCATCTGAACACACTACCTATATAAATCCAAGCAGGAAGCATGTTTTAATAGTGTGATTGGGTCATCTGAACATGCTACCTATATAAATCCAAGCAGGAAGCATGTTTTAATAGTGTGATTGGGTCATCTGAACATGCTACCTATACGATGGAGCCATTAACCACGTAAGGTAGCATATTCTGATAAGGTAGCACGGATTGATAGACAAGACTATAAATTTACGCTACGGTAGGATGTTCAAATTCAAATTCAAATTCAAATTTTATTTGTCACATACACAGTCATACACAGTACGGTATGCAGTGAAATGCTTAGACAACTGCTCGTGACCTAAAGAAAAAAAAAGAAAAGGCTATGAATAAGATAGGAAATAAATATGAAAATTAAAAAGGGTAAATTTAACTAGGAAGGAATAAAAATTAAAATTAAAGTTAAAAATGAGATAACTGTACAACACAAATTAGAATGAAGGGTAAATTTAACTGGGAAAGAATAAGATAGAATATATAAATTAAAGTTGAAAATAAAATAACTGTACAACAAAATACACAATACACAGTATAGAAATATATAAGAATGTATGAAGAAATATAAATATATATATACACAATAACAGCAGCTGTACAAGTATTAACTGGAAATGAAGAATATAATGTCCAGTGTTGTGCAATCCACATTATTTAGTGTCTTGTGCAGTGCAAATATGCTTAAAGTGATTTAGTGATGAAGTGAAAACAATGTCCAGAATGTCCAGTGTGTGTGTAAGAACTATATGTGTGGGTCAGTACTGTGTGGTGGTGTGATTGAGAGACCATATCGCCTGCGGGAAGAAGCTCCTCCTCAGTCTCTCTGTTGGTCTTCGGGGAGCGGAATCGCTTTCCTGACCTCAACAGAGAGAACAGTCTGTTGTTAGGATGGCTGAGGTCCTTCACGATCTTCCTGGCCTTGGTCCAGCACCGCCTGCTGTAGATTGAGTGCAGGTCAGGGAGCTTGAAGCGGATGGTGCGCTCAGCTGATCGCACAACCCTCTGTAGAGCTCGTGTTTTGACAGAACACCGGTTCTCGTCCCCAACATTTTTCTTTTGTTAAGCTTACTGTTATCAAGGCATGGTAAATGAACAGTAAACCTTACCTGATGACTAATCTTCCCGTTTCCCTCTCATTTATTTGGGTTGTCATGGCAGAAGTATTAAACAATGCCTTTTATTAGAACATAAGCATTTAAATGCAGTAATTGTATTTGAATTAGTTAAATATGAGTGGGCAACTCTGACCATGACAAGACTGCATTTGCTCTAAAAAATTAATAAAAAATTTAGACATATTGTTGTCATTATTTTTACTCTTCAATTTTATGTGTTTTTTCTTTAAGATGGTATCAGAAGTTGCTCCTCCACCATGAAAAAAAACATCTGCATGTATTCTTTCACTACATCCACGATTCTCCTCTGTGGTCTTCCTCATTCATCCTGTTTGGAGCTTAATGTTCAACATCCTCTATCTATTAAAATTACAGAAGGAGAAGAAAGTAATCATCAGAGCAGGAATCATGATAAATGATAAATAGATTACCAGTACATACAAACATAACACTTGCATAATTTCTCTGATAACGCTCCATTGGATGGGTTTATTAACTGTGGGCTGAAATTGTACTACAGTCTGCTGATGAGGAACTTCTTTGAGTGTTGAATAAAATGTCCTCCACAATCTGTATATGAATTGCCATTAAAACCATAGAGATTCTTACTTATAAAGGAAAGAAAAGTGGGACAATGCCCATCAACATATAGTGTATATTTTCTGAAACATTACAAAGATACAGGTAATTCTGGGTTCACCTGAATTACAGATTAGACTGGTGGACAAACATAGATGTTGTGTACAACTGGTGACAGCATCAGTGACAACAAATTAATCAGCAAGGCTGGAAGCAGAATTAGGAGGCGTCAGAGTCAGCGAGGGTCAGAGATCAATGAACAAATTGCCCATCTTCATGGATAATGCATCCTCCTCAAAAGGATTAAAAATTTGGGCCATGAAGAACAGTTCAGGAAACCTATTTTATTGTTTCGTCTGTGAAACTGTATAAATGAAATGTAAATTATGTTAAAGGCAAACACATTTGTAAGCCATAGAAACAGACATGCTTTGCATTATACCTTCAAACATCTGTATAGATTTGATACATTATTTATTAACTGAATTTGCTAACATGTCTTACATAGTGAGAGTATTTCCTTTACTGATGATATTTCAATGATATGTATTTTTTATGACTAAATAATGCTCTATCGAACACCTGGCAATAACAGCAGGTGTGGCAATTTTGTAATTTGTTGTTTAAATTTGATATTATTTTAGGCAGTATATTTTCTTAGCCTTTGTCATACTCATACTTAACCCTCTCAGGCTCAAATTAAGTTTTTGTTGCTAATGCACAAAAGAATACCTGCAGTGGTACTTCTGAGTAAAAAAAAATCATAAAATATGTATGTGGGGTAATCAGGTTGGGTGTGGATCACAGGGTGAAGAGTGGGGGTCACCCAGAGTCAGAATCCAGTGAGATAACTGTGTCACCTCTTACAGATTTCCTGTAATCTGTGCTCAAAGATGAGAAAATATATAGTACAGTACAGTAAATTTGGTAAATTTTAGTATTCATTTTCTGGAAAACCGTACATTTTGGGTGTGGATCACAGGGTAAAAAGTGGAGATAGCCTAGAGTCAGAATCTAGTGAAATATCAGTGTCACCTCTTACAGTTTTTGTGTAATCTGAGCTCAAAGATGAGGATATTAAAAGTACAGTACTGTATATTGGGTAAATTTTACTGTTAATTTTCTCTGAATCGTACAGTAATTTTGGGTGTGGATCACAGGGTGAAAAGTGGAGATGAACCAAAACTGAGAGTGGATTGTGAAGTACAACAGTGTCAGGACACAAAAGACTGCGTTTCTAAGCCAGCCGGCACCCGTACCGTAATATGCATAAGAATAGTGCAACAACATTTTAGGTGCGCCTGGCGGTGCGGCTAGCTTGACGGTGTCTTCGTAAGGGAGGGCTCACTTGACCGCGGTCAAATATGGTGCTGAAGAAACAAACTACAGAGAACTTCGTAAAGAGAGTATTGAGTGCTTTGGCGACGTAAATGGACTGGTTCTTATATAGTACTCAAAGCACTAAACTTGCCTCATTCAGGTGTACGCAAGCACTTTTCTCTGTAAGCACTTTCTGCGTAATGTTCACACACATTTGGAGAGCAACTCTGCGTTGGTATCTTGCCCAGGGATATTTGGCATGCAGACGGGGATTGAAGCACCTTCCTCTACTACCTGAGCAAAGCCACCCCATGTTCGTCTGTGCACAGATTTCTTTCAATACAGTATTATCACAATTGTGCAAAAATACAGGCATGAAAGCTTAAAGTGCGTGATCACAATAAAGGTGACGTTCAGAGACTGACTGAGTGATCTGAGAACTCATCAGCGCTCATCACTGCCTTCACTTACTTGCTGCTATGGGTGCAGGAATAACACAGTTATGCAGTTACTTTCTCAGTCTGCTAGAGCCTCCACTTGAACGCAAGAACCTTCATTTATCTTCTCAAACGGAACTCAAAATGTTTTTTACAAATTGAAGGATTAAGATATAAATTGTAGAAGCATCGATCCACACATTCAAAGAAGAACAACCCAACTAACTCTTCATAAAACTCCAAGAGATATGAAAATCTTTATTTCTGTCTATTCTGTGTTGTTAATAACATCACATCTTCACATAGTAGCAAAAACATATTAAAAAACATTAATCTCAACATGCATACTGTACTTCAAGTTTCTCTCATGGAAAGGCCAGTGTTACTTTTATAGTATCCTTTCCATAAATATCATAAATATCTTTACCCATGTAGTGGAATTATTTTATTTTTTCATTTTAGTTAACAAGTATAATGTGACCACATTCACTTTTTATCAGGACAAGCTACACCACCACGGTGGTTAGCATGCAATAACACTGCCTTGTTCTCAAAGCTTCTTGCTAACTGTACTTTTTTCTGAGATGTTCTCTTTAAGTAAGGATACTGAAAATGTAAGCAGTGTATACGGTCACATCACGTGCTTAAGGTTGTGTTAGCACTGATAATTCCTTCACAGTTCTTTAAAGATGCTGAAGTCATCATATCAGCTGTAAATGCAGTGCTGCTGCTGTCCTTACGCTATACATTCAAGCATCACACTTTCTTACTGACCAGTTTATTTCCACATTTCATGCTCTAGTATGGTGTGACTGAATGAAGTCAGCAAACCAAATTCTGTCCATCTGAGGATGAGAAAAAACTTGCATGAAATGGGAAGAATGAGATGAAGATGGCTCCTATGCTTTACACGTGGCACTGTTTCTGCCATTGTATGCTAATGCTTGAAAGATACATTAAAAGTCTGACACTTCACTCTTCAGCTGGAGCGTCCATCAAGTTTTACATTCCAGGTTTCCTCGTTGGGATTACGACTCAGACGATGATGTGAAAAATTACTTATTACATTAAACCCATAAAATCAACACTGGCAAAAAAGCCGTGCACGTCACAGAGCAGCTTTCTATGGCCGAGCAGCTCCTGCAGGTGTAAGGTGTAGGTGTCACAGCACTTTGGTCCAAAGAGTTTATGTGCAGCATGCAGACAGAAAATGGCTTTACAGAATATGACTGAATGTTGAGACACACACAGTCTGCCTCCTCAGTCTGATCAAGAAGAAAACCTGACTGAGCGCTTCATAACATCAGTATGATGATGTCCCAGAGGCCATGTTCAGGTTATTCTCCCGTCCACACTGAGCGGGCGGATCAGTGGAGTCTGCATTAGCTTTAACAGAAAGGTCTGATTTAAGCCGGTAAGCTGAATAAACAAGAAAAGCTAGAAAGCTTTATCAACTATAACCCCAACGAGGACCTTGACAGGTGTCTTGTGTACAGGTGAAGGCTGGACAGTCAGCAGGATACCTTCCTAACATTTGTCATTCCCAGCATTGAACCATTTCCTGGCACAGCCTCAGTGAAACAGAGCATCGTTTCCACCCCACAGTTACAGACAGGCTGTGCTTTTCTTTGGTAACGCCGTCAAAAGAGAAGCCCCGTGTCCTCTCTCAGTAGCTGCTTTCGTGTCCTGTCAGGATGTACAGGCTGCTCAGTGCTGACGGGTCATCAGTCGGTGTGCTCTGAAGGATGATGTCTCTGCACATTGTCAGCAAATGAGAAGGAGATGAGTTGTAAAGGAAAACCAGAGAAAGGCAGTACTAACCTAAAGCCAGTGCCTCCACCTGCTTCTACTCCTCCCACCTCTAGTACTAACACTACTCTACTGATACTACAACCACTGCAGTTTGACTTTTAATGCTACACACTGATACAGTACTGGAGTTTTACTCCTGTTCCTGCTCATCACCACGCCTACTACTTTTTTAAACTCTATGATAAGTGTGAACATTTACACAACAGCATACAAACAAGTTTAAAGTAGAAAAAAGGAAGCAAAGAGCTGAGAAATACATAAAACATAACACATAGGAAAAAGAAACTAAATCAACTAAATAAAGGTTGGCACAGTTGTATAATAATACTTAGTACTGGCAGCCACCAGCGCTAAGCCTCAGCCTCCCAGTAGACACACCCATTGTACCGATTTAAATCCTATATGTCTTTGTTCTCAGGTTATCACGTTCACAAACTTTGGTGTCCACGCTATTTGCCTGCCAGGCTGACAATGATTTAGATCACAGAAATCCAACAACATTTTTAAGCTGTTATTCCTGGTTTCACAGTGGAAAACTCCAGGTAACTTCCATTATCTTTGCTACTTCCACATGCTACTCTGAAAATCGCTTCCAGGTCTATTAACAATAGTATCAAGAAAAATAATATCCTGATTACTTCTGATGTACTAGGTTTACTAGTTTCTCACAGTGATTGATAACTCTTGTCAGCATACTGTTAACATACCTGTTTGTTCCCAGAACTCTGAACACACGACTGTCATCTGTAATTTCTTGTGTTACCTGCACATAAAGTGAAAATTCACATGTGTAATGACTTAGAACAAATATGATAAGCACATGATACGAGCTCAGCCAACGTTGGATGAGTTCATCACCTCATCTGAATGGAAACTCCTCCCTTTGAGGCCATGCTTCCAGAACGCCAGCACACTATCCTGCAAGCAGACTGACAGAACAGGAGGTGTCACTCAGCTTTCAGGACACACAATAGCTCTCATTCACTCTGTTTGTCACATCATTATTTCTACCTAGTGTTTCAATGGAGAAGTCAAAGACTATTTCTGCAGCCAGCTGTCTGGATGGAAGTCCTTGCAGGTTCACGATCTTTACAGTTCCTGTCCAAATGGTACACAGATTGAGAATGAGCACGAAAGACATTTGAAGGATTCACAATATGCGAGGGGACTTACTTTCCAAGGTGATGAGAACAGTGTCTCGGTCCAGCTGGGTTACCTGCACGGCTCTGAGTGCTCCACTATCTCCTGATGCACGGAAAGAAGGAAGCTTGTTGAAACAAGTTGAAGCTTGAAGCTTCAGGAAGTCAGCAGAGAAATTCAGAAATGGTCCTACCTGGCACTGGAACAGGAGCGCCGTTCAGCTCTATAATATCAAACCTGAGCTGTTGGCCGGTTGGTGGTTTATCATTACTACAGTCTCTCACTCCAACACACAGCTGAGGAAACTCATCTGTTGCCAACACCAGCAGTTCAAATACCGGAAGAGAATCTGGGAGCCTGATGGCGAGTTGCTGTGAAACAGTCACCAAGGAAACAAGAAAAACTAAATAAATTCTCATGATGGTTAAGTGATGCTTGTTAAACCTGAGCTGAACCTGTTCATACAACCTTCCAAAACAGCACAACAGAATTCTTGTATGATTAGTAAATCTAGAGATTAAAGATAAACTGATGCCATCCACCCATCCATCCATCCACCCGTCCGTCCATCCTGCCGTCCATCCATCCACCCACCCATCCATCCATCCGTCCGTCCAGCCGTCCATCCATTCATCCATCCATCCATTCACCCATCCGACTGTCCATCCATCCATCCAGCCGTCCAGCCGTCCATCCATCCATCCATCCACCCACCCATCCATCCATCCGTCCGTCCAGCCGTCCATCCACCCACCCGTCCGTCCATCCATCCATCCACCCACCCATCCATCCACCCGTCCATCCATCCATCCACCCACCCGTCCGTCCATCCATCCATCCACCCACCCATCCACCCGTCCATCCGTCCATCCATCCATCCACCCATCCGTCCATCCATCCATCCTTCCATCCATCATCCCTCCATCCACCCACCCATCCGTCCATCCATCCTTCCATCTGTCCATCCATCCGTCTATGCATCCATCCATCCAAGCATCCGTCCATCCATCCATTCAGCCGTCCATCCATCCGTCAGTCCATCTGTCCATTCATCCGTCTATGCATCCATCCATCCAAGCATCCGTCCATCCATCCATTCAGCCGTCCATCCATCCGTCCGTCCATCCATCCGTCCACCCATCCAAGCATCCGTCCATCTGTCTGCTTCCGCTTATCCTTTTTCGGGGTGGCGGGGGGCTGGAGCCTATCCCAGCTGTCTTAGGGCGAGAGGCAGGGTGCACCCTGGACAGGTCCCAGTTAGTGGCAGGGCTAACACATAGACACAGACAACCATTCGCACACATTCACACCTATGGGCAATTTAGCGTTTCCAATGAACCTGTCCCCTAACTGCACGTCTATGCCACTTTTCCATAATGTTGTGACACAGGTGTGTTTCTCCAAGCAGCACTGTGTTAGGACTGCAGACAGGCTACAGAGCTCTGTTCTCACAATACATACATTATCTTCATGAAATGTGTGAGACATTCTCAAAAAACCTGTCAATTAGTCTGCTATGTGACCTAATGGTGCATGTTGGCGTTGAACTGTGTGCTGATAACACTGTTCCTGTAGCACAGAAAACACATGGTAACCATTCAGTTACACGAGCTTGGACCCAGAGAAGGTGCTGTTGGTGTTTTTGGATGGCGTTTATACAACGTTTCTTTTATTTAGTCTCTAAAATAAAAAGTCTCTTGAATAAAAAGTATGCATATGTATTAAAAAATCAATTACATTCTTCAGCTTCAGATTCTGATATGCTGTCTGTCTACTTTTATGTAATTCAGGTCTAATGGCTGGTTTGCGTTGTGGAAATAGGGTTAGAGTTAGAAAGGCAGACATTTATTCAGGTGGCAAGTTCAACATATCTGTACAAACCTTTAGATGCATGAACTTCTGAAGAGGCTCATACCACAAGAGTAAAACCAGGCCAGATGGGACAGCCCCGCACAGAAATGTGCTATCTGTGTACGGGTTTCTTGCTGAAACAGAGAGAGCAGGACTAAGTGTCTGCAGTTGTTCTCCGTGAACAAACAGACTGACCAGAGTAACTCGGCATTGCTTACCTACACTGCACCTCCTACAACCTTTAGTGTCAGGAATCTTTACAGATATGGCAAACTTTCTGTGGCCAACAGAGAATATCCAGGTCAGAACAAGCAGACAAAATTGGGTTTACAGTATCCTCCTTCCTCAAAATCAGGTGGTAGCATCATACATCACACAATTAATACTGCTTCACCTACAGCTCCTGTTTCCCTGCATCTGTGATGGCGTGTCGTACCTGAGACTGATACGCTCAGTGAGGCGGTTGGTGCTGAGCGACAGGCTGCTGTGTTTCTTGTGCAGATGTCCTTTCTGTTCAAACAGAGCTGGCAGGCTGTGCGAGTAAAGCTGGGACGACTTCCCTGCAGGATTGAGCCTTTTTAGAGCAGCATATTATCGAGTGGACACAATGTTTTCCGTTTGTGTCACGCTGTTTGTTACCTGATACGGACATCAGCACATTGTTCATAACATATAGCCATATACATCGCTGAGGGAGGAGCTGTGGGGAGAGGGAAAAGACAAGCAGTGAGACTTCAAACATCCAGCTTCAGTCATCAGACTCTTTCAGAAACACCATTTCCTGGTTTTCAGTGCTCCTCCTTTCATCAGGAGCTGCACACTTTTTCAGGGTGATGCGATTAATGACTTGCACTTTTCTGTTATTACTTGCATTTTTACACAATGCTCTTCTACTCTGACTGACACTTTCAACTACCAGCTTAACCGCACGTCACCCTTTTCTACCTCAAAACGACCAGTTACACATGTCTGCATGAATTCTGCACGCACGTTTGCACTACAAGCTGCACACAAACACGTGCACACACATGCACACACTCACGTGCACACATCCATGATTTACTCCAAACCTAACCTTCAGTGCTTTTTAACTTCCAACCCCTTCAGTGGAAACATCGGGAGAAGTTTGCCAGATTTAGGGTTTGCAGTGTTATTGCAGTGTTAAGCATAGACTGGTTTTAAGGAGGTCGCTCCTTACTGGGGTTATATTGTCATAGTATCTTATGCTGCAGACCTAACCTGCTCTGGACCGAGTTATTCCTCCTGCATGTCTGTGCACGGATAGTCGAGCATCTTATGAATATAGCCACTTGACCTTTGACCCATTTCAGTATAAGATATTGTGAAAGTATTAGTCTTAGCTGACTTTCCTTCATGTTTCTAATGTTTTTGTGTTACTAGTAGCCCTGATGTTTCCCCTGTCTGACCTCTGTCTCGTCTATGTGTTGCTCAGTTTTCTCGTGTGTCGTGTTTTTGTCCGTCTTCCCTCCTTTTCCTCTCATCGCCGTCATCTGTGTCCAATCATTTTAGCCCGTACCTTGATCCCCATCTGTTCATCTTTGTTCTAATCCCTGTTTTGTAGCATGTAGCATGTCTTCCACACATAGCTCCTGCCTCTGTGCTCATTTTGGGATTCTGTTTTGTTGTTGGCTAATTCTGTGGACAGCTAAAGTTAAAGCCTTGGTTTTGCTTTGCTGACTTTCCCCTGGTGCTTTGCAAATAAGTCGTCTTTCCAATAACTTCACCAGAATGGTCATGTAAGGACATGTAATAAAGGATTCAGGCCAGTTAAGTGGAGTGGACAGCATGGCTGTTAAAGCATTATACAAATGTGAGAGAATTATGATCTTACCTTCTCTAATGTATCTTCATGAAGTTCATTAAGGTTCAGTGTGTAGATGCCTTCTTCTGCCCCAAGAATAAGATACTGATCTAAGTAGGAAAAGTGTTTATATAAAGAAGTTTCCATCAGCACCAAACACAGACACCATTACCATCGCATCACAAGGTTCAGACACCAGACCTGCTTTCACTTTGGCTGCTATCCCCATTAAGAGTGCCTCTTTGTGCTACAACGTCAGGCAACAGCACGCACATGACCCATGCTGTGTGTAGGCACCTGGCCACTACAGTGTCACATCACATTCATTGTGTCACATTGAAGGACATGCACACGTAACAAAGAGCATCTCTGCACAACAAGACCATCTTAAAGAGAACACAGCCACATTTAAGTCAGTTACAGCTTTCCTTTCAAACAAGAAGTCTCCTTTTCATCGTACCTTGCATAAATGAACTGTCTCCTCACATTAATATAAACCTGTTATAAACCTGCTGCTGTGAGATTTCTGAGAAAAGGCTCTCATTACTCCACTATGACGTAAAAATAGAACCATAGACCAAACCACTGACCTCTTGTTTTGGGAAAAATCCAGGTGACGGCGCAGTTGATTTTTAGAGGGCAGCCATTGAAGACTTTAGAGAAGCAGGCTCCCATCTACAGAAGCAGCAGAGCAACTGAATCATGTATGGTCTGGCATGTTTAGATTGACTCTTCAGTTTAGGTATGTTATCTTTCCAACAAAACCAAACTGGCTGTTATACTTTTATTCAAAGTTGCACAAGTAATTTTTTCTGTTCAGTCATCCAGGTCATGGTAATCTGAGGAGCTTTGTCTTCCAATAGGGCTTAAAATCTGGGACTCTCCACCTACTGCTCTTAGAACTGAAGGCGCTTCTCAGATAAGAGATGAAACGTCCCGACTCTTTGTCTTTCAAAGCTCCTTAGATCACAAACCAGTTTGCACAAGAGTTACTCTAAAAGTGAGGAAGTAGTGAGAAGGTGCAGAGGTTTGTGGAATCCGTTGGCAGGACGCAGCCATTAAAACACACGGTTGTACGTGAGGAAGCAAATCATGTTAGTCATGAGAGCTTTGGGCGTAAAATGTTAAACTTCACACTTACATGGACTTGAGGGGTGGGAGGAAGGCCATGACAATCAGCGCTCTAAAAATGTCAAAGGTTACACATAAGAAATGTTATTATTTTTTGTAAATGTCACAAATCAGCATTTTGACTGTTACATGGTGTGTAGTCCGACACCTTTAAAGGAGCCAACCATTAGGAAGTTATAAGGTTAGCAAATCACACAGGCTGATATGCTGAGGCTTCCACTTACATCATCCTTCGTCTTCCTCCTCAGTGTGCTCCATTCTGGTGATAGTGGGGTCTCTCGCTTGGGTGAGGACGCAGTAGTAACCAACTCTGCTGTCACAGCGCCCTCCGCTGGCCGACACGTTTCACTGCAGCCCTTTGTGATGTCCTGAGTGGCTGAGCACCTGGCCAAGGCTAAAAAGAGAAAGAGATTTTTGTGGGACTCATTCTGAGCTTGGTCAGCTTAAAGTGGAACTATTACGGTCATAGCTGAAGTTAATGCATGCATTAAGTCATGTCTGCAGTAACTGCAATTTACATTATTACATGGTATTAAAGTTCCACATCACGACATCAGTGATATAGCAAAACCATTTACATTCATTAGCGTACAAAACAAAACATTAGCGATAAGTATAGAACCCCTGGCTGAATACGCTGTAATATACAAATCCAAAGAACAGGAGGAAGGAGGAATAACCAACTTCTTTACATTCCAAGACTTATGAAATCTACATATGTATGGTTCAGTCTCAGGATACAAGATTAATAAATGAATCAGAGGCAATGATGATATCTGGGGACTGGCCTATGCAAATGAATGAAAGGGTTTCCTTCCGCTGGCCCAGACAAGGATTTAGATATCTAGGAATTACACTCACAGCAAAATCCAAGCAATTATTTGAAGCCAATTACAACAAGCTCATTAGACAAACAAACAAAGATATAACACGATGGGATATTCTGCCCCTCTCTTTATTTGGAAGACGCGAAAGCTTGAAAATGGTAAGATTGAAAACACGGAGTGTCCAGCAGTGTCTCCAGACTTCAACCCCATCAAACTGGTTTGGGATGAACTGGACAGAAGCAAAGCAAAGCAACCTACAAGGTCCACGTTTATGGGAACTTCTGCAGCAGATATGGGAGAATATTTGATTTCTATTGTAGAAAGAATGCCACGGCTGTGTTCAGCTGTTATGTCTGCCAAAGGGTCGACTTTGATGAGCCAAAGTTTAGAATACATTTTGGTCTAAAACTGATTCCATGATTTCTTTTTTTAACTCCAGCTGTACTATGCTTTCATTTCAGAGTGCAATCAGACATAAACTGCATCATTTTCAATAACAAACTGGAAGAACTGGGGTGTTCTAAAACTTCTGACTGGTAGTTTAGGTCGTTCATTGTGACCGTTCTGGAATCACTGACTGGATACTTTAACTACAGAGAGCTCTTTTACTTTGATATGCTGTATGACGTTCATGTAAATAATCCTTAACAACTGCACAGTCAAAAGTTAATATAGTAGTTAGTATAACTTTCCCCTCTGAAGGAGCTTTATTTAAAGCTACGGACGTTTACAGAAGCCTACCAAGAAGCACCACCCAGTGCTTATGATCTGTGCATCAACAGTGTGCTGCGTCTGGCGAAGCATCAAGTATATAAAGACATCATCGCTGGGATCACATATGTTTGTTTACTTCACTGTCTGAAATAGTCTAATACAAACATCTGAAACTGCAACGTTATGTGGGACAGAACAGAAGTTAAAAGAAAAAGTGTCTGTTTAAAGGCAGACAAAGCTGAGGTCTAATGTTGTGATGAGTACCTGTGGTGGAGTCGGCTGTGACAGCGCTGTCGGGGCCCAGTGTACAGGTCGGTCTCGGTGTAAGATCTTTGTCCTCTGTGCTGGGAGTCAAAGAGCTGAAGGCTGGCAGTGAGGCCGTAGACGGACTGAACACACTGCTCTTTCTGCCTCCCTGAGAAACACCATCAAACATGTTACTAAATACAAATACACATTACTGTATGTGACAAGGCTAATGTGCATGGGAATGTCGCTCCCATGGTTTTATACTGAACACATTTCTGCATGTTCATCAGATGGAATAATGCCTCTGTGGTGAGTCATGGTGTTTCCCCCCTTCTCCACTGGCATTAGAGTCCCCAGGACCTCAGCTGTCGAGGGCATTTTACCCCTGCTACAACTGGACCAGACGATAAGCGATTAAAAACCCCATGAGAGGTGCAGCTAATGCTAGGGAGGAGGGGGGTAGTCAAGGGTGAGCGCCTGGTGGCTGGGCCCCAGCCAATGGTGCCTGGCCAGCAGCAGCCCAAAAGAAGCCTGAACTCCTTTGGATCCACCACCTGCAGGAGGCGGCCAAAGGGGTTCAGTGACAAATGGATTGGGCAGTGGTCAACTCCTTGGGGGGTGGGGGGGGGGTTCCTTAAGGTTTCCTAGTTGATACAACTGAGAAGGTGCCTCTGGATTGGGAGATTAGGGAGATTCCCTGTGAAGGTCTGTGCTGGGGTACAGGAAAGAAGAGTCCAGCAGTTAATGCAATCTTGGATCCAGAAAGAATAAAGCAATTGTTACTGTGGTCATGGAAGGCTGCAGCAAATCCTTATTCTCCTGGGGACATTCAAGTTTCCCCAAAAACTCAACACGTGTTTTTGGACTTAAATTAGGCATTCAAGGCCTCCCTTGAAGTGTCCTATTATAGTGTTGATAATTATCAGATTAGAATGAAAATAATGAAGAAGCCACTTTGTCTTTGACACACTAGATCCTGCTGGACTGGAACTGAACTGTTGCTAGACAAGCAACAATAAATTTGGACTCACACATGGTTTGATCACTCAGAGACATTTCCAAGCATTTACAGAGTCAGTACATGGGAGTAGGTTTAGCTGGCTGAGGGGGTTAAGTAGCTGGCTAAGTAAGCCTTCTTTACTCTTTATCTCCTTTACATCTATGGCCAATTTAGAACTGCCAGTTAATCTAACGTGCATGTCTTTACACTGGGACAAAGCCAGTTACCCAGCGAAACCCCAAGAGGCAGGAGGAGAGCGCACCAGTGCCACACAGAAAGGCGGGGTCTGAACAAGCATTACCCACTGTAAAACCACGCCACCTAGAGGCTGGTTGGAACAAATAACCTGTAATGTACTGAGGCAAACGTAGAATTTGAGGAAGGCTAATTTAATTTTAAAGTTAGTAGAACGCACAGACAGGAAACTGATGGAAAGTCATAATTAAAGCTTTCCGCACAATTTTCACCTTCCATTAAAACACTTATGCTACTTTGCATTTTTTGTAATCTTTAGGTGTACACATATTAAACTAGTATAGAAGAGTAGAAACTGCACATACTACAAAAGTATTTGCTCATCTGCCTTCACACGCATATCGACTTGAATCAATTGATTCTATACAAGTTGGAACAGCTGAATTTGATGATCTGGACAGGTGAGTGAATACCTTTAGCAACATATAAACTAGTATATAAAAGTTGAAGATACACACAGACACAGTATATATGAACTACTCTAGAGTGACCGAATTGCGACGGAGATTTTGTTTATGGTAAAATGATTCACACTCACATCAGCACATGGCACTCTCTTGATGGTTAAACTCCTGAAAGACAAAGGAGCAACAATGGTCATGCTCTAAAAGGCGAAGACGTCTTATAAAGAAATCCACATCAAGCATAATAGAAACAAGCCGGACATAAAGGGAGGTGCTGGAGATGCTGAGGGTTGGCTAAGAGCAGGACATGAACAAAAATCTGAAGGAAACATTACAACAAAGCAAGCAAACACCAGACTTTCACTGACGCGGTGCTGGTGTGGAAACCTTTTAGAATCAAACACTATGTAGGAGGTAACAGTTCCCCTCCTATATCCAATGACATCATGGTTCTGGATAAAAAGAAGAAATAGAAAAAAAACAAGTACTGTCCAAAATCTAGCACTAGTCAGTTTTCCACATAATGTGAGGGAATCAGCACAAGCACCACATCAGTGACAAGTAACACAAACCCAAAGAAGTTAACAAAACAAAACACGTATATTTGTGCTAAATCAAACATGCTCCCAAACTCCAGTTCATGGAGGTTGGGATTAGATTAGATTGAACACAAACCTGCTGATTATACCCAACATACAGACAATGGTTGATTTTCACATCAAGAATAATTCCATGACAAGCAGCTTATTTCAGGTGAATTCAGGTGGGATGGGGAGACATTGGTGTTAGGAAAGGCTAGAGTTAATGGACATGGCCTACCTCAGCTCGAGAGCTTGCTCCACACATTCCAACAGGCTCCTGCAACACGAAGACCTGATGTTTATCTGACTACAGGCCTGAATGGCCCAAGAAGGAATTAACCCAAGGTTTGATCACTGTCTATCATTTCAAACTCAGGCTTAGAGCACTCCTTTTTGTGCTAAGGGTTATTTCCAGTTTACCTACCATCAAACACAACTCACCCAGTTATATGCTTGAAGAGTTGCAGAAGGGATTATATGCAGTTGTGGTCAAACATTTATAAAGCCTTTTAATGATTTCCTTTCTTTAATAACTTAAAAAAAAAAAACAAGATCTGGGTGTACAAGTTTGAATTTAATTTGAATTTTTGCAGATCCACACAGAGTCAAACGTTTGGACACATCTTCTCATTTGATGTTTTTCCTTTATTTTTACGACTTTCTACACTGATGTTTTCAGTTTGTAACTACAAATATATGAAGCAAGATATATGGAATTATGTCGCGAAGAAAAAATCGATAAATAATTCTAAATACATCTTATACTTTCAAAGTAGACTTTGCTTCGATGACAATGCTGCAAACACTTGGCCTTCTCTCAATGAGCTTCATGATGTAGATGCCTGAAACATCATGTTGATGCAAGGAAATCCACAATTCGATTCTGTTCATCTGGACGTTTTCAGTGGGAGAAAGGTTTCGTCACTCATCCAGGTGACTCCTTCAGTCTCAGCTGTCTGCAGGTTTCCAATCTTATAAACAGTACATTTGCACAATGACTGAAACTAGCCCACTGAAGGAACAAGAACCACTGATCAGTGGCCATGACTACCATTCACAGAGAGCCTGTGACCTGTGGTATGAGGTCCGGTGAGTAGCTTTGTCTTGTTCTAACTGCTTCAGACAGTCTGTCCCCCTTTTACTGTAAACACTTCCTGGGTCTCGTTTCAGGGGCTCGTGATCAGTTCGACTAGCGGGATGGATGTTTTTCTCCGCTTGGGTGAGCTGTTTGTCAGACAAATTCTTCACCCACTTCTCCACATCCTCAGTGTGGCACTCACTGGACTGACCGATACTCAGAACAATGTGGAAGTCCAAGGAACTCAGTCAAGATCTAAGAAGGAGAATTGTAGGTTTATGCAAATTGTCAGGGTCTCTGCAGATTCAAAGGTCATCAGTTCAAACTTGTACATTAGTACAAGTTATACCACTTTGGGTTTTCTTCCAGACTTTGACAAACAGTTACCCTTGGATGACAGGAAATGAGCCGGGGCGTTAAAGAAGAACCCACAAATCACCAAGGTTCAAGACTCAAGACTGGCATGGACCAGAAACTGCTCAACACCAGCATCACTGTCAACAATAAAGACAGTTTTACATCGCCATAGCCTGAGAGGGTGCTAACCAAGAAAGAATCTCCCAGCAAGAAGCTCCTGCTCCAAAATCGACACAAGCTTGAGGGAAATTTGCAGCTGCCCACATGAACAAGCCAAACGCCTTCTAGAGAAAGGTAGTTTGGTATGTTTGGAGGAGTAAAGGTGAGCCTTTCAAACCTGAGAATACTGTCAAGCGTAGTGGTGAAAGCATCATGCTTTGGGGCTGTTTTGCTGCCGGTGGTAATGGTAGGCTACACAAAGTGGAACACTGCAGGACAATGATCCCAAACACACATCAACATACATCACTGGTTCTAGAATGGATAAAACAAACATGAAGCTTATGAAATCACCTTTCCAAAGCTCTGACCTCAACTGAGGTCGGGTCTGTACCAGGAAACCAACCAATTTACCAAGTTTTCCAAGAACAGTGGTTCGATAGAATTACACCAGAAGCTTGTTGATGACTACCAAAAGTGTCCAGTCACAACTTGTTAAGAAATATTTAAACAAAACTGCATATGCAGCCAGCATATATACGTTGACTCTATGTGGATAAGTGAAAATCAAAAATTAATTTAAAGTTTGGTGTTTTTTTAAGTCATTAAAGATGTTGTTGTGTTGTACAATCTTCCAAAAGAACAAAGAAATCATTAAAAGCCCAGAGTGGACGTAAACGTCTGATCACAACTGTAAACGATTCCTTTGTGCACATGTCATCATTTTAAAAACAAAATAAAAGAAATTAAATAGAATATGCAACAATCTTTTTTTTCATAAATATACATTTATTGGCCACTTTATTAGGTACACTTGTGGGTACACTCGATTTTCGCCGGTCGTTGCTCATTAATGCAAACATCTGTTGGACTTGAAGTTCAAACTGAGCATCAGGAAGAGAAGTGACGTGTGAAACGAGTGTACCCATTTTCTGATAGCTGCTTCAGCAGGATAACTGTCTTAAAAATGACAGCGAGTTCGCTGTGCTCCGCGGCCAAAGGTCTCAGTGCAATCCTGGATGTGCAGCAGCAGTCCATGTAATGCTATCATGTCAGTTTGAACCGAAGTCTCTAAGGAATGTTTTCAGCACCATCTTTGGCATGAAGGCAAAAGGGTCCAACACAGCACTACCAACGTGTACGTGATAAAGGGGCCAATAGTATAGTCTCCATTATTTTAACTGGCACCTGGAAGTATCCAGACATACGGAGCATTACTTCATTATCACAATCTGTAAATGAACGCAGCTAGATTGGATCAGCTGGAGGGCAGAGGCACAAACTAACTAAACAGAGTCTGCAGTTGATTCGTGTTTTGTTTGTTTATTGGTGTAAATCGGTTCATCCACTCTTACTGCAAACAGTTAACTTTTTCAAAGTTATGCAGTTAGAATAAATCATACTAAATGTCTTTTTGTTTATTTGTTTTTACTACAGGTTACTCCTCATTGCTCTGGGAGGACACTCTGTTCTCTTGGTACCTGCAGTAATACTGTTCTCATACTGCATGGATAAGCTGGCATTCTGGCCACATAGGAACCACATGTATACTTTTATGAGTTACGATTTATGGTGCTACATCCTGGAAAAAAATACCGAAATCACTCCATGTTGGCTGAACAAAGCAAACACCTTCTAAAATAATTCATGTAAAGTTTTTTCAAAATTGCAATTCTGAAGTTTTGAAAGTTATACATGCTACCCATCAGCTGGATTTTGTAAATAAAAACAAAACAAACATAAATATAAATATAAAAATCCAGATAAGTTAGCCTAGCCCAGTCTACAAATGACTGATGTGGCTACCACGCGATCTTTTCCCTGCTACCTGACAGAGTAACAATCAACCACAGCAGAACACAACTTCCCTCCAGCTGATCCAATCTTGCAACTTTTTAAATGCACCTTGTTATATTATAGTGTGCAGTGTGCCAATGTGACATCTCAACAGCCAAAAACAACGATATTTAATAAGCAACTGAAGAAAGATGAAACAAAGGTCTTACGGTGAGCCTCCTTCATCTCCAGACAGACTCCAGTCATCATAACAGGCCTGCAGAAAGGAAAACCCAAACACAACCTTTGGTCAAATCCGCGTGTTGTCATGGACTGAATGCCATCAGTATACCTGCAGGAAACATGCATTACCAAGTCAGGATAAGGCTCTGTCACTTTCCTCAGTGGAGGCCCAAACTTCACCTGGTCAACTGCAAAAAGAACACAACACTGGGCTTAGCACGCTAACAATGGCAGACCAACACATTCACACACAATCCTGGTACTTTCACAGTGTTTACGGTGCACTGATTCCCATCGGTGTGCACTCTAGAGATAACCTGTGACATCAGCAGTGAACAAGGGCCGAGTGAAGTCTGCAGCCCTGACCCCACACATCAGGTGAGCACAGATATCAGAGAATAACTACATTTTTACTCAATGAGAAAGTGTCATTGAGAAGAGACGTCTGAACACAATAAACAAGGTACCATCAAAATCATCTAGAAGAATCAAATGGTTTATAAGCATTCAGGGGCTGATAAATCGTAGCTACTGGTTTTAAATGAGAGACTAGATGACAGCTAGTTTAGAAGCTCCAACAGTAAAGCTTTTAAAAATGACATTAGATGGCTTATTCTACCTGTAGTATATCAGAGTATGACATTTGTCATTAATGTTAAAGCCTGGAACACGCCTGTGTGTGGGGAGTGAAAGCTGACATGCATCAGACAACGCCTCCTTCAATTCAATAGAAGTATTTGTATTCCTAAGTATGTGTGTGTCTTAATGCTCAGTCAAAGTGACACTTTTGATTGCAGGTCAGGCAAAGTGACAAATCGAATGAACATATGATTGTTCTGTGACTACAGAGTATTATAACTGGAATGTATCAAATGTACACTGATATTGAGTCAGGGCCCAAACAGGGATGGAGCTGGGTGCAAAAAACAGCATCACCAGCCAAAGAAATTCAAAAATTAAACATAAAATTAAAAAATTAAAAAAAAAAAAACAATCACACTGAAATTATGATAAGAAACAGAAAAGTGAGGTAAAAAGAAAAGGGCAGTGGACTGAAGACAGAATGCTTTCACTGTTGGTATTCAGTCAGTTTTAGGGTGTTAGCAATTTAAACTAAAAGTCCAAGATGATAGGAATACCAACAGCCAGGGAATAAGAGAAATAAGAACAGGGCACAAAATGCGACCAAGGAGTATTTATAACATCACTTTAGGCAATTCCATGCACTGCTTTCTTGAGCTGACAGGTCAAAACATCAAGTAATGGCACGATATGCATCAAATCTCACCACTAGGTGTCATTAGACTGCAGTTAACTGAATTCTGTCTTTTTACATCTCCCAATTCAAGTGGAGAATCTCAGCTACTACTGCTGTACATGTAGTACACAGTACTGTGATGTCATTACTGTACAGGATGAAACAAGTTGAAAACACTGGTTTCCATAGTAATCAGATAGTTAGTTAGCAGTGCTTTTTTTTAACATTGTTTAAACTAGTCATTAGTTTGTAAAGAAATCAGAAATTGCACACATGTGGCAGCATGCAAGGTCTTCGACTAAAATCTGCAGAACAGCTTTTATTAGCATCTTGCCTCAGTTTCTCTAATGACTTCACTGTGATGTGAAAGGAGGAAGCACAGCGATCACATGATCATTTCGCTTTGAAGCAGGAGATGAGGAAATGACTAAACCAGAAAGCAGAAGCTGCTGATGCGTTTCAGCTCAGTTACTTTGCAAGGTGTTGCTGAACGCCTGCAAGTGAATTTGAATAAGAAGTCCAAAGTTTTTCTGTTTGAAATGGGATCAAAGGAGCGGTCTACAAAGATGCTCTCAACATTTCAAAAGTTAATCTTCTGATTCAATCACCTCAACAAAGTGAATACTTTGGAAACTATTTTGCCCAGCAGTCATTGGTTGCTCACGTCACAGTTATGGTTAGTCATGTTACTGCATGAAGATCATCGTGCAGAAACATGCAGCAGAACACCAACACCTTACTGTTGCAGAGCAGGGCTTGGTGAAGGCTAATTACTGCATTTTCAAGTAATTTTTTGTCTTGAGTAATGTAGCAGAAGCTCAGCAAAGGACAACAGCAACAAGAAGATGATGGGTAAATGTGAGAAAACTGGTTTTCAAAGTTCTCTTAAAGTCCTTTCAGGCTCGTCAGTTGTAAAAACTTTAGAAACTGCACATTTATCGAGACAACTTCCATCCAAATATGCAAAAGCTGGAGGGACACAGTGTAGCAGTAAGACTGAATGACCTTCCTATATTTCCCCAGACTCATGCACATGAACTGGCTGTGCTAAATAAAACAGTAATCTTGTTTCTGATACTATTTAATCAATACTAAAAGCATAGAGGTGTAACACACAGACCATGGCACTATACATTGTATCAGTGTTGACAATGACATATACAGTATATGATACATTGTAGCACCTGTGTAAGCCTCTAAAACCATACTGGTCAAAGGGCAGTGCAGGTGTTTGTGGCTTACGGGGCTGCGTCTAGCACACTAGACTACACTAGTAAGGGAAGTTGAGGTCAACACCAGACTGATTTATGATTTGGTGTGTGAATACAGTCTGTCACACCAGGAACACAAGCAGCCCATTGGCATCTGAGCAGTATGAAGTCAGACAGCAGGCATGTTCCCAGCGCCATCCTCTGACGAGGCCTCCGTCCCACACGTGTGGACGGTTACAGAGCGAGAGCAGCCGTCAGCACGCTCACTGAGGGGCTTTTGTTTCTATTCATATTCTACAAGCTGCTTCGCTGAATACAATGGGACAATGAAACCACTCTCCCAGTACAACCGACATATACTATATGTACACATATGTACACACAGGCACACATTCAGCCATCAAGTGCACTGCACGGTGTAGAGCATCAGAGACAAGCTGCAGAGTTTTTATTCCCTTTGTTCAATTCTAGCACATAGCCGGTGACCTCACTGTGACGACGAGACGCCAGGAATCTCATCCTGCTATATGTAAGGAAACACCCACTGTGTGTGTGGAAGGGGCGGGACTCACATTGTTGTTCAGACGGGGTCCTTTCCACAGGCAGGTGTTTCCCTGCTGACTGAATCTTGTCAGGAGCCATTACCCCAACCTGTCAAGACAGCAAACACAAATCACTGCGGAAACAAGTCAATCCCAGCTTTTCCAAAGGAAGAGCATTTCTGTAAGTTCACCTCTGTACATCATCACAGTGGACTTAGAATCAAACAATCAAGATGTGATTAAAATGCAGATTTTCAGTCCCCATCTTCAGAGGCTCACAGTGACTTTTTGGAATTCTTGGATGAACTTTAGACTAAATGCAGGTTTCCTCCCTTCAGTGCTGGTTTGCTGGTCAGTCACTGACAAGCATGCTCTGTGGGGCTGATATCAGGTGACTGACTTGACCATTGGAAATCTTTTTCTTTTCTTTTTTTTTACCTTGAGAATTCTTGGGTTTAGCAGTTTGCTCGCTGTTATTATGTGCACAGTAAAGCTTTGTCTGGTTAGTTTTGCAGCGTGAGATTATCGCCCTGTGCACTTCTGAATTCATCCAGCAGTCACATCATCAATAAACTCTACTGACCTGGCTTCACTGGCAGCCATGCATGCAACCGATCTCCTTCTCTATACTTTTATCTTCTCATTGTTCTGGTACAATTCATCTTTCCAGACTGGACATGCTTCAAAGGTGTTTTCAGTCAAAGTCTAATATGGCCTTCATGTTCCTGAGTGTAACCAGTGGATTGCACCTTGTTGTAAACTCTGTATTTCCATTTGTGAAGGCTTCTCTTGAAAACAATATTAAGACGACCTCATCGATAGTGTTCTTGCAGAGTGTAGGTTTCCTTTTACCAAAGTACCAGATTTCCAGAGAAAAAGAACCCAAATGATCCATGTTGGAAACACGAGTGTTCAATCACTTTTAAGCGTCTGAAATGGAACAGCATGTTTAGAAAAGACACTAACCCTAAACAGGTAACACACTACTCGAATGAAGCTGCACGTTGATAACATCTTGATTGTTTGGTTTCAAATCCACAGTGTACAAAATCAAATGTCCTTATCCAGTGAGTTTAGCTACGCTGTGAGAACTGACCTCCAGCTCAATGTCATCCATGGTGTTTGTGTGAGGAGCGTGGAGCTCGGGGTTGTTGGCCATGTCCAGCAGCTCAATGATCAAGTTACGGGTCAACAGCTGTGTCACAAACGGATGCTAAAGAAAGAAGGCACACACCTTAAACGGGAAATGATAGCGCTAATCTCAGGTCTCTCTTTCGCTTTGTTTTTGTCTTACAGTACAAAGAAAATAAAGTTTCTTATGTCTGTTGTGCAGCAACAAGTGAAAGAGAGCAACATTTTACATAACACTGGCTCTGCCCTTTGACCACTGCAAACCTGCGGTCGACTTTCGATACATTTCAGAAATCTCTTGCCTGAAGAAGCCTGAAGCCCTAGAGCCCATATTCGAACCCTTCATGGCTGTGACATTGACACTGTTAATTGTTACAAATACTTAAGATTGCTCAACTCGCTGAGAAACACATGGAAGACATGGAAAATCAAAGACTAAGATAAAAGCCTAAGACATTATGTTTCTGTGTGCAAATAATGTAACAATGTGACAAATGCAAACATGCAAATAATGTAACAATGTAACAAATGCAAACATGCAAATAATGTAACAATGAAACTAGATTTTTGGAAATGCTGTATTAAAGCCCTTACTCTGTTTAACAGCACTTGGGAGATACATTTAAAAAATGACATTTTCATAAATCTGTCCACTTCTGTATTATTTCTAAACTGACTATGAGGTCCAATCAAAAAGCAGTACGTATGCGACTGTGTATGAAAGAAATTAAATGCATAACACAAACGGTATGAGCATGTTTGCAGGTGAATGTTGTAAAAAGTACTTTGATAACAGCTGATAGCAGCCAGTCTCATTGCAAAACATGCTACATAGAAAAAAAACAAACCCAATTAGCTATAAATGTAATTTTGGGGTACTGTGGCCATACAGCAAGAAGGTCCTGGGCTCAGACCAGCTGGTGGCCTTTCTGTGTCTGGGTACTCCAGGGTGCACCCTACCTCCCATTCCCCACAGCCCTTAACTGGATGGAGATGGACAGAACTATATCTCCACCAGCAGAGCAAGCGACCCACGTACTGAGGGCTCGGATGTTTTTGATCGTACATCATTTGATATGTGTTTACGCTGATTTGACAGCTCTGTAATATTTGTAGCAAAATGTGACATTTAGATTTTGTGTAATATCACATGTTCATCAGCATGTGAAATTTTCCCAGTATAAACTGTACAAATGCAATGCAATCATTTCCAGTCGCTCTCCTAACAGCCAGCCTCGGCCAACCACCTCCCTTTGTGCTAATGTTAAAAACAGAAGAGAAAGATACGCTTACAGCTACTGTACACACCACAGTGCCAGTGTGACGACGGACGGTTGGCTCGTTTTTTCTTGTTTAGTGACAAACTAACCTGCAACAGTGTCTCAGCTGAGGGCCGCTTACGAGTGCTTTTAATGAGAGACATCTTCACAAAGCTATGGAAGCCAGCAGACCTGCAGACAGAGGAAGACAAAGATACATGTATCAGCAGTGAGGAAGATACTGATCAGATCACAGGTGCTTATGCACTTGAATTTCAGACCATCAGCAGCACATTTACCACTTGGCTTTATCCTTAAGTTTTGGAGGCTGGAAGCTGCTCTTGGACATCAGCATCAGCGCTCTGAAAAACAGTGTGAGAGACGTCACTGGACTGGAAAATGTCCAAGCAGCAATCACCCAGAGTCTGCCAAGTCTGTCTGTCTCCAACTGTTTGTCCAGTCCCCATTGTTTGTGCTGACTCACCTCATTGGGTGCAGGTCAAACATGGGCGGCTGCAGCTCTGCCAGCTCGATGGCAGTGATGCCGACGGCCCAGATATCACACAGGTGGTTGTAGCCACCCTTCTTCTCCACCGCAGCCACCTCTGGAGCCATCCTGCTCAGAGAGGAAGAGATAGTGGGCCTGATTCGCAAACAGGTGTGTCCAGGAGTCAATCACTCATATTAAGGTTCAATGACAAATCTGTGAAACATCAATATTTGAAGATGGCAGCTGGCTGCGAGCGGTCTGTGGCTTTGTGAGAAACTTGATCCTTGAAGTGATCAGGTATTGATGCAATAACTGCAGCAGTGCAGTGCTTCACCTAAAGATAAATATGTTTACATATATGGAGAAAGACAGGTCGTGTGTTTTTTATCACTTTATTGTAAATCGAACTAGAACAAATCTGTCCTTTGCACATTTTCTTTCATAGACTTTGGTTTAGTAGATGCCTTCTGTGGGTTAGTAGACATGCCATGAACGTACGAGCACAGGAAAGCTCATCCCAGCAGACACACACGGGACTGATACTCCTCCATTCTGTGGCTGCTGATGCAAGCCCGCTCTTATGAGGTGGATCGATTTGTCTGGTTAATTCTGATAACGTATGAGGTTAAAAACCCTAAGCTTAAATAGGCTGATATATTGAACTGAGGCTATAAAACAGACCTGAATTCAGCTAAAGTGAAAGCAGAACACTTAACTGATATTGTCACACAAAAGCACAACAGATGAACCTACAGCTGAGCATAAAGACAAAGAGCACTGGCAGCATACCAAGCTCACAGTGATAGCAGCACTGTAGAAAAACAGAGAGGTCTGTGTCACCATCGACAGACAGACACTGTTTGCTCAGGGTTTGGTAAGGTTAGGGTTAGTGGTGATGTATTCATCTTACCAGTAAGGAGTTCCAATAAATGACTTCCTCTTGGCCACAGAGGCACTGATCTCTGCTGCGATTCCAAAATCAGCTGGACACAGAGGAGAGACGCAGGGTCACAGTGCAGCTAAAATCCAACATCGTGCTTACCTAAGCCTGCATAAATACTGCAAATCACACCGACCCAGTTTCACATCTCCACGCTCGGTCAAAAGGATATTGGCTCCCTGCAAAGACAATAAAGATCCAAGCTTGTTCACAGGATGATCCACAGTCTGAGCGTCACTATTAAACAGTAACAACTAAACAGCTGTACCTTTATGTCCCTGTGCATTTTGCCAGTTTCGTGCAAGTGATACAGGCCCTGGAAAAAGATGGAAATCAGCCGATTACTGTGAGAATGTATTTAATTACTGCTTAAGTCATGGTTTACAACACTGAACTGGGAAGAGGTGTAGCCAGAAAGAGAGAGAAAACATACAGCTGAACTGACTGACTAACAGTCTCCAGGGGTGGCAGAGGGCAGCCAATGATTTGGGCGGTGTTAATGACCCACTGCACAGCACTCCACCCAGGCAGTAGGAGAGCATGCTCTCCACTGAGGAGCGATCCCCATCTTCATCTAGTCTTGCATGAATCAGGAACAATATCTCTATGTTTCCTTAGTTTGATTTTTGTAACCTTTACGTGCTTTGAATGCAGACTCACTGATCGTGTACAACACTGGTGAAAGTTTTGCACTTTTTCTGGTGTTTTTTGCTGTCAGTCTGCAAAGCTGATCATCCAACAAAAGCTTTGAGTGGGCAGAAGGTCACGGTCTATGAAAACACAGTGTGCCATATGGCTGCTGTGGCTCAAGAGGTCAGGTGGGTTTTCCAGCACCACCAGAATGTTGGCAGCTCCTCCCACCTGCGTATGCACCCGACCCTGGTAAAGACACTGAACCGCATCCTACGCATTTATTGCGGTGTGCATGTGTGTGTGATTGTTTAAAAGGAATTAAAGGAATAAAATGAACTGCAGTGTGAGTACAACTGTATATAGTATATAACTGTATATAAGTGGCTTGTAGCAAAAAGCACTTCGTTAGAAAGAAAAGAGCTATATCAGGACCAGACCATTTATCATGTTCTACTGCAGAGGCAGTTTCAGAACATCTACAATGCACTTAGTGGTCTGGCACGACTGGAGCTGCTCTGAAGTTGGGAAAAAACACATGACTCATTGTGTCAGCAGGGTGTCTGTAAAGACTTTGCAGTGCAACAGTAACGAGCTTCCTGGACTGAAAAGCCTTACCTGGAGAGTTTCCCTGCACACAAATGCTATCTGCTTCTCCTTCAGTGGGCCCGTCACTGTGGAAAAGAGTCTGATTAATAGCTGTGAGACATGAAAGTAAGAGTGGATCATTGTGCCTACTTCCACATCTGCTTTATACCAACTATTCAAATGACTGAGCGTTAAAGTGGTAGTTACAGTTGGACATGCTGGGAAATAGTTCAGCTGCCTCACTCAGACTCATCGGGTGGAAACAGTACTCATATAGTTATGTTTAAACAGCTCCACTATGGTCTTATTCATCCTTATTGGCTCATTTGGAAAGTGTAACGACAGAAAGAAATGGAACATATAGCTTTAGTTTTTGATTTTAGATTTTTAGTTGTTTCTTGCTTTGCAGTGCCTAAAAATAATTCCTGGACCTGGGAAGGAAACATTTCCTCTTATTCGGCTCTCTTTGAGTAGTTCACCACTTATATGTTAGGCTAGCAGTCTTTGTTTTTATTTTAATACATATTAGTTGGTTCACAGAAGGACAAACTAAAATCTATGACTGCTAATTATTTAATTACATTTCCCTTAATGACAATCCTTTCTCGTATCCAATCCACATGAGGTACATTCTGGAGATTCACCCAGTCAATCACAGGCCCTCATTACTAAGAATGGACGACACTAATTTAATCACATGCTCATTGACATTACCGATGTCATAGCTGTGAATTCAGCCGATTGAGGACAGTAGATGCGTCGTGTTCTGACATGAATTTTAGATGTGTGTGTTTTTACCATGGTAGATATCCTGCAGGGAGCCTCCACCGCAGTACTCCATGCAGATCCACAGCTTGGTGTTTCTAAAGAGAGACACTCAGCTTTTATTTGACATGTCTGACATGCGCGCTGCTCTTCTGTGGCTGAACAGCTGTGCAGGCATTGGTTAAAAACAAGTACTGCATTTAAGAAGGAAGCAGACAGGCCTTAATATAATGAAGCCAATGCATTTACTCCCACAAGTGCACAGTATCATGCATGAGCTGGTGGGCCAACAATGTAACTAAGCAGTTGAAGGAGTGGGAGAGGAATTCAGCAGCAGCGCGTGCAAGATAAAAGTCAAATTCCACATATTTCAGTCCACCAACAATCCGAGGAATTCCACACATCAGAAAACACCCAGCACCTGTGGTAGCTCCCAAAGTAGGCCACGATGTTTTTGTGCTTGCACTCCTTCATCATGGTAATCTCCTGCTGGATGGGGGTGATGTCATCACCTGAGCACACAGACAGCACAGCGAGGGTTTACTGACTCATGACAGCTAACTTCACACAGTTACAGAACAGCAAAGCATAGCTAGACAACTGGGAGAACTGGTAGCTTCTCCATGGAGCAAGGGATATAGTGAATCTGGGAAATTCTTTTAGTGGAAAAAAAATGCTGCACACCCACGTGGTGCTCAGTGTTATCAGCTGTGTTGGATACAGTGAAATCAGGTCTGTTTTTTTACAACTAGTTACTTATTCAAGGATAGGTTCACTTTTTTCATTTCTAAGCTAGAAAAGGACTCAATCCGTTCCTTATATCGTTCCAGTATAACCCATATACTGGACAATATGTACGGGACAAATCCAAAAGAAAATCTTTGTAGTGCAAAACACGTTCCTTTAAAAAGAAGTCCATGAAAGCAAAGAGAGGACACAGATTCAGAAAACAGCTGGTCGTCAATATGAACGATGGCAGTAACAAACACTTACACAAAGCTCCATATAGCATTATCACTTTGACTCTTTAGTACTTTCTATATGAACACAGCAGACTTCTAATAATCGTAGTTATTAACAATAACATCACAGTTAGCAACAAGTTAGCAACATGTGTGACAAAGCAATATAATAAGCTATTGCTTGATTGCTTAATCCTGTTGTTGTGCACTTCCTGTGCTGTGTTTGGGCTTTTAACACACCTGAGTCGAGCTTGACAATCTTGATAGCTGCCAGTTCAGACGTCCTGATGTTGCGAGCCTGAAAGGAAAGCAAAATAGTCTTTATAATAAATAACATATAAGATAAAAGGATACGCAGGTAACTGTACCCAAAAGAAGCACAGTGGCCTGTATTTGTAAAGCGCTTTACTAGTCCCTAAGGACCCCAAAGCGCTTTACACATCCAGTCATCCACACATTCACACACTGGTGATGGCAGCTACATTGTAGCCACAGCCGCCCTGGGGCGCACTGACAGAGGCGAGGCTGCCGGACACTGGCGCCACCGGGCCCTCTGACCACCACCTGTAGGGAACGGGTGGTGGTCAAGGACACAATGACCGAGACTATCGGAGATGGGACTCGAACTGGCAACCTTCAGATTACAAGGCGAACGCCCAACTCTTGAGCCATGATCGCCCCATCTGGCCTATTTGGCCAAAAAGCAGAAACTAGCTTACAGAAAACTGAAGTAAGACAAGACTTTATACGATTTACAGAGTGAGTGTGTATGTTTGTAACACAAACTTGGAGCAATCTGGATGCTGCAATAACAGACAGCACACTGATATACACAGAGTCAAACACATCCTTCAATGGGCTTCGGCAGAGATGGAAAAATATCCAGAGTACATCTTGTCAAGTGGTTAACTGCTTCATTCAGCAGCAAGAAGACTGTTTCACATTCCTAAATGTGGGCAGTGATGAAGGAATATGGGATGCCCGATAGTGTTATTAGAATGGTTCAGTTTAGTGGGAAAGCTGTTCCTTTTAAACTGGTTCAAGAAGGAATGTGAAAACAAAGCAGTAGTTCTGAAATGGGAACATTTTAAATCCAAATGACAAAGCATGAGTAACAATTGTCAGTACCCATATTATATCACGATGATTATTTCTTGCTACTTTGTTTCCACTACAGCAGAAAGTCATGATGATTCTTAATGAATTATGTGTTGAACTGATTTGGGGGACAAACCGTGACATAACAAAAAGGTGTCCAAAAGCAAAGTGAATGGCAGCTTGGATGTGGCTGATCTTAGTATCACTTAAAATCCTCTTTATTAAATGTGTTGGGAAACACTTTGGGTTAAGGGCAATGAGGCCGTTTGGTCCAAATTGAAAGGAGAGGTCGGTCTGGTGTCCCCTATTATACACTCCGTTTTAGAGATGTTACTGAGCTACTGGAAACACCTAACATAAACAGGATTATAGTATAATTAATGAAAACAATAATGGGGGTTGTAATGTCATGCTCACTCATCCCAAAAGGTTGTTTCTGGTCATCTGAAAGTTTTCAGTGGGAGAAACATTTCATCACTCATCCATCCACACACAGAAGAGCCACCTCGTCAGGCCAGGACTCTGCAGTCTATTTACACCTACAGGCCAGTGGACACTCTTTCAATGATGAGGATGTATCTGTCACCATCTTTCAATGCCGTGATTGCAGCCATTCCCCAACTCTCTGTGAATGGGACTCGTGGCCATTGATCAGTGGTTGTTGATCAATAGCCATGACAAGGAAGGAACTGACATCACAGCCAGCCATTGTTCTCCAGTTTCAATCATTATGCAAATGTACTGTTGATAAGGTTGGGGAAACCTGCAGTCAGCTGAGACTGAAGTCACCTGGATGAGTGACGAAACGTTTCTCCCACTGAGATGAACAGAATCAACCTTTGGGAATAACGAAGGTTTAACACAGTATAAATGTTTTAAATATATGAATGTTTTTGGATGGATTTTAATAAATGTTCTTTATGTGTTTTGATGTAAACTGTCATCATTTTCAATAAGGGCTTTTTTTAAGAAAAAAAAGAAAAGGACACGGGCTCAAAGTGTTTAAAATACAAGTCTGTAACAGCTGTCAGACTCTCTTAGAGAAATACTTTGTTTTTGCTGCTTTTGACAATTTAACAAAGATTCTCTAAGTACATCGACTCCCAGACTCCATCCTTTTCCATTTTCATTAAGCTTTTTTCACACCTGTCTGAGTTCTCTGGTGGTTGTGAGAGGAGCATCAGGTTTGACAGACAGACATGAAAGAGGAATCTCAAATATTACAGACACGTGTCAGAGAGATTAACAGATTTCAGTGTCACAGAGCGGCAGCAGACAACAGCAGACAGCAGACAGCACAAGATCCAGAGGATGTCCACATTTGTGTGAAGCAGTTTTTATAAACTGTGGCTAAACCACCACCCCGGCCGCCTGTCTGAGGAGAGTTGAGCTAGTTACAGTCTGGAGGGACAAGTTCAGAGAACAGGCCCAAGTTTCGGTCACCAGAAGAAAATCCAGGTGTGGAGAGGTGAAGAAGTCGTTTAGAATAAAGGTTTTATTTGCTAGTGACCTAGCATTAACCAGACCCAGCCTGTCAAAAACAGGGTTGATGTCTGGCTGGGATGCACGATTGAGGGGATAAAGAATCTGGTGATCAGAATCAAATTGCTTTATTAAACAAAGCGTGCTGTGTGTAGTTGCTGCTCCTCAGGAAAAGTTTCACTTTTTGTTCATTGGAGAACAAAACTTCTCTCAATCCACGTTTGAGAGAAAACTGTTCAAACAAACTAACACTCCGTAAATAAGGAGAAAAAAGCTGAAGCAACTGAACATACTGCATGGCAGTTGAGATATGTGCACTAAAGACTCCACCGCTGTGAAGATGGGGCGATAGATGCCATGAGAGCTGGACAGTAAGATGCAGAAGCACAGGTGTGGTCCATTGGTGAGTCAGTTCCAGGGATCGCCAAGAGACGACCCAAGGTCCAGGGAAAGTTTGTTCAGAAGAACGTGGGGATCAGCTATCGGAGACGCATTTCTTCCTGGGAGGAAGGAAAGGTGGGCCTTGGTGAAGGAGGATTGGTGCGCTCTACAGACAGGTGGGATACAATACTCCTGACATCCTGGGACCAGTCGGTCTTCAACAGTGGCTCTGATGCTGATGAAGTCATAAACCAGGAGAGTGGAGACATTTTTTTAAGAAAACAGATGTCAATAAAGCAATCACAAACAGAGCAGGTAAACCACACCCACCAGCGCCATCTATCCAGCATCCAGCAGATATCAAGAAATCCTCCCAATAGCTGGAATAAGCTGACTGAAAGAGGATGGCTGTAGTGATAGATGTAGCTTTACTGAGTGATGAAGAAAGAACACGAGAACCTCGAGAAACATCAAGGGCTGAGAGAGAAATTCAAGAAGATGGGGAGGGTGAAGACAACAATGGTCCCTGTGGTAATCAGAGCACTCGGGGCAAAGACCACCAAGCTGAGCGAGTGCCTCCAGCCGATCCCAGAAACATCATCCCAGATCTCTGTCCACACAGTCCTCAGGACCCTCAAGCTCTCGGTCCTCTAGTAGCGGAAGTGCAGCCAACGCTGATACTCCTACTATGTTATAATTACACTAAACCAACATAAACATTTAACAGAAAGAAACCTTCAGCACAACCAAGCAAGAGATTAATAATAACTAATGATTAAATGCACCGTGGGGTATAAACACATAATTAGTAAAAAGGTGGGTGAGGAAAAAACACAGGAGCCTACATCTATTACAGTGAATTTAAGGGAGGATTCAGGGTTGCCTGATCCAGCTCTCACTATATGCTTTATAAAAAACAAACATTTTAAGCCCAATATTGAAGGTTTTGTGGTTTTGAGATGGATTCTCACAGCCGGTGTCAAGCTGCTCCGAACACAAGACGAGGTCTGTTTGGGAAATCCAAACTGGAAGCTGGTTCCACAGAAGAGGGGCCTGAAAGCAACTCTCTGCCTCCCATTCTACTTTCAAATAAGAGGTCTATTGGAGTGATATGGTACTATGAGATATATATTGTAAGGTAGATCGTACAATAATATATACAGAGAGAAACCCAACAATCACATGACCCCCTATGAGCAAGCACTTTGGCGACAGCAGGAAGGAAAAACTCTGCAGGAAGGAAAAACCTTCTGCTGGAGGTTTCTTCCTTTTAACAGGAAGAAACCTCCAGCAGAACCAGGCTCAGGGAGGGGCGGGGCCATCTGCTGTGATTGGTTGGGGTGAGAGAAGGAAGACAGGATAAAGACATGCTGTGGAAGAGAGACAGAGATTAATAACAGATATGATTCAATGCAGAGAGGTCTGTTAACACATAGTGAGTGAAGAAGAAACACCCAGTGCATTATGGGAATCCCTCAGCAGGCTACGTCTATTGCAGCATAACTAAGGGAGGATTCTGGTCCAGCTCTAACTATATGCTTTAGCAAAAAGGAAAGTTTGAAGCCTAATCTTGAAAGTAGAGATAGTGTCTGTCTCCTGAATCCAAACTGGAAGCTGGTTCCACAGAAGAGGGGCCTGAAAACTGAAGGCTCTGCCTCCCTTTAAATACTCTAGGAACAACAAGTAGGCCTGCAGAGCGGGAGCGAAGTGCTCTAATAGGGTGATATGGTACTACAAGGTCATTAAGATAAGATGGGGCCTGATTATTTAAGACCTTGTATGTGAGGAGCAGGATTTTGAATTCTAGATTTAACAGGAAGCCAATGAAGGGAAGCCAAAACAGGAGAAATCTGCTCTCTCTTTCTAGTCCCTGTCAGGACTCTTGCTGCAGCATTTTGGATTAACTGAAGGCTTTTCAGCGAGTTTGTAGGACTTCCTGATAATAATGAATTACAGTTGTCAAGCCTGGAAGTAATAAATACATGAACTAGAATAGGTGAGAATAAGGAAGGGAACTTGTATGTTAGAACTTTGTTTTTCTAAAACCAACAACAGCACAAGCATGAGTGGCCTACAGACAAGCTGTACCACATATATTTTGCACTGCCTCCATTTGACCACATAGCTCTCTGCACCAGACGGGCAGTCCCTCGTCTGCCTGCAGACTACAAATATCTCTGCAGGACCACAAGTCCACTTGTCTCCTCTCTCTGCCCATTTGTCAAAGTCGGGCAGTATTTCACAAAAGACTCACACCTCTGCTCTTGTGACCCTTACTGTCCTGCATGATGTGCCAGACCATGTGCACTCTTCAACAGATACACCTCGTTCTCAAATGAAAAAAGTGTCAATGAGAGATTAACTTGAGAAGGAGATGTACATCTAGTGTCAACCCACAGAGCACCAGAAATACAGTAGCGTCATATGCGTCGTATGTGTACCAACGCTTTGGCAGAAAGCAGTTTTGTGGTTTTGACAGCCTGGGTGAGATGCATTCAGCTGGCATAAAGCTGCTCTGTATACCAGACCAGACATATTGTGTTGTGCACAACAAAGATAAATGGTCCCGCGTTATTTAACACGGGACCAACAGAAGCCAAACTATCAAAAGCGGTCATGGTTAGGAAACTACTGAGGTCCCAGGTGGTGGTAGTCACATATTAACTTTTTTATTTTTATTTTATTTTTACACATCTATTGCAAAAAATATGTCAATGTTATCATTTATGTGATGCATTACTCTTATTTTGGATTACTTGGTGCAAAACTTTCAATACCGTTCTTCTTCTGCTCCGCGACTATGCAAAGGTCCCACTTTGTGATGTTTGCAGGCACAAAGTATCACAACCTTAGTGAAGACACACACACAGAAATGGAAAAAAATTCACCTTCTTAAAGTGTACTTTGAAGCTGAGTTAGCACGAGTCAACACATAAGCACAGCTCAGAAAGGCATTATAATAACACCAGAGCACCAAAGCATCCACTCCGGGTTGAGAGAGCAGTACACCAAGAGCAAACTGACTAACCCGAGCAGCACCCGGACTACAACAAAGCCTCAAGTTTCAATTTATTTATACATCGACAAATCACAACAACAGTTGTCAGTTAATGCAGATCAATGCCCCACACATGGATGTGCTTGGCACTGTACAACACTAATAACATACATTAGGAACTCAGTGAGACTGTGGAAGGAAACACTGGAGGCGTGAACTGCAAGGCAATTCCACATGTCACCATCACGTGCAGAGTATACCAAGATGATGCACTGCGCCCACTGGATCTGACATATTCAGACTGTATAAGTGTGGCCAAATGGTGGGAAAGTGAGGTGGAGCGGCTAGAAGGCATGATAGCATACATCCAGGACAGCTACAAGTACCTGGGTATTCCACGGACTAATGGAAACCATGAGGATTCAAGAAGGTGAAGCCAAAACCTCCAGAAGGTGCTGAAAACCCATCTCAACTGTAGGAATAGAATCCAGGCTATCATTACCAGTAATGAGCTACTCAATAACAAGCTGGCCACAGGATGGAAAGATGCCACTGATGTCAAGACATGAAAACTCCTCACAGTCCACCCACAGTCCTGACGCTGTTCACGCAACAGGTGAGGATTGGTGAGCGTCAGAGCTACAATCTAGAAGGAAACACGGACTATCCACAAATATACACTAGAGCCCAGAGCCGTGACCTTTATTTATGACCAAAACTGCACCCACACTCTACAGAGAGGCGACGTCTAAAGCTCAGGATAGTTTGATTACATCAGAAAGGGTTACATTAAACTGCAACGTATGGACAACACAGGCTGTGGATTCATATATCACAGTAAGAGATCATTGTCTCACAGAGGACTGGTGATGGCTATCTCACACCCAAAATGCCAAAGTAGTCAACATACGTTTGTTTTCAGTTAGATGGGAGTGAAAACAGTTCGGTTTGTCAGGTGCATGTAGCGTTTATGACAGGATTTAATGCCAGCTGGTCAGCCTGTGTCTGTCTGACATACAATATCAACAGAGAACCATGTTAAAGCAGAATAAACTAAAATACATGAAAATAAAATTAAAAAACATCAATAACAAAACATCTGTGAAGGTTCTCAGTCATCCAGGTCATCATAGTTCGTAGGTCACACGAGCCACACCCGCTTACACACCTTGGCTCATGTGATTAGGTAGAGGATCAATAGGGGTCCACGACCCTCTTGGGGACACTCCCAAAGGGCCTAAATCTGGGACTCTCCACCAGTCGCTCTTAGAACTGAAGAAGCTTCTTGGATGAGAGGTGAAATCTTCAGGAAACTTAAAGTCCAGACGCTTTTCTTTCAAAGCTCATCAATAACACGTGACTATCAGCAGATCTGATTAAACAGAAAAGTGTCTTTTAAAAGACTCGGTTAAACTTAGCCGGAGTGGTAAACTGTTCCAGACCCTTGGTGCCCAGCTCTGTCTGTCATGCCTCTAGTTCGCCGCCACTTTTTTAAATCTACTGGACGCTGGTCACGCATGCGAATATTGTGTTTGCAGGTATACATAGCAAACTGTTTTAAGAACCAGTTGGACCCACAAACACGTACTGGCCATGGGTCCGTTTTAGTATGAACTGACCGGAAAATGGACCCAACAGATCCAATGCAGACTGCAACTGCTAAACAGGGATCTGGGCTCGTTCACTGCCTCATTGTAAGAATGAAGTTCTTTAAAATATTGTATATGGACAATCAAACTCGCAGTCGACTGATAGGGTTAAATAAACATCAGCTCTCGAAATATTCAAGTGCGCTGGCCGTCTCTCACAGTCCAAAGACATCCACACATTTTAGGTTATTCTAACTCACTCATGGTTGTGAAGTAGATAAATTGCTGTATAAAAGTACATTAAATGTGTATAAATAAATAAATGTATTTAAATTGTAGTCTAAAGTGCGTTGACTGGTCAGTAAGACTAGGAAACTGTTACATAAATGCTCATTCAGTCCATTTTCACTGATTTGCCCTCCTGGTTGGAGCTCTGCCTCCTGCCTGCTCCACTGACTGACATACATACCTGGGCAAATATCCAACAGCTCAATATGCTATCTTGAAGTTGAATGGTTTCTAATGATTGTAAACTACACTCGACACTGAGTTTACCCTGCCGTCTCACTATCCACAGGTTAGACATTCTCACAGACAGCTGCTAGTTAAAGTAGATTAGAGCTAAAGTAGATGTTTTAAGGGGTGTATATATTTTCAGCTTCCTCGTGTCTGCCTGAGTACATCAGTCATCACTAGCCACTCACTCCGATGATGTCACATGGACACAATTTCATTCTGGCCATCCACAACAAACAAGGCAGCGATAAATGGGATAAGCACTTTGGCTTAACACAACCTGTGGCCCGCCTCTATTCACTTCCTGTTTTCTTTCCTGTTCCACCGCAGAGCTTCCTGTGACTGCACTGATAGTAACATCTCTGGCAGGCTTTTCATGCAGCCAGGCATGAAATAACACCCAGGCTGGGTTACGTACAAACGGTGGTGGAAGAGGAAGCGTCACGGCACTTTGATCAGGCTCCCACATGACCTGTGACGATGCTGTGTTTTGCTAAACTCTAGTATGTAGTGTGCCATTTCCCACTGAATGCAAATGTTAAAGTGGAGCGTGCGTGGCCTCTCACACTAACATCTTTCACCAAACAATGAAACTGGAAACCTTTGAGTCAAGAAACCAGGTGAATTTGAGCTTATATAGTTACATTTACTAAAAAGTGAGATATTAAAGTCAGATTGTTAGCATCACATTCTAACACGTTTGAACTGGGACTTAAAAAGCTGCAAAAGGCTCTGAAACTGTGGAAATAGCTTCTTACAGTTTCAGCTTACAATTTCCAGGTTGACATGCGCCATCTCAGCTTTGCATTTTTGCATTTCTGATCCTGGTCTAGCACGAACGAGCAAAAAGTGGAAAAAAGCAGCAGTGAAAACCCACACGCACTGATCTGATCACATGCTAACAGCGAGACAGCCAATCGGGTTTAAGACATTCAACTTGAACCTTGTATTTGTCACGTACAGAACTGGAGAGAGAAATGCTAAAAGCTAACTGACAGCATCACAACAGCTCAACACCAAACTGTAAGGCGACCACTTTAATAAAAATGAGATCATTCTGGTTCATATAAACCATACAAGGCTTTTCAGTAGTCTGACAGAAAAATGCCAAATTGTAACAAAATCACCATTTTGTGTCTGTGCACTCTAACTCCAACCAATGTTGTTACAGTTGCGTATTTTAATTTGAACTAACACACTGCTTGGCACTACGACAGTCATGACTTCAAACACTCTGCATGTTTAATTATAATGAGGACGATGAAGAACATTGATATTTAAAAAAATCAAACCTTTTTATAAAAATAATATTTGGGAAGCTTCACTTTATCACGACCAAATCCTTTTTTATGAATCAACTCAAAAGTTGAAACCTTCTAAATGTATAAAAGAAGCAGTCTGCATCTGATTGGCTGTGCTCTGTTAGAGATGTACACTTTGAATAACAGTAATGTTCTGACACAGTCACATGTGCAGAGCCCTCGCCCTTGACTCACAGCTCCACCAATCCTGTAATCGTTGTGGGAGATGAAAACGGGCTATTGTCTGGTGTGTTGCTCACACAGGCTGCAAAATGTCCAAATGTTACTGTCCTACAAATATGCTGCAGAATGTCAGCATGTAGCTTTGCTTTCAGATGAGATCAGCTGTCACTGACACTGTTAGCTCCCTTTTGTTTGTACTGCTGCATTAAAAGAAAGTGGGACTAGCAGATATAAGAAATATGAAAGTATTGCATCCACGTAAACTTCTGCTCCACTAAAGAGGTACTGAGAATAAAATATCTTGTTTTGCCCTTTAATTCTGCAGTGATCTGAAAGTGCTGTAACTCAATTTAAGCACATAATTCCTCCGCTGTTATCTTTTTTTAATGCCAGAGGAGCTACCTGAAGTCTGCTCCCACAGAAGTCCATGGTCTGTTAATAAATTTACATCGTCACTGCACACGACTCTGGATACTGTAGCTCCTCTGAAAACTCTGGTCTTAAATAGAAGTACTTCACACCCTGTTATAACTCTCAAACGTGCACCTTAAAGCAGGTAACTCATAAGCTGACATCATTATAAGTGAGCATGGAAGAATAGGTTGCTGCTTTAAGAAAAAGCCCTACGTCTTACTGCTCATCGCTAATTAAAGACAATAAGAACAAGCCCAGGTTTCTCTTCAGCACTGTAGCCAGGCTGACAGTCAGAGCTCTGTAATGACTTCATGAACGTCTTCACAAATAAAATTTTAATCATTAGAGAAAAAATTATTCAAAGCCATCCCATAGATGAAACATTCAGTATAACAGCTTTAACACCTGGTGACATTTCCTATCAATCTTCTGTTTACTTCAATTATTTATTCCCCTAAACCATCAACGGGTCCTTTAGACCCTATTCCTACAAGACTGCTGAAAGACATTAACCCAACAATTCTTGAAAGAGTAGCTGTCAAAAGGTTAACTGATCATTTGCAGAGGTTTATTTAAATTTCAGTTTCAGTCAGGATTCAGAATAGTGAAGGTTACAACTGATCTTCTTATGGCCTCTGACAGTGGACTTGTCTTTGTGCTTGTCCTGCTAGACCTCAGTGCAGCGTTCGACACTGCCGACCATAATATTTAACTTACTGCATGCCGTAGCTGGTTTGTATCATATCTGTCTAATTGTTTATATAAATGGAGAGTCCATAAACAATTAGAGGTTAATTATGGAGTTCCACAGGGTTCAGTGCTAGGACCAATTCTGTTTACATTATACATGCTTCTCTTAGGCAGCATCATCAGAAGACATACATTTTCACTGCTATGCAGAGGATACCTACCTTCTATCAATCTATCAAGCTAGATAACAAACACCAATTAGTTAAACTGCATAAATATCTTATAGACACAAAGACCTGGATCAGCTCTAACTTCCTGCTTCTAAATTCAGATAAAGCTGAAGTTATTGGACTTGGCCCTAAAAGTCTTAGAAATATGGTAATTCAGATGCTTAGCGTGGATGCCACTACGATGTGCTAGGAGTCATTTTTGAACACAACGCGTCTTTCAATGTGCATATAAAACAAATATGTAGGACTGCTTCCTGCCATTTGCACAGTATCTCTAAAATTAGAAATATCCTGTCTCAGATTGATGCTGAAAAACTGGTTGATGCATCCGTTACTTCCAGGCTGGACTGTTATTGTCAGGCTCTCCTAAAATCTCCCTGAAAAGCCTTCAGTTAATCCAAAAATACCCAATCACCATTTTTCCTTTGTATAGTAATAATAGCAGCAAAACACAACAACAGTTGCTTCAAGGCACTTAAGAAACTCCAACAATCAGATGTCCCCTCTATGAGCAAGCACTTCCCACAGCTGCTTTGTCATAGAGGGGGGGCCTGGTCTTAGTTACACTGCCATGGGGCTAGCCTGCTGGGGGCTTCCCATGATGCACTGCATAGTGTTGCTATTATATTCATCACTTTTCACTCACAATGTGTTTATACACACCTCTGCATTTAATTAGCCGGTATTGCCATAGGTGGCTGACAAAATGCCATGCTCTCAGACACTTGTGAGCTTGTTGTGCACACTAGTGAACGTCGCTGTATCACTAACACTGAGGCTGTGCTATCTCACCCATAGGCACCCATGCCTATCCAAATAAGGACACACACACACTTGGGTTGGCAATTTCAAGCAAACAATACTTCTAAATATGAAAGGGGAACTATTCAACCATTCTTCATAACAAACAGAAACATCTGGGAGATTAATGCTGCTGTAGTGTCACAGTCGGGCTCTGGTTGTTTGGACTTCCTCTTATTCCTCCAAGCAATCATCCCGAAGGCACTCTCCTTTTCTTTGGGTGGAGTTTGAGTTTCCTGCTCTTCAGCTGCACACACCTGCCTGTCATCCGTTTCCTCAACTTCAGTATAAAAGGACCAGCTTTGCCATCCATACTCTGCCAGATAGTCTCCCTCCAACAAGTGGCAAACACCTTGTTCCTTAGCAGTTTCCTAGCATTCCTATTCTCACGTGCCTCTGTCTGTTCCCAGTGTTCCTCCCATCAGCTGAATAGCTTTCGGTCTCTGTTATCTTCCATCAGATGAGCAAGTTGGTTCATTCACAGTACCCACCTGGATCACTCTGCACTACTCTTCCATCTGCCTGCTCACCCACCTACGGCAACACTTACCTGAACTCAATCAGCACACTGTCCCTTCCTTTTTGGAAAGCCTCCTTCTTCCCCCAGACCCAGAGGAAGTCCCTGTGCTATTCCCATGGCCCCTCAGTACTTACCTCAATGTTTTCATATGTACAGTAAATAAAGATGTAATACTTTGATACGTGTCTCTGTTGGGTCTGCTTTTGGGTCTATACGGTTGTTACAAGAGTAGGAAGCAAAGTTCTTCACTACTACTACAAGCTGATTCGTCTCTGCTTTTAGTATCTGTAGAAATTAGGCTTTGGTTGTTTTACTTAACATCCCGAGTTGAAACTTTTCTCTTTAAAGTTAATTATGATTCTCTAAAATAAATGGCAAACAGAAAGGCAGCCTCTTCAGTAACCAGGGCCCTTTACTACAAAGCTTGTTTAACATATGCAGAGTATCGTTTCATTATCTGGATTCACTTATCCTAGCATTAGCAAACACGAAGCTGTCATCAACTCCAGTTAACCCAGGATTTCCTCTATGCGTTCACATTAAAGTCAGCGTCTGACAGTCACAGAGGGGGTGGATTTACAGATCGTATGTCTCTTTTTTAATGGAAAACTGTCCCTTTGAGAGCCACATACTCCAAACAACGTATTAAATTGTCATTAACCACAAGTGGTTCCCCTGAGCCTCCTAGTAGACACACCTATGGCATCAATTTCAAAATCTAACGTCACCTTGTTCTTGAGTTATCACATTCACAAACTTGGGTGTCTAAGCTGTCCGCCTACCTAACCATCATTTAAATCTGAGGGGTAAAAAAGGATGAGAGAAATTTTCTCTTATTTGAGGACGGTTTCATAAAGAGTTACAGTGATTTAGTCTTTGATGAGATTTCTGAGGTTTCACTGTGGAAAGTTGTTCACTGTGACCCAATTTTAAAGAACAAAAAGAGTCAACATCCTGTTTCTGTCAGTTAATGGCCTTTTCTATTGATGTTTTTTGAGGGGGGGGGGGGGGGGGGTGCATCTCTCTTGATTGTGTTTTGTGTTAAACAACAGTGAAGTTTTACTAGGACATCAGCGTTAGTACTGAAACTGAAATTGCTGTTTAGTCCTCTTTGTCCTGCTCATGCATTCTGACCAAGCAGACCAGCTAGTTTGTGAAAGGCATTGCTGAAAGTTATTAAAACAATATATATAAATTATATAAAAACATTATTGGATACTATGCAGGCACGTGCAGAGGAGGGGGCTGGAGGGGCTTGAGCACCCGCCCCTTTCCTGATGGGTGCCCAAAGTGCCCTTTTGTTGAGGCAACTTTTTAAAAAAAAAAATATTTTTTTTTTTTAAATGTGTGTGTGCGTGCAGAGTCCTGTCTGTGCCCTTCAACAATAATATTTAACTATTAATCACAGTTTTGCTAAATAAAAGGATCTGGCTTGCATCAGTCACATGATCACATTTAACCAATGATCGCCCTTGACGGCAGAACGCGCTGGTTACGAGCCGGGAACGAGCTCACAAAGAGCATTTTTTGCAGTCCGGAGCTGTAGGAGAAACACAAATTAACTCAGAGACACAGACCGATGCGACAAAACCAGTAAGTAGGTGTACAGCGTACACTGTAGTGTATAGCACACAGGAGTATTAGCTTATTACGGACACGTTGGTCAGCTGTCTTGTTGCAACTGACGAACTGAAACAAACGAGCGTGCTGTGTGTGCAACAGCGTGACAAACATTACCTGTCCTTTTATTAACTGCACAAGTAGTGCTGGTCATAGCTGCTGGCTACCTGTGTAAGGCTGTCATGGGTCTGTAGCTCTGTCACCGTTTTAGTGAACATATTTAGTTTTAAAGTAAGTTACAGAGCTTTTCCTGCCTTTCTGGAGGGATTATATTTCACTAAAAACGATCTAATATGCATGTCCACATAATTATGCATTATTATAATTATAATATATTAAAAAACACACGCTGTATTTTAAAGAACATACATTAAGAAGCAGATTATATTAGATTTATATTTTAAATAAGACAAAATTTGGATTTTACAGCAGTAAGATTATTGTATCTCTACAGTTTAAAAATGTAATAAGCTTTGCCCCTGCACAGAGTGGATAGTGAAACAAATGGAATCATCATAAATACATTATTTCATATTTATTACTTCCCCCTCCTCATTGCTTTATTATTGTAGCTCTAGTAATAAATAATAATGTAAGGATTCTGGATCAGCACCATGATGCCCATAGTATATACAGTATTCTGAAGAAGGTCTAAAATGTCACTGTGTGTGCGTGCATGTGTGTTTTATTTAGATGGATTTAAAAAAAAAAATATTACTCATGATATAACATTGTCCAGACATGCCTGGTAAGGACATGAGGAGGAAACAGTAGGAGCTGTGTGAGGCTACTAAAGGCAGAGCTATAACATTTTTCTGTCATCATTTTATTATAGATTAAGTGCAAGAGTTGTTAGGTGTGGATAATTAGATTATAGTTTATTGCAATAGCAAGTTGTGCCTTGTTCTCAGATAGACAGCAAGTGGAGAGTGATATATGAAATGACGGGATGGAAGGAAGAAGAGAAGCAAAGAGTGATTCACAGGCAGAGCCTAAATTATTTCTCACAGTTTTTTGTTGCCTTATGGTTCCAAGCGCTGTCACCAATCTTTGCATTTTGTTATTATCTCATGACACTTGTTTAATCAGCTACCATCTCTCCTATGGACTTTTTAATGTCTACAGTCTCAGATCAACACAGCCCTGCCCTTCCCATATTAGATTCTTGATGAATGTGTGTTGTTATTCAGCCTGGTTCAATGTGCCCCTTTTTAACTTTGAGCACCCGTCCCTTTAAACCTCTCTGCACGGCCCTGATACTATGTATCAATCCCAATTTTTTTATCTAAAATTTAAATCTAACCTAAAAAAGGTTAATTATTGCTTATTTGGTTGCTGTGATCCTTAAAACCTTAACATGGAAGAACAAGAAAGTGCTACATATCCAGTATGACACACCCCTGCTATATTTAAGATAACCTGACTTAGAGCTGAGGGTGGATACCTGGCAGTTTAAGACACACTTTAGTCTTTTTATTCGTTGAACATTAGGCTCATGGCCGCAAGCTGCTAAAATAAACGTGTTTGTTTTTCCATAAAGGCAACAGGGTTGCTGTCCATGCTGTCAAATACAAACTGGATGCACAAGCCACCAGGGTGTGTTAACTGCACGGGATGTTTGCACCCCGATGCTCCAGTCAGGGGTTAATATTTCGATTAGATGGCATGGTTCACTTCAGAATCCTGCCACCTATGTGAAACCACAGATATGACACTGTGAGGAATGCATTTGTTGCACATCTGACAACATCAGTCTTTCTTACTCGCTTGTTTCGTCGATAAGGTGTTGATTCTGCCACTTCTTCAGTGACAGCAGTGAAAACAGGAGATTTCTCCGCACACCTCCATGAAAACATTACGAACCTGTGGCCCCGCGCACGCAGCACGCTAGTACCGCAGCGCTCTGCAGGAAACCTGCACTACAGGAGCTTTGTTGGAGGCGCATAGTCTGACACACTGATCATGTGTCAGTAAACAAAATGCAACTCGGACTTTTTGTGATGCTGTGGCTCGGTAGGGACTGCTGTGTCACATCAGGCTCTGTACTTGTCCAAAAAGACGAAGTTTCACCTTGATGACAGGAAGTGACATCCCCAGCGCCCTTCGAACCGCCGCGTCCTGATGGAGGCTTTCTCTGTCAGCGCGGTGCAAACACGGGGACAGGTTCTCACTCACCTTGAAAACATCTCCGTAGGTGCCGCACCCAATCCTGTGGATTAGCTCGTAGTCATCCAGCGGGTCCAGGAATGACACTCCTATCCGGTCCATGTCTGGAGACACCTCTTGCTGCTGCGGGGAGCCTGGCTGGCTTTTTACTCACACATAGCCGCTGCTGATATCGGCGGAGAGAACGGAAGCACGGGCAGACGAACTCTGTGAAATGGCCCAGGGACGACTGATCGGAACCGGCTAATTATACCGTTTAGGCAGGCAGAGGCAGCGCGCTGACACAACCGAGAGCCGCTCGAGTCAGAGCACGCGTGAGCGAGCACGGTCCCCTCAGTAAGCCTCCCACCTCGGCGCGCTCCTGCGCCCTCAGATGAACATCCTTTTCAAACGTGGCAAAATCACGTCTGAAATAAACCCTTGGCACGAACACGCTTAAACGCGTGATTTGCCAGCTCTACGAGAAAAGCCCGTCAGGCTTGTTTTAAAGTTTGACTTCAGTTAGTTTCCGCTTAGAGTTCTTCATACGTGTGACTTTCTCTCATCGCAATCTGGACCTGAAAATACTGACGACTTAACTGTTCAGATGGCAATTACAAAAGTAGCGCATGCTCACTGATGAGGTGAACATTTCTGGCTCCTGTCTCAGTGTTTACTGTTTAACTGTAACACTGACTTCATGCATGTGTGGCTTTCTTACATGAACATCCTCCATCACATGGTGAAGCAGGAGGCTTTCAGCAGACTTTCAAACATGAAGAATATTTTATTCCTTCTGAAATATGAAAACATATAACTGTAAATCATCACTTAACTCAGCATTTTACAAGGTCTGACTTTGGCCTTTTGCAGATATTAGCTTAGCATGTTATGAACTTTTTGAAAAATATTTAGTGACACTACTACTTTATAGTGGTGAGGCCATGCAGTCTGTGCCTTTTCTGTTTTGAGTAGATATGACGTGGAGTTTGTGTGGTCTCTGGAAGATCATCTTGAGGAAGGCGAGCCACTAACGTCCTGCATGATGTACCAGAAGATGACAGAGCTTGTTTAAAGTTGATATTACTGACGGCCAGTGTTGGGGAGTAACGGAATACACGTACCGCCGTTATGTATTTAAAATACAAAATATGAGTAACTGTATTCCGTTACAGTTACCGTTTAAAAAGGTGGTCCTTCAACTTGGGTGTGAGTGGAGCCACCTGGTGGTCCGCCACAGTATTTAGAATACAGTTACTTTGTTGAAATAAATGGATTACACGGCGGTACTTCCCTGTTTCATATTGTGGCGGGTCAGGCCTGTTTGGGTTTTGTTTGACAGCTACGTTCTGTTGTTCCAGGCGGCAGCGTTATGGTTGCCATGGTTACAGGGTGCCGCTCTCTCTCTGCGCCTTTTTGTTGTTGTTGTGCTAAGCTAATAGGCAGAATGCTACAGGTATAGCTCTAAAGAATGTAGCATCATGGGCAGTGTAGTCCGTGCTGCAGGGAGAATGGACTGCCATACACGTCATGTGTCTGTGAGCGAGGGAGGGAGAAAAAGGAAAAGTAGAGCTGTCATCGAGCAAAAACGGGAGCTGGAAGCATGTAAATATAATAATAACCACTGCAGCCAAGAAGAGAGCCTGACGAGCCCAGTTGTAAGTAAGCTATTAAGACTCGACTGTACACCGTGTTCGTGTTTTCCTCCAAAAACAATAAGTTCCGTTGGAGCAGCCTTTCAACGCCTCTCTCTGTCTCTGCTAGCAAAGTTGACCCAGACAACAAAGTAAAGCTAGTTTTCGGCTACGAGCCGACACAGAACCCGACATATTAGCCAGAGGTCCCTTTACTACGGTTCGGAGCCGCAGACCTTCAGTAACAGTAATAAATCACAGCAATAGTACATTCATGTAGTTGTAAACAGCATGATAAGTAATCCAAAGTATTCAGAATACGTTACCCTCATTGAGTAACGTAATGGAATACGTTACAGAATACATTTTGGGGCATGTATTCTGTAGTGGAATACATTTTAAAAGTAACCTTCCCAACACTGCTGACGGTCACTTACAGCATGTGAAGGCGCCTTCATATATATGTAATACACATCATTGGACCACATGTCATTCCGTTTTCATCAGAGCTTTATTATTGCAGATAGAAAAACAAGAACACAAACCACAAGTCAATCAAATTGGATGGAGCAGTGCCATCTAATGTGGCTCTGTCTCAACAGTGCATGGTCTTACTGCTCTCTTCTCATTGTTAGAAATCCGTCTAACTCAGCTATTCTCAAAACTAAAGGCCACCTACTTTAAAAAAGAAGAAAGGCAAAGTAAGGCAACATAGAGCTGATAAGAAAGAAGCTGTCAGTAGAGCAGAGTGGACAATGTTACACAGTAACTATCCTAAATTTAAACACTTCTGAGGCTTCAGTCATGAACAGGTTAGTTCATGTTGGTATTTTACACATCTGAAAATCCTGTTCTGGTCCTCATCACTTTGGCTTTAAACATCCAGACAGCATGTAACGGATACCTAACAGGCTGCCAATCAAAACGCAAACTGACGATCAAACCAGGCACGTCTCCAGAAACCATTTCTTAAATAAAAACTCAATTAAATGTTCCAACCTGATAAGTGATGCTTAACTCAAGATCATCTGTGCATGTCAGACATATTGCTCGAACTAGGATATTGACTGAGAGGGCCCTCTGGGTGAAAACACTGGTAAAAACGTTGACAAGCAGGATCGAGGTTAATCGGTGTCCCCGTCTCTGTTCACAGTATGTCCTACAGTCTCTTCCTGCAACAATCAGGATGTCTACAGTGACTTACGCTGGCGCTTCAGGAATGACATGGAGTAATCTCCCGCCGGAGTGCTCTTCTGCCTCTTCATCTGGACCTGTGACTGTGCGGTGAGCTGCAGTTTGATGGCGCTGGAGTTCACCTTGGCGGCGCACAGGAGCTCCTTCATCCCCTTCATCTTCTCACTCTGAAAGGCGATTACAGTGCCAGCTGGCGAGAGGGGGGCCTGCTCCGGGGAGAAAGGAGAAGATGCGGAGTCTGGGAGACTGGGGGACTTGGGTTTTCCTTCAATGTCTCCAGCACGTAGTCCCTGGGAGGAGCGCCGGCGGAGCCCTCCTTCTCCCACCTTCTTGGGCTGAGCTGCCACGGCAGCCGGCTGGCTGCACGGGGAGGTAGGAGCGGCAGAAAGAGGAGAGCTCTGGTCCTCCAGCTTGGACTCCCTCCTGGGCCCACGCCTGCGCCCTTCCCTGAAGTCCTCGCTCGATTGGTCGTCGTCGTCCTGGGAATCTGGCTCTTTGGTGATGATTGTTATTTTCTGACGCACCTTTGGAATCGGAGCACAAATGTGTGTTTAGCTAGAAAGCGCTAACATGTCTGTGGCTCTCCTGCAGTCACGGGCAACTCACCTGGGCATCAAAGCGACTCAGAGACTGGACAAGGTACGTGGCCCAGCCCACATGAAGGACCGGCGTGGGACTCCCTTCCTCCCACTTGCAGATGCCGTCATAAAAACGCAGCAGATGGGCAAAGCACTCGGGGTCCTGCAGGGCAGAGACAGCCGCTGCCTGCTTGGGCTGATCCTGCAAGAGAGCAGAGGTGCAAGACTGAGGCCACGTCTGTCAGTGAGTAATATTCATGATGTGCATCTAAGAACATGATCTAAATTCAGGTGGAGGTGCGCTCTGTTGGTGTCTGTTAATGTTCATGAGTTTCTACATGTTCCACATGCTTCATCAGAGAGAAGCTGAATTTGGAAGTCATCTGATAAGGAGCAAGAGAAAGAACATCTTCTGTTGGGTTGAGGTGGTCGTGCGATTGTTACTGAAGAGAGAATTAGAGCTTTGCATTATTACAGAACAGCTGCTAGTGGAGCCCTTCTCCACATACGGCCTGTGTCTGTGGGTGTATGTGCTCTGGAGAAACATTCACCTTGTCCCCTCCTTCTGTCTCCTCTCCTCCCTCCCCAGGACTCTCTGCTGCTGTAGCTGTTTCCTTCAGCAAGGTAGGGATGACATCATTTGCAATGTCAAAGAACTCCTTGTAGATCTCCTCATCCTCGCGGAAATAGTTATAGCTGCAGAAAGGTAGAGAAGGAACTTTAATACATATATGCGCTTTTCTCCTGTCACAGCATGAAGTCCAAAAAAAGTATAAGAGTAAAAACAGGATGCTGTGACATGTGGCAGACATGACAACAAGTGAGGAACAAGTGGACAGGTTCAAAAAAACAAACAAAGCACGGGCACATATTTCTCTGTGAGGCAGTGGGCTGAACCTGAAGAACAATGGGGAGCAGGAAACGGAAGCTGATGGATGTGGAGAGAATGTGTGTGGTGGGTCAGAGCTGCTATTTATAACTGCAGATCATGAACAGTGTTTGGAGGGAGGAGAGCACATGAGGATGCAGAGCTGGATACTTCCTGGACTGAGCACCACACCTATCCAGGCCAAGTGTGACTGAGCCCTTAGTGGTGGCTGGGTTAATAACGAACAAAGAACCACAAGGGCAGGAAACACAGCTGTTGGGTTAGTGCCATCTAGTGTTCATCTGCTGAAATAGCATTCACATACAAACGTCATCTGGGACCAGCTAAAAGAAGAAAAAGGTGTCTAGTGTCTGAATAACACTACTTAAAAGTGAGATCAATATAATTTTGTTTTCTTCTATTTGTCACTTTATCCAAACACTTTATTCAGAATCATCAGCACGCCGAGAGAGGAGCTGTGAGGATGCAGAGATACTGGACGCTTCCTGGATCAGGAGTCTTATTAGTGTGAACTTACTCTTGCATGACCTGGGCGGCCTCTGCCCAGGACCTCAGGGCCTCCCGGACACTCCTGTGCCTGTAGTGGAAACCAGCCAGGTACATGTAGGGGTAGATGTGCTCATTGTTATAGTGCTTCTGAGCAGAACCGACGGCCTGAGAGACACAGACAGATCAAAGACTTAAAAAATGATGCTGAACTCAGAATTAAGAGGGTTCAGTATCAGCATTCAGCAACAGGTCATGGTGGAGACGTTTATTCAGTTTGACAACGAGCAGCAAACCAAAAGCCAGAACTCCAGTGATCTCAACAAGCACTTGGAACTGAGCATCAAACAGGAAGAAGGGTGTTAACCAGAGAGATCCAGCAGGTGTGCAACTTCCTGCATGCTTTCACCACCAGTACCATCACAGTACCGCTTTTCTGTGGAAACGGCTTCCAGTTTGGATTCGGGAGACTGACTCGAGGCTGCTGGGGGATTCCCATGATGCACTCAGTGCTTCTTCTTCCGTCACCTTTTTCACTCTTTGTGTTTATATCTTGGTCCTCTTGGCTCCAGCCGAGCCTCGGGTACATCGGTGTTATTTTGGATTCTGCCATGTCCCTAGAGCAACGCTCTGGACAGTTAATTAGGAACAGCCTTCTTCAGCTAAGAAATCTCTCCAAACTGTGAACCTTGTTGTCTAAATCTGAGTTAGAAATGCTTTTATTTCATCTCTCTTAGATTGTTGTTAATGTCTTTTTCTTTGTTTGAGCAAAAAGAATCGTAACCGTCTCCAGTCGGTCCAGAAGGCTGCTGCAAGCCTCTTAACAAAGGTACAAAGACAGCATTGGTTTTACTCTCATTACACTGGCTCCCAGTACATTTTAGAATTCATTTCAAATTCTTAGTACTGACTTTAAAGCTCTGAGTGGTGACGCTACTGCCTACATCTCTGATCTTTTACAACTCCACGCTCCCTCTCACAGCCTGAGATCCAGTCAGCCCCACCAACATGTTTTAAGACCAGAGGAGGTGGATCTGTTAGAGCGGAGGCCCCCAGGTTATGGAAAGCTTTACCGCCATCGTAATGTTGCCTTGATTGTATTTATGTATTTATGACTTATTTATTTAGACTGGCACAATTAGAGTTGTGCTGTATGATCCATTGTGTTGTTTTATGTTATTGTGAAGGACTCTGTGGTTCTTATCCTGTGAAGAGTGCTATACAAGTAAAGTTATTATTATTTTTTTATACACCACTCTGCATTTAAATACTAAAATCCTTAGTAGAAGGAATGACAGGAATCACCCTATTAGAGCACTTCGCTCTCGCTCTGCAGGCCTACTTGTTGTTCCTAGAGTATTTAAAGGGAGGCAGAGCCTTCAGTTTTCAGGCCCCTCTTCTGTGGAACCAGCTTCCAGTTTGGATTCAGGAGACAGACACTATCTCTACTTTTAAGATTAGGCTTAAAACCTTCCTTTTTGCTAAAGCATATAGTTAGGGCTGGACCAGGTGACCCTGAATCCTCCCTTAGTTATGCTGCAATGGACGTAGGCTGCCAGGGAATTCCCATGATGCATTGAGTTTTTCCTTTCCAGTCACTTTCTCACTCACTATGTGTTAACAGACCTCTCTGCATTGAATCATATCTGTTATTAATCTCTGTCTCTCTTCCACAGCATGTCTTTATCCTGTCTTCCTTCTCTCACCCCAACCAATCACAGCAGATGGCCCCGCCCCTCCCTGAGCCTGGTTCTGCCGGAGGTTTCTTCCTGTTAAAAGGGAGTTTTTCCTTCCCACTGTCGCCAAAGTGCTGCTCATAGGAGGTCATATGATTGTTGGGTTTTTCTCTGTATCTATGAAGCACCTTGAGGTGACTTTTGTTGTGATTTGGCGCTATATAAATAAAATTGAATTGAATTGAATTGAACCGAAAGTCCAAGAGGAATTTGAGCTGTTATCACCAGTGCATGTGCTCTGCACAGTCTGTCCACTAGAGGGTGCTGGAACATTACGGTATATTCTAACTACACATGACGTCATAAAAGGCCTCATAGCTTAGCCACCCTGGGCCAGCAGAGCACTCAGCATCTAAGTTTGACAGTTCTCTCACACAGCCAATGGCAGAGTGAGGCTGTTATTTATCTATGCAACAGTCAGTTGGACACTTGTAAACAAACAGCCAGTCACTTTCAGTGTTGTTAGCATCCCCTCCTTGATTTTGGACTCAACTGAGCAGTAATGCTTACTCCAGGTCTTTTTCCACACTATGTTTTGATAGAGACCAGCAGCTGATTTCCAGTAGCTTGTATTGTATAGACAAAGATGAAATACTGCTGTCTGATCTTCAGCCCCACTAATGCAGAAGATCTATACGAAAAGTTTGACATGTTCTGTAAATATGAAGCCTGTAAAAGTCGCCGCTATGTGACCTGGGAAACTGGTTGATGTCTTACCTTCAGGTGGATTTTCAGGGGGTTCTCTTTTCCTGGAATTGGTTCCTGGTCTTCAAGGTCTGCCAGAGTGCCCATGGCCATGGGATATCTGGTGTGTAACCCGAGACAGAAGCACAATGTCAACTTCAAGGAGTTGCGTAAGCCTTTTTTAAATACAGCACATGTAACATTTCTGTTTTCTCCAATTATGGATGCCTTAATGACCCCGACCCTGCATAATATCGAACACCGTGACACACATTATTCAGAGAAGTCGGGTTCTAGATGTAATCGTCAAAGCTGGACCTTCTAAATGACAGCTCACAGCTATGTGATGAAATCTGACCTGTCGAGGACCCAGGCTTCATCACAGTAAAGAGTTCACTGTAAAACTGTATTTTATAAACTGTGTAATAAGATATGTAAATATTACAGCAAAGTGAACAAGGGAGCACTCACACGGTATTCTAGTGTTCACCTTAGCCAATAAAACTACATAAACTGTCTTTTTAACTCTGTATTGTGGGTTTATGAAATATGTTCAGACTTCAACGCTTTGGTCTCTGCCCCCTCCTATTACTGTGGGTTCAGTCACTCTCTAAAAGCACTGGGTGGAAACCAAAGATGGAAGGAAGAGAAGCAACATGATGACACACTGTCCTAATCTTGGGTCAGCCTGAGTTGTGTCACGCTGACAGACGTACATCGATGTACCATTAAATGCTATGGTAAAGTGAGCAAGCTTGCTGCTCAGCTGGTGTCAGGGCAAATCTGAAAGAGTCTTTAATCAATCCTCAGCACTGCACTGGTACACACTCACCTGTCCAGGTCGCCTCGTTCATACAATAGCCAGAGGAGTTTCTGGTAAAGCAACGGGAAAAAGAAAGGTGAGGAAACGAAGTGCAAGACTGTAGCGTACTTCCTTCATGTGTGCCTGGATGGACTTTCACAAGCAGTACAATGTTTCCAGTTTAAAAAAGGTGTAAATTATAAAATTACAATGTAATCACAAACTGTACAACTGAAGGTTTCTGTGCTGCTGAAAACGAGACCTGATGATGGTGTGGACGTTAATCAATATCAACAATAATTCACTGCCCAACCTAAAACCCCTCAGGTCAGAGTTTTACTGTCCATGTCCAGAAAAGCTTTTACTTCTATATTATAATATTAACACAAATTAATTGAGCCAGTATTTTCTATTATTTCACTTTTAATCAGAAAAATGTTATGAAAACCTTCAAATGAAGATAGTCTAGTACACACCACGCCCTCCTTTAGACTCACCCTGTTTGCTTCCATGTGAAATAGGACGGCTGCCGTCAGCCTTCAGTGAGCTGTATATATTAAGCGTGGCAGCGGACTAAGTCAACAGTTCATCTGCATATTTTAAAACAACCTCTGGAGACCTAATGCAGATTTTTTGCAGTGTAAAACAAACATTCATCATTACCCTGTAGGTGCAGGCCTCACCTGTTGCAGCAGCAGAAGCTCGGAGCTGTCTGTGTGCAGGTCCAGTGATGGGTTGATGGCACAAACCATGAAGGCCACCTCCATGTTTCTGTCACACTTCATGTAGGAACCCTTCAGATACAGCCAGCTCTGAGGGACACACGAAGGATCACAGCTACACTTTATGACTAAATGGTAAATGGACTTCCTCTTATATAGTGCTTTTCTATTCTACTGGAGCACTCAAAGTGCTTTATACAACATGCCTAATTCACCCATTCAAACAAGCACTTATCTATGCCGGAGTGCTTTCTATCCAACATTCACACTGCGATGGATGCATCAGAGAGAAACTTGGAATCAGTATCTTGCCCAAAGATATCTTGATGCATGCTCACTCATCCAGGTAAGGAAATCCCAAAGAGTGGATTCTGTTGATCTGGACGTTTTCAGTGGGAGAAACGTTTCGTCATCATCTTCAGTCTCAGCTCACTGCAGGTTTTAATCTTATAAACAGTACATTTGCACAATGACTGAAACCAGCCCACTGAATGCTGGGAGGTCAGTTCCTTGATCATTAATATGCAAATTCTCATGACCACTGATCAGTGGCCATGAGTCCCATTCACAGAGAATTGGGGAATGGCTGCAATCACAGCATTGTAAGATGGTGACAGATGTACCCTTAGGCCCCCTCCTCCATTCAGAGATGGTCTTTCCCTTTTCACGTAAATGGCCTCCTTGACTCCGGCCTCAAACCAGCGTTCCTCCCTGTCCAGGATGTGAACATCCTCATCATTGAAAGAGTGTCCACTGGCCTGTAGGTGTAAATAGATTGCAGAGTCCTGGCCTGACGAGGTGGCTCTGCTGTGTTGTTTGGTTTCCCCGATGTATAAATCCTGACAATCCTCCTGCACTTAACAGCGTACACTATGTTACTCTGTTTGTGTCGGGGGACCAGATTCAAAGCTGCCTACCAACGGGTTGAGGATTGAAGCCAAAAACTTTGAAATGTTAAAGGTGACCAAGTTGATCATAAGGACAGTTTGTCTTAAAGGTGCATCCTGTTTATGTCTTCGGTAAACTATGCAGACTTGGTGTAAATTCCCCTCCATAATGCCTGTGGTATGACGTCCGGCCAATAGCACCGTCTCGTTCTAATTGCTTCAGAGAATCTATCACCCTAACCACTTCCTGGGTCTCATTTCATGATAGCCTTTCTGGTTTAGCAAAACCATCCACCTACCATTGTCTGCTGCAAGGATGATAATGTTGTTGTCATTACTAAGTGATGTGAGTGCCCTCCTCTCCTCCATGCTGATTTTGGATGCTGGGGCTTTCATTGCTGAGACAGGCTAAAACCAGTTGCTCTGCTTCCACAGCTGCAATGTTGTTGTTTCGAATCGCTGTTTCTGTGGCTGTGATCAGTTCCACTAGCGGGATTAGTCTCAGCATCACAGCCCATTGTTCACTCAGTGGGCTAGTTTCAGTCATTGTGCAAAGATAATGTTTATAAGGCTGCGGAAACCTGCAGTCAGCTGAGTGGTGGCAGGATCAACTTTATGGGATTGGCCATGGATACTTTGATTTGACTGGACCAGCCAGCCAGGGATCAATCTGCTCGAGCTCCTGAGCTACTACAGCCACCCCAAGTTCCAAGATTTGACTGAAGCTGTGTACACACTGGAAGCACTTCACAGCAACATAGTGATCAGGGATTATAGAAAGTAAATGCTTTTTGGATATTTCAAGTGATTATGAGTCAAATAACAGCTGGTGATGCAATAAATCTGAAGTACAGAAAGTAACTTTTGAGGTTTAATAGAAAAAAAACTCATAAATATACACTGATTAGTGTGTAAGTGCATTTTCCAACAAACTAATGCATTTTCAGAAAGCTAATATTGTACCAGCTAATGTTGGTCTGCCCTAAAAATCACACTTTCCTTCTGATAAACAGTTTGATTACATTCACAAATCTTACGAGAGTTTATTATCAGTGTCAAACAACGTTAGGGTCCACTTCACTAACGCTGGCTACCGGCTGCTAACAGCGACAACACCAGCAGTGCTTACCAACAGGAAAGGTTGGAATATCCACAACAACTCGCCTCAGTATCGCTCTCATCACACAGAAGTGAGCTTTGCTGACCTGTAAACTCTTATTTGACTCCTTACACAACGTTTTACAGCCTCCTCGATGCCTCGCTGCAGACGAAGAGTGGCGCTGTTTGTCCTACAGCGGATCGGATTGCACACTTGGATTGTGAGAAGAAAACAGAATTCATTTGAATTGAATGAACAGATGACGTGACTGACTTCCTCAAGAGCTTTGATGCGTGTCAGATATATTTGAGTCCTGAAATGTGCAAAAGTAACCAGCTGGCAGCCTCAAAGCGATGTGTGACGACCAAATCACTCCCAGCGTGTACACAGCTTAAGATTATTTTTTAAGCACTACATACAGCTTGACTTCAACTTCTAAATCTCTGCAAATGTAACCAATCCAACATTTATTGATCATTTTCTGAGCAAAAATATCGTACATTCATACCCTCTTTGTACAAAACACCTTTACATCGGAGTCATGATCTTGTCCTTGATGGAAATATGTAAAAAGTGTGTATGTTTCTGTTCTGTGTCTTGTGTACCGTTTGTTTGTATATGTGTCTTCCTTGCTGCTGTTACACCCAAATTTCCCCTTGTGGGACAATTAAAGGATTATTCTATTCTTCAATTCTATTCATGTGTGTATAGAAATTTATTTCTGTCTGCATGAACAACACGGAGTACAACTAGGCTACAAAGGAGGAGATACCATCAGCTGCTGATGTGTAACCCAAATGTAAATAAATGATTCCACCAAGTGTCACTGGCTGAACGCTATAGGACAGGAAGAGCAAACAGAGGATGGAAATTAATGATGTACATAATGGAAAAAACAGGGATGCTTAAAAAACACAACAGCTAGAAAATGTTTGTCAGGTTTATGATGAGGCGATGCTGTCCAGCTCCTGCACAGTTACAACTCAAGTTACTTTAGTTACTGTGAAACTGAAGAGAGAAGCAGTCATGTTGTTTTCAAGGGAAAACACCATGTAGGCGTCTTTGGTGCTAACATATGACCCATGCAGTCTCACTCATGCTAGAGCTGCTGCTGTCGCTGGTGGAAAATGTCCTTCTTTTACTTAAATTGCTCACTATAGTGTCAGAATATCAACCCAACGTGATGTCGCTCTAACTCTAATTCCAACCACATGAGTGGTTTAGCACCACACTCTTCTCGTGGAATTAGTATCAATGTCAGTATATTGACCATCTCTCACATTTCTATGCAGGAAAGACTTTTCATGATGATTTTTCTTTCTTTTCTTTTTTTTCTTTTTTTTTTCTTTTTTTTTTTTAAAAATCGCGACATCGCCCAGCAGTGCTCTGGACTTTTAAACAGCTTAATGATCTGTAGAAGTTAAAATACATGAAAGAAATAGGCTTGACTGTGGTGTCTAAGGCTACGTCCACACGTACCCGGGTATTTTTGGAAGACGCAGATTTTTCTATGCGTTTGCACCTTCCGTCCACACGTAAACGCCGTTTTTGGTCACTGAAAACTGAGATTTTTAAAAATTCCGGCCAGAGTGGAGATTTTTGAAAACTCCGTTTTTGCATTTACGTGTGGACGAGAAAAACGGAGAAAACGCAGCGTCAAAGGTGTGCGCCTTTTTTGACGTCACACTGTGCGCCACGTTATTGTTTCGGTGAAATGAATTTCTACAATACTGTTACTGTTAATTGTTCTCTCTGCAGTGTTTAAATGCTTACAAATATACACACAGTTACTGTCCCTCCACACATACCACTCAGTTCTGCTTCTATGCCCCAGCTTTGTTTACTTTTTCCCACCGAGGCTTCTAGACTTCTGATTGGCAATCATTTCTGCACGGTTAGGAATATATCGCCACCTGTTGCTTTGGCATGTTCCTAGCAGCGTTTTCCTTCATTTCTGCCTTTACGTGTGGACGGGATTATTTTTTAAAACGAAAATGGAAAATCTCAGTTTTCAAAAATACCCGTGTACGTGTGGATGTAGCCTAAAACGTGTCAGACATTCACTGGCTACACTGAGCATACTGATAGAACTAGAAGCAGCTGGTTCATTCAGCTGACAGACGGGCCTCACCTTCTCATTGACTCCTGCTGTGACTGTTTGTCCTCGCCGGTCCTCGTTACCCTTCCCGTGCCAGGTGACTTCTGCTGTCTCCTCACCATTTTTACCAAATATCACCCAGGCGTGGTCCTCAGATAGTGCCAGGTGTACATCATTTAGACCCAAGACCTGACAGGCAGCCACTACTGCAAAGGCCACTCCAGAACTATCCAGTTTGGTACCTGGTTCAAATTCAACAATTAATCAATAAATGTTGGACTCACCTAACAAGCATCATGAGAAAAACCACGTTACCTGTGATGAGACTGAATAGGGACTGGATGTGGGCTCGATCCTTGAAGTAAGAACGACTGAGACTGTTCCAGATCACATCCGATACCTTCTTCACCAGCTCTCGGCTGGATCCTGCAGCAGTTCTCCGATACTGGGACAGATCCACAGCCCCGCGGATCTGTGCTGTGAACCGCTCATACAGAGCAGAAATCATGCCCAGCTCCACTGTGGGGAAGCAAGACATGGGACAATCCGGCTCCAGCGGCTCAAAACGGACCCCTGGAACATTTATGGGGATGACTCGGTTCACAGCCAGGAAGTGCTCAACAAAACCCAAGACCAGTGAAAGAAGAGCCAAGTCCGGCTCTGGTTTCCGGAGCTCTGCATCAAACAACTGAACGACTCCATCGATTCCCCGCAGAGGAAAGTGCTTCTTCTGGGCTGAGTGCAAACCCATGACGCCTGCTGTCAGTCACAACTTTGATGTATGCGTGCCTCCTCACCTGCAGTACTGAACGGGGAGAGCAGTCAGTTCATCTGTAACTCCAAATCACACACTAAACTGTGGAAAACAGGCAAATTCAAAAGCTGACCCATTAAAAATAATTCCTTATAGAAAACAACGTGTTTCCTACGTACTGGCTCATCGCCAAGAACTCTGGTTTCTCAATGAAGATGAAAACATTAAAAACAAAACAGTTCACAACTATAAAAGCAGACTTATTTCATTAATCTTTAAATAAAAGTCAGTAAGTTCATACATTATAGTTACTGTAAGTTTTAAATTACTTAATTCATTCACAAGGAAACATTTGTTGCATATATGTTGTTGAATATACAAACGTAAGATAGCAATACTGTAACACTGATTTCTACACAGAAAGCCAACAGAAGTTACACCGCACACAACACAGCATAACGTGTCACGTTTGGTTTACAGTCTCGGGTATGAAGGGGTATACGAAACATTTATTGGTTATTAATGAAGGTTAATAATGCCAACAGTAAGTATTAAGTGCTGAACAGACTAAGACATAAACACTGACATAACACTGGACCGGGGCTGAGCGGCTGGACTTGTTGCGTAATGCCGGTTACATATATGCCGCTAACGCCGGTTATATGGCGCTTCGGTGGGCGGGGCAGATTCACTGCTACCTGCGTACATTCAAAGCAGCCGCTCTTTTAGAGTTTCATGACAACAATCACTGTGCCGAAACGCATCCGGAACACCACTGGGGCGAGCACTCTGTCATTCTAAAACGAAATACTCCGTTAGGTCCATTTATATGGTAGAATAACGTGTGACGTAAGCTAACTAGCTAACTTTACTAAATTAAGTTAGCTACTCATTTCGCCTTTCAAGCCGCGCTAATTTGCTGAATTAGTCCTGCTTTGTTTAAATAAGTCGGACGACATGCAGACACAAACCAAACCCGAAAATGAGTCACACGCTGAGGGGAATATGTTATCTGCTTGAATGAGCAGCTATTAAGCTAACAAGCTAACAAGCGGCTATCAGCTAAAGTCACCACTATTGGAGCTTTTGGAAAATATATCGCACCAGCTATACAACTCACCAACTCACCCTCAGCTCTAAATCAGCCAACAATCTGACCAATGTTTAAGTGATCGCATACCCGTTTTCTCACAGCTCGCGCCACATGTTTTTGTTTGTGTCCCCTTTCTTTTGCCGCGCAGCTCAATCTGCCCGAAAGTCAGTTGGCATATGTCGACGTTTGCGTCTCGAAGCAGATCTTACAGCAACAAGCACGCTTCTCTCGAGCGCAAATGTGCGCCTTTAGGCCCATCCCTATGCTTCGAGATCGTAAGTCCTGCGCAGTGGGGTTTTCCTCGTGTATGCTGGGAAATGCAGTTCATTTTAGGGTATTCCCCTACACCCCCAGTAGAGGTCACCACGACGCCTTTAAGAGATACGTGCTTTAAAATGGAACGACAGTAAATGTTACATAACGGAAAACGGGGCACGTATGGAGCATAAAACATTTAGGATAACATAAAAATGTACCGCAGAGTTGAACTCACGGCATATTTATCTTTAATTAAAACAGTATGTGGTTGGCTATGACACAAGCGCAGACATATTTGTGTCTACAGAATAGAACAAAATAACCTGTTATTGTTATTGTACACGTTGATCGAAATCGTGGATTTGCACTCATGATCTAATATTTCGATTAAACGTATTTCAAATTCAGTCTCCCAGTAAATTAATAGCTAATTTCCGAAGTACACAAGGTATTGTCCATGGTGTCCTGTGCTAAGGAGTAGTTGCTGTGATGCTGTGGTCTGTTTTTTATGTGCTGCTCGGGAATTCAGTGACACTGCACTGTTGTAGTTGATATAATTTTTGTTAAATGGTAGAAGCGAGACGGACAGATCAGCCAATGGTGATAAATGATAAAGGCTTTTTTTGCTGGTGTTGTTGAACGCTGACACGTCCTACTGGAAGCGTAAGCCTTGAACGTCTCACACGCAGACACATTTTTTTGCCCCTCCTCCACATTCTGCCTTGTTTCCCTCCGTCTCCGCTCCGCTCTCAGTGCTCGGACATAGCCTGAAGGTGCAGAGCCGAGTCCCGCTTTTTGAGGGAAATTCGAGGAAAGTCAGACGTCACAGACACCCTGATAGACCATTACAAGAGAAACCCATCCGAGACGACAGACGTTTCGCCGCTTCTGTGCAGTTGTGTTGTAACTTATATAAAATGGATCCAGTGACTCAGTCCGCCCAGATATCGTCGTCGCAAGGCTTTGCCGATGGACAAAATTCTGCTACCAAAGAATCAAAGCTGTCTGGTAAGAAGTAACCAAAGGATACGGTAGCTAGCTAAATATAGAGCTCGATGCGTGTTTTATTCGTACCTTACGTTAAGCTGTATGTGTTGGGCTTTTATTTACACGCATGAATATCGGTTAACGTCCAGTTTATAACGCAGTGACATTATGACTACAGCCATTGTAATGCAGAACGCCCTCACTGTGTCTCCCGCTGCCTGGATGAGGAGCTGATTTCAGCTGTGATGGGAGACACCTGTGGTCGTGGATATTTCCTGATACACGGCTGCCAGTCACGCTCCGTGCAGCTGTGGCCTGCCTGCTGTCTGGGCTCGTTTTAGGCGAAACAACAAGCTAACACGGTGTTTGAATCCCTCTTTTTATTTGGCCTTACTGACAAACAGGAGCACAGCAAGTGGGCGGCCCTGCAGAATCAGGGATTATATATTTGACAGACGGTAACCAGCCTGCTACTGAACGGCGTAATACTGTTGAAAAGGCCTCGTTTAAAACAAAGGGAACACATCTGATTAAAGTACGTGTGCGTGGGACGTTTGATGTCAGCTAGATTTAAATGTAAATCCTGCTGTCCGATTAGAGCTTCTTCTACATTCTTATTCATAAGTGCAGAAATATTACATGACGGGTTTTTCTGCTGAACGTTGTCGAAATGTTGCGTTTCCCTGCACTGCAGAGGCGTTGTCACTGTGCAGTTACCACAGAGAGGCACCTCTTAAAGGCACATTTGCCTTTTGCTGGCACTGCCTGGATTATGGGAGCCAGATGAACATCAGCATACCCGACGAGCTGCGGCACGCCCATTTACTACTTAGTTTATAGCTGTCGTCAGCTCCACTTCCACATGGAGCCCGTTTTCAAACAAAAACTCACAACCTGGATCTACAGTTTCACCATCACGCCCTCTCTATATCCGCGTATGAGGCTGACATGATTTAAACTCCACGGTTGCGCCACCTGAATCCTACAAAGCTGAAGCCGTGAATCATAAGATTGTAGACTTTCAAGAAAGGCAGCAGGTGTGGTGATGCCAGCTGGATCCCACAGGGCGTGGCACATTCTCCCTGCTGAAGTAGATAACTGTGGTTTGGCAAGTTTGCAGAAATTTCCATGTAATGCATCACATGATAAATAATTAAGGACAATATATTTAACAATAAATGTTAAAATTCAGTATTTGTATAATCGGATTATTTAACAGTTACAGATGGTGCAAGTAAGTTGAGTTGTCTGTGCTTATATGAATCCTGGAAAACATTGTCAAGTTAGTGTGAGGTGTAACTGGTTTGTTTTTTATGAATGAAGCACTGAACTAACTTGCCTGGTGTTTAGACTCTGATCACATCAGCTGCCTGTCTGCAGAGATGAACCTCTACAAGGAAATAACTTTGTCATCCTTTACAACTTTTTTCAAATGCATGTTGTTAGTGTGTAATATGTGTTTAGGGTTATCGCAGTACTGTAATTTCTTAATTGGTATTCATATCATTAAGTTTGCAACAGTATCAACACTAGCAGAATAAAAAAGCACTAGTACCTACTCGGCCTGACTCGACTCAGTTTTTATGGTTTTCCATTAGCTCGTAGTCCCTTTTCTCTTAGTACCTACTCGGGTTCCAACCAAGCAGAGTCGAGCCAAAAATGTGACAGACAGACTTCTTGCCACTGATTGGCCGGGAAATGACTTCACTAGATGAGTCATTAGAGTGACTCCTGCACAAGAATTTAACCCGACAGCGAGGTTTAACTCTCTCTTGTTTGAGTCTATGGAGAGAAAAAAAAAAGGCGGAGCAGCAGGTATACCATCACTTCAACAGTTTGTTGTGTTTGTGTCAGGGATAAGTTATGATGACCCCACCCACACTGAGGTGGTACTCTAATGGAAGACGACCGAAACTGAGTAGAAACGAGTTAAGCTGGAGCCGAGTAGGTGTTATTGAAAATATAAAGGTTTTAATCTCTCAATTTAAACATATTTATCTGCTCCTTGTGTCTTATCTAATTAAACTACGCGTGTCGTTTGTCATCACTAACGGATAAATTTCTGGGCACTATCCCACGAATCCTGCAGAATCTTTTTTTTTTTTTTTAATTATTTTCTTTATTGCATGTCCAATATGCAGGGTGGTAAGAAGAGGTTAAATTTGTGTGCACAGAACTTAAGACCTTTACCAATACTGGCCTCGTTTCCACATTAGTAAATGAGGCCAGTATTTTTAGGCTGTCAGAGACTGTGCTGTGCTTTTGCTGTCAAATAGAGCTGGTGAGGAAGGCTACCACTGTTTGCCTAGTTGCTCGTAGACTTTTCTTAGCTATAATCTCGAAACCTAACAATAACATAATCGTGTCTTTGTGTTAAATTAACACCACGTTGACATTACAGACAGGCAGAACTGATGTTTGCTGCATAGTTCCTACATTAATGTTATTTTTTTATTATTGACCTTAGCCACTACCTTATAGTCCAATTCCTTCGATCGATCCCGCTTATCTATACTTGCATTCCCGCTACAATCAGCTGATTTCATGTCGTGTGTTGGAGGAGAATAATAGTGGGGCAGTCTACAGCATGGACATTACTTTTATTTTTATTGCACAAAAGGATGAGAGTGCGACGGTAAAGTGAAGACTGCAAACAACTGCAATATACTTGTTAACACAACGTTGGCTCTTTGCAAGCACCCGAACTTCAACAGGTAACAAACCGACGAGCAGCCAGGCTGCAGCCTCCGTTTCTACCTGCTCATGTTTCTACGATCACGTTAAAGTCTCTCTGTGCTGATTTTCATCTTGGCTTTGTGTTCATAGCTAAATACTAAGAGGAAGATATGTGTGTCCTCATTAGGATGGGATTTATGTTGGTGTGTGGGACTGTAGCCTCAATTTATGCTGTTAATTGGTAATTATGAGACGGCGTGTTTCAGATCATTTTACACAGTAACATGAAAGTAACTTAACAAGTAGTGTAACGAATGTCTTTCTCCTGGGAGTAATTAAGTAACGGACCTCATTACATTTAAGAAAAGTGTTCTGTGTAATATGTGCAATCAATTTTTTGAGTAATGACCTCAGCAATGATCACAACAAAGAGGGGAATTCCCACAGCATGCAAAAAAAGTCCACTCAGCATGTAATTAATTTGCATGAATTAATTACATGTCTTTGATATGTTGCTTAGAGTCAAAGTGGAGCCAATGAGAATCGATAATGGAATCAGAATTGTTAACTTCTTATCAGTTCCCATCGCTGCGTGTGGATTTGGCCCAGCCAAATGTGTTTTAAAGCTTGGAGGAGAGATTCGACAGCATCCCTTTGGGGGATCCTGTGGGAGGTGCTACTCGAGTATCTGGCCTGTTGCTATGAGCCATTCGGTCCCTGTATAACCACAGCAAGAGCTCGGTCCATGTTGTCAGTAATAAGTCAAACTCGTTATCGATTCTGTTCATAATTGTGTAGGCAAGTGTCTGAGGCCTCTGCTTTAGTGGCGTCAGGATCGCGTGCCTGCTTTTTGCAGATGATGTGGTGCTTTTGGTGTCAAAGATTAGATTTTGAGACGAGTCCATGAACATGACTTATTCCTGAATAATGTTGGAAAATTCTCCCATGATTCTGCACTACTTCAAAACAGCATCAGCACACTGCATCTTTCCCTGTGCTTAAGGCCCAGTTATTACTTATGCTAGAGTTGTATTGACAAGAGAAAATTATTATTGTAGTTTGGGGATTTTTTTTCTTTTCAGGATCTCTCTCTTTTTTTCTTTTTTTTTTGCTTTTTAGAGAATTGTTGGCAGCATTTTTCCTGGTAATTGTCTCAGGATTTTGAGTCTGTGGATGTCAGAGCGAGCAGATGTCCTGGCCTGCCCAGCTTCTATCTGTTGCTCAGCCCATTACACTTGAGTTCCACAGTGGTGATTGGCTGTAGTCACAAAGGAAGTGGCACACTTTGAAATGGGGACCTCATTTCTCAAACTATGTTGCATCATATTTACAGGACGAGTTGGCTTTGGAATCCATCAGAGTATCGCTGCAGTTTGTGGTGAATTTATGCAGCGCTCATCGTAATCATCAGCTCATAATTTGATGGTTAAAATCCTCTCCTGCGTGCATTCTTCATATTGCATCATGTGCGCAAACAAACATTCGTTAGTAGTGAATGTTTAACCCCCATCAGTCTGCTTTCCCTTCTCTGCTTTGCTCTAATGCAGACTGCAGCTACTGCAGTTGACAGTATCCAGGAGTTAGTGATGCACTACCTACAGCCAGAACCTTCTATATGACTTTCTTTATGATTTCTTGTGAGAACGGTTCACCACTGAGCAGTTAAAAGTGAAGCACACAATCGAAGCTTGAAAGAACAGTGAGTTCTTTCAGCCCCCATCCCCCTCGCTGGCTCTCTTCCTTCTTTGCCACGCTGACCCTCCTCTCTCCAGTCCCTGCTGAGGGTCACAGAGGCAATCAGATAGCCCTCAGGGGTGGACAGTACAAGATAGCTTGAGCAGGAATTGCAAGCATGGCAGTAGAGCCTCCCTTCACTTCCATTCAGGCCCTAAACTAAGAAGCTAGAGTCCATTTTTTTCCCATGCCAGTCTGTGGTATCTGGATGCTTATTGTGATTGCATGGAGCCTCGTCGTATAGGCACTCTGTTCCAGATCCATGATTTCTGCAATAAGACATTGGTTAAAGCTGCACTAATGACTACTTTCTATTTTAAGGAGTCATTTGTGGCTACAGATCCACAGAGAATTATCTCTAACTCTGGAGTTCACCTTAGCTCTGTTGAGCTGTATGGCCTCCTTTAGCTCGTAGTTTGTTTTTTACCTTCTAACTGGATTTCTCAGCTAAGGTTTATGCAGGGGGACAAAAACAGGAAACAAGCAGCTGTTTTAGCTAAAAGGCAACACTGTGTCTCTTGTTTCTGCCATCCTCTTTCATATGTAAAGTGTTGTTCTTGTTGTATTTCCACACTTTTTCAAAAAAAAAAAAAATACTCATTTTTACGCATCTCACAATTTGTGACCTGATGTATGTGCAGATTTGTAGGTTTTGATTTGTTGTACGCAAGCAGATATGTGGTTCATATGGATTTAGCTTGGCTTGGAGTGCCAGCAGCACTTTTAAGGTTGGTGGTTCGATCCCTGGCTGTTCCCAGTCTCGTTAAATACCAGAGGTGTGGTGTTTTGAAAGGGTAACAGTGATATGAATCTGAGAGAAGGAATGTTGCACCACACCAACCCTAACCTGCCCCACCTGTACCACTGTCAGTTGAGCTGAAACAAAACCAAAAGCCACACCTCATCTTTATGCAGCGAAAGTTCCTTTCCCACAATGACAAGGAAGAGTGAAGCATGAGCTCCTATTGGCTTCCACTTTACCCTGAAAGGCAGCGTTCACAGTGGAAGATATGAAGTTGGGGTTGACTAAGGCTACGTTCACACTGCAGGTCTTAATGCTCAATTCCGATGTTTTGATCAAATCTGATTTTTTTTTTGTCTGCTTGTTCACACTACAAATAAAATGTGGCAGCAAACGTGCTCTAGTGTGAACGCTCAAAGCGGCCCGCATGCGCAAAAGAAGATGTCGCACACAACGCGCTCTGTTTAGACCCAGAGCAAACAATATTGTTTGACTGATGGCCTTAATATAAAGACTTCAGACTTCACGTTTCCCAATTTTTGCTTTAAGTTATTTTGTTATTTACATAATAATGTAGATAACCTAATAATGATCCTTATTGCTGTTTTAGAGGAGCGCTGCTTCAAAGGATAGTTGCAGATTTCTGTCAGAATCTGCAGATTATACAGTACAAATAAAATGTTCACGTTGTCTTCCCAACAGTTTCACCGGATTGCCAGGAAGCGTTCACGACGTCCTCTCCGGCGCTGATAGTTGGCGTCTGTCTTGTGTCAGTGACGTAAAAGACGGATTTAATGCGACATGACGGTTCAAACAGCAGTCGCTTTCTAAAACATCGGATATGTATCAGATTCAGTACCACATACGAAAGTGACCCAGATCGGATTTGAAAATATCGGATTTGTGCCGTTCACACTGTCATACCATGATGGATATGGGTCGCATAGGGTCAAAAAAATCGGATTTGATGCGCTTTCGCCTGCAGTGTGAACGTAGCCAAAGAGCGAGCGGACCACAGCATTTTTACTTTAGGTAGATTCTGTAAGCTGGTTGGTGGCGTTTAGTCACATGCAAAGCTTAGTGCAGGCCAGCTTTACATTCTGGTCTTGTTGGAGGTTGTTGCAGACGGAGCGCTGTCCAAGCTAGTCTAGTTTTTACACACTTGATTGGAAATCTTTGTAACTTATGTGGAGCTCCCTTTGTGTACCAGGGGTACGAATAATCCAATTGTTCTATCGTACCAATGACTGATCGAATCGTCCGCCCACAAAGTAAATGTTGTGGCGTAAATGCAACAAAAACTGAATTCACACCATAAAGACCAGTTTCTGACCGATGGACCATCTACAGTTCAGAAGAATGGCTAACACTCCCACAGCGTTGGTTATAGGGGTGGGCGATATAAACAATATAAATTTGGCCAACGATAGAGATTTTGACTATATTGCTCTATCGCGATAGCGCATGTTGATGATGTCATCAAGCTGCGCCTGTTTTGGTCGAAAGCATCGCAGCGGCTAAAATCATTATCATCTACAAATTATGGCGGGCGACAGTCAAAGCAAAGAGATGAAGCACTTTTGAAATATGGGGAAAGCCAAAAACTGCTAAGTGATTGCATTTGTCCCTGACCACCAGAATCCCTCACGTTAACTTTTATCGAGTGGAAAAAAAGTTGGCGTTCATCCTCCAGCTTCACTGTGCTAATGTTATGCTAACATAGCTGTGTCGCTAGCAATCACGTAGCACAACATTATATACCAGGTAGTCCAACTTCAGTAACCCTGCAAACGCCACTGCTGTTTAGTTTTCTGTCTTCATTTATGTTGGAAGTGATAGCAGAGCTGTACGTTTGAATTAGTTTCAAAAATCTCTCAGTCAGAACATGGTATGAAATGTTTAGGTGTAAACTAGCGAGCTAACTTCCTGTTAATTTCTAACTCCGTTGAATTTAATAAATTCTGTTTTCATGGATGTAAAACTTAATTGTTACACCCGATAAAGCAGCAACGCTGATGATTTTATTAAAGATGAAAGAATTTAGACCGTTTTTAACTCTTAGCGTTCGTTTGACTTTGGGACCAGAAGTGGATCGAGTTTTGGACCCAGATTACTCCGAAGCTCCTCACTACAGCAGCCGTAATGCTCTGATAATCCATCAAGCAGTGCCGCTTACGAAAGTTGTACTAAAACATTTTTTAACAGATTTCTGCCAAAATCGGTTCGAGGTCAGTAAGCACAACCAGAATTCATACATAAGGCACACTCTCGATTTTTGAGAAAATTAAAGGATTTTAAGTGTGGAAAATACGTTATGCAGAAGAAAAGAATATATCGTGATATATATCGTTACCGCACATACTTCAAATTATACCGCGATATGAATTTTAGGCCATATCGCCCAGCCCTAGTTGGTTATATTACCTTTGTTTGTATCGGTGGTATAGAAATGGAACGTGTGCTGTTTAGGTTTTAGCCCAAACCAAGCTGCAGTCCGAAGTATGTGGAGATGGGTACTGGACAGAGCTGTGGAGCAGTGACTGTGTAAATTAAATGTTTGTGTGTGAAGCTTCTGTCTCTTCGAGTGCTTTTGTCTGCTCGTTAAGTACATCGTCTTGATTTTTGCCTGTGTAGCAAATATAAGTGCATGTGTTAAAGTTTTTGTAAGTTTGAATGAAACGATGGACACCTGTAAGCACTGGTTTGTTCTGGTCCTTATGTGAAGTAGTACATGTGTAGAGTTGTTAAGGCTGGATAAGTTAACTTTTCTTTTGAGTGAGGACAGTGGATGGAGATGTTTGTCTTCTTCTACGATGATTATTCTTCTGTCCTCTTTATTTTTTCAGATTCCTTTCTTTCCTCTTCGCCTGTATCTCTCATTCAGTCTCCTCAAGGCAAGTGTATGGTTCTCTTCGATTGCTCGCCTGCTCTCTCTCCCTCTGCCCTGTACTTTCTTGCTGCCCTGCTGCTGTGCAGTTCTGCCTCATGCCTCTTTCTAGTGCCCCTCTCCTGCCAAATAAGAGCCCAGTAAAAACAGCTCGCCTGCAGAGAAACAGCATTAGGTGGCTGTGGCCCTAACCTGCTCTTACCCTGCCCCTCCTCCTGCAGACCTCAGTCTGTTTTCAGCATTCCTTTAGGCTGCTGCAGTTATTCTAAGCTGACCAGTCAGCAAAGCTCCCCTTGTTTTCAAGGACTATTGACTGATTGATTGCTTTTCTTTTCAGGCTCCTTAGACACACCTATCCATTGCCATAATCTGAGCCGCAACAGCTCTTGTTTACGTAGTCATACTGTAGAGTTAAAATAACGTCTCTTGCCACTCTCAAAGCCTTCCTTGGGCCATGTGAGAACTCACTGCTGCTTCTTCTTGCCCAGAATTGTACACTAAGAGTGTTGCTCATAAAAGCCTCTGTCTGCAGCTGCTAGCAGTGTGATCCATTTCAATCTTTGCTGCCTGCTAGCAGGCATTATTTAGGTCAGCATCGCTCACTGTAGGTTCAAGATAATCCCGAGATTGCCACCTTATTTTAGGAAGGCAGAGAAGTTCAAGTTCACATTGTGCATAAAGGACCAGAAATCTAAAAATGGATGAGGTTGGTGTCTCAGGGGAATGATTCTACCTTCCTGCTGCCCTAGTATCTGAATTCCCCTTCCCAGTTTCAGTCCTAGAAGCTATTGTGTACTGGAGGATGAGTGGCACTGGAGATATCATCGACCGCCCAGTGGCCTGGGTCTGCCATTGCCTGTAGCTCATTCACCCTCCATCCCACTACCTACTTACGGCTCTATAGGCTTTGTGCATGTCTCACATCATTGCTTATGCAAAAAAAGTAGGTACATTTTTCCTTAACCCCCCAATTTAGCTTCTTCGCTTTCTGATTCTTTTTGAACTGTTGTTTCTATCACCGCTATAGTCTTTACTTGTTTGTTAGACAAGCCTAGATAAGGGGTAGCGTGAGTGATAACATGAGCTGCACCAATACAACATACAAGCAGCCGCCCTGAGGTTTGACCGACTATGACCACACCCTGTGGAATTTGCACTCTGACTCACTGGCGTCTTAGCAAAGATACAAACTTTACACTTTTTAGCTGTTTTTGCAGAATTTTAATCAATTTTGGACCAAGTACAAGTTCAGTAAGCATAAACAGGAGTTAAACTCAGTCTTGGGTCATTTTGCTGTTTTATCAGCTGCCACAAATAACAGCTGAGTCCTGGAAGACTATTTATGCGGCACATCTGTTGTTGTAAATGGCAACAAGTATTTGAGGGATCAGTGAGAATATAGTTGAATAAGAGCGTGTTAAGTAGATGAAAGACATTTAGAAAATCAGGTTTTTCTTATAGTCTCTAATAAGGCAAATGTAATGAAAAATGAGTGAAAATGTAAATAATTTATACTGTAGTGAGCTCATACACAGACTATAATGATGCTAACATAGACCATCAGACTGCCAACCTAAAAGAAACACCTGTGAGTGAAAGCACAGGTGCACAGTGTCAAGGTCCACCAGCAGACAAGTGTGGGGTCGCCCACTGGAGCTCACAGATATTCAGACACAGCGCTGCAACCAAATGAAAATATGGAGTCATTCTGGGCCAGTTTATGGTCTCCATGATTTTCCATTGTGTGGCTACACAACAGCTCCACTCAACTCTCCATTAGTGTAACAGCAGATTGCACAAATCGGTCACGGAAGGCTACTCATTCCCCATTTGTAAGATGGCACACGATGGCACATGGGGATTATTAATATGCAAATATGGTGACAAACAAGTTCTTAAAGCTACCTTTGAATCGAAGCATGAAGGTCCTAACAAGGGAACCCGAGCATTAATATGTGTTTTGGAATTTGTTTACAAGTCCAAAGCTTCCATAACGTTGCTGGAAAGATGGAAAGTGCATTCATGTGGCCTGGTTTGAACAAAGCATTGTATTGTGGTGCAGGGGAGGTGGCAGCTCTACCAAAGACACAGTGGAGCAGTCAGCTGAGTATGGCTGGTAAACTCTTATACAGAGAGCAGGGAGGGGTAGGTGCTGACAGCCCCCCAAAAAGTAGAAGAAAATGTTTGGAGTAAATTGAAAAGACTGATCAATATCAAATTACAAAGTAAAGCCTTGGTCATGAGAATTTGGATGTTGCTGTGCACTGGTTATACTGGGCTGATGTTCATTTCTTAAAATATGTGCCAGGTACTTGTCACCACGGGGACTGAAAATGACTCATCTTTGTAGCCTGGAGGATTGCCGAGGGCACAGGGTTACTGCAGCCGCAGTGAGAAAGCCTTCAACACTCAAAGAGAATAGAAAGTGCTTCAGTGGCCCAATTTACTGCTCAAGGGCAACAGTATTATCTAACTCTTCACATATTTGTATAAGCACGTTACATAATCGCGAGCTAACGACCAGCCAGTGTTAATTATGTAGAAAATCACTCGACAACTAAAAGGCAATTATGACTCTGTTTTTTTTCTTCTTGCTTTTATAAATGAAATTTATGTTAAAAGTTGTAATGAAGGCTTGAATTCATTATAAAAGTCTGTTCTGAACTTTTCCTATAAGTTCACTGTTTAACTTTAATCACCTTTAGTGATGAGTATTAGTAATTGGGCTGCCAGTGTAAAGTGTTTCTGCCTGCACTTCTTGGATATGTCCCAGCTAGAGCTGGGCGATATAAGATTTTTTCATATCACGATATGTTTTTTCATTTCAGGTGATAACGATATATATCACGATATAAGGCAAATAACTATATTTGTAAGATTTAAATGTGCCGTTGCTCACAAGTAAAATGTGAAATAATCAGCAGCTTGTTTTGATTTAAATATTTATTTCCCATAATAGGTTCAACAGGGTAGATGTACTTAAGGAACATGAGACTGTTTCAGATAAATAAAGGCAAATATTGCAAACTACACAAAAGGCAGCCGCTAAAGCGTTTAAGTTTCAAAATAGAACAAACAAAACAGACTAAATTGTCAATTCCACTTAGAAACAAAATATTAATTCTAAAAATAAATCTTAGTTTGTTTTACAGAAGAACAGACAAAATTGACTAACTTTTGTCAATATCAAATAAACTGAGAAATTCTCAATCTCTCCTTGTTGTATAGCTTAGCTTTTCAAACAGTTTTAACAGTTACTTTAGTCTGACAAAAGCCGAATGACGAATTAGCGCTTCCAGTCAGAGATTGAGCATGCACCGCTTTATTGTATTTCCAGACTTGCTTTCGGCACAATTTACAGTGCGCGCTACTCTGTTTTTGTCAGACTTGAAATATCAGAAATACCTTCACACTACGCAACTTCTTTGGCTCTTCCATTCGACAATCTCTGCGGCATTGGAACCATCATCGGTTTTCTCTTCGGTAACCTTCGGTCACGCTCTCGGTTGATTTTTCTCTAGTCGGCACACTCATTTCCTCCATTACCCGGGCGGCACGGCAGCTGGCTGCTTCCCAAAACAAATACACATGTGCGGCTTGGCACTTGTGCTGTATGTAACAAGTCACGTGACGTGACGCTGCAGCTGTGATTGGTTCGGCTCTGCACTACTTAATTTGGATTGGCTGTTCTTTTTTTTTTCTTCTTCTTCTTTTTTTTTTTTAAGAGGACAAGAGAGATGAGGCTTATCGCAATAGTTTAACTTTTCTATCGAGAAAAAGTTCTTTTGCAATACATATCGTTATCGTTCTATCGCCCAGCTCTAGTCCCAGTCATAGGAGTCACGCCCAGGACGTCTTTCATGGTTCACAGTTGGTTCTGTACTCAGAGCCTGGGTTAAGGGATGTAACCAGTGTTTCCTGGTAGTGTTTTTTTGTTTGTTTTAGGGCTGTGCAATATGACCAAAATCTCATATCCTGATATAAGACATTAATCGTCCCGACAACGATATATATCACAAAAAAATTACATTTTCTGTAAATTCTGCGAATCTTGGGCAACTTAACTTGGGTAAAGTGTTTCCAGCTGAGCGTCGAGTGTTACACAAGTTGAAATGGCCGCAATTTTCTTTGAGTACACGGCGTGCTGCGAGGAAAAGCCTGTTCTAACGTTTGACTCTAAGGTTTATTTTTTTGCACCTGGCGGATTTTTTTAGCTTCTCCGTAAACACTCTGCATACTATTTCACGTGATTCGGTTTATTTTGAAAAATCTCAACAGGATCTTCAGCTTTATTGTGAAAGGTTTACGTGGAAAATAAACAAGCGGACAGCGGAGTCACGCGATGGTTTTACCGTCATTGTTGCTAACGACAACACGTAAAAACAGTCGCTTGTCTGTCCGCAGTGTGGTTATATTAAATGGAAGAGAACGCGAGAACTTTAAGAAATCCTACAGTGACCATCAAAACGATGAAAAAATATTGCCGTAAACAGTTTCTTTTGCGACACCACGAAATAAATGATAAATGTTTTCATATCGTCATCCGATACATATCGTTATATCGAACAGCCCTAGTTTGTTTGGGGTTCTTCGTCTTCTATTGACTTGAGCCACCTGTACCTCTGTCAAACAATTAATATTTAATATTTAGCCCATTGTTTAACAGTGTTCATCCACATAAGAGGTAAAGAAGCTGAACAAATCTGAATTTTAAACCAGCTTTGCCTTATTTAAGTTTTTTTGGGTTTTTTTGCCCCCAATTCCTATACAAATATTAATGCTGCCATGTTCCTAGTTTCCTGAGTTTCCATAGTAGGGAAAAACAGCTTTTGAGTGGTGGTTTGATTGCTTCTTCTTACTTCCAGTGCTTGACTGTTTGAGGTGAACTCACTTGTTGTTTTTGAAAGAATGCAGTTTTGTTTTGTTTTTTTGAAAGGTAAGTGCTATATAGCTTGTTAGCTAGGCGTATTGTTATGCCTGGTTTTGGAAGTGAAAACAAAGGTGATCTGTTGAAGTCAAAGACTGCGTCGTCAGGTTGTGCTCATCCCCTGTTACTTTAGCTTTTTAATTCTGCGCTCTAAGTAAAGGTAACGTTAGTCACTGTTGCGTCGTATGGAGTGGCTAGTATTAGCAAAACAAATTATATTTTGTGTGTGTGTGTGTTTATGTGTCTGAGAGAAATCAGAGTGGGGTTTCAGTTGTAAATGACGGGAGAAATCTCTTGTATACCCTTGGACACAACCACAGATTAATTGAGATGAAATCAGGGCTCGAGTTTGGAAATGGCAACAATGACTATCTTTAGCAGATTATATCTCAGTGGAACTGCTACCAAATCAGCGTTTTCAAGGTACACAAGCAAATGTATATTGTTCAAAAAGAAATTGTGCTAAAGTCTGCAAGTGTGAAACAAGTCGCATTTGTTATACACACTGCAGTGAACATGCATCATCACCATGTCCACACATGGTGATTTATCTGATGTACTGGTTACATTTTTATTTTCTTCTGTTGCCTTTTTTGATCATGCTGATAATTCCATTTCCATACTAAGTACTCGTTAAACTAATGAGCAGCATGGAAAAGCTTGGATGTCATCCATAGTATCAATATGCCATACATTTCCATGATGCAGTGCATGAATGCTTGGGCTGTCGCATTAAGGCCTTGCTGAACGATATTAAACTGCACGTGTGTTTAGTGTGTGACTTTTATGACCTCACCTCCTTTTTCCCTCTTGGCTGTCATTCCCCATACACGACATTCCAGACAAAAGAGTGGTTTTGGGATCTGACAAGTCCTGCGAAGGTGTAGCGACATCTCTTCGCTTTCCTTCCAAACCTGGTTCATTTTCCCTTGGTAATTATGGAAGTGAAGCAGGACCACCGGACGCACTGCCGGATTCACCAATAAAGACATCCCCTGTTTCTGAGCGAATAAAGGCCCTGGAGGCTCTCGCTGCCAAGAAGCAGCAATCTGATTTTAGAAGCGATGGAGGTTTCTCTCTTTTCAGGGACCGCCACCATGAGAAGTCTCCTACTGACAGCTCAAAATCCCCTATTGAGAATCGGATGTCTCCAAATGAAAAAATTACACCAACTATTCAGAAGATGGGAGGTTCTTCTGAGCAGGAATCACCAGGATCCCCCTTTGAGGTTCTTGGAGATTTGAGACAAGTAAACGAGTTTGAAGAAACAGAAGAGTGGATGAAGGCTCATTTGCCACCTGTACCAGACTTAACTTCTGTAGATTTAACTGAAGGCACCAACAGTGTTGAATCAAAGGATAAGGGGACTCGGGTTGTTATACCTACTTCCTTTACGAGTGTCCCTGATGCTTTTATGGATTCTCCCGTGGAAGCTCCCTCAGTGAAAGATGACTTTGATAATGCAAGGAAGCAACCAAACGTTGAGGAGGAGTTTGATTTTAACTTTTTGCCAACAGCATACATGTGGGATCAGCAGGACAAATCGGATGACCAGCCTCCTTCAAATCTTGACTCGGTGATTGCATCACCTCCTGCAGGCTTTGGCACTCCATGTCCAGAGGCAAAGCAGAATGCTTCAGATGAAGAGAAGGCCTCCCTGACCCGCGACCCAGAGCCAAGTGAAGCAGACAGCTCAGGAGAGTCGGATGACACTGTTATTGAAGACGAGGCGGGTGCTCCTGCTTCTGCCCCCCATACATCTTTTGAGCCACAACTTTCGAAAGATCCCACCGCTACACCTGCATCTTCGAATGTTCCTCCTGCAGAAAAGGAGACTCCACCACCAAAGTTGGAGAGGAAATTAATGCAGGTTCCTACAATCAATGTTATTGAGACGGATGAACCAAATTACAGTGAGGAGGAGATGGAAATGGAACCTGAAGCAGAAGATGTGGATTATGAAATTGAAAATCCTCCAGCCAGCGAGAGTCCAGAAACCTCACATTCACAACCTGAAGACACTAAAACTGAACTACCTAAAAAGCGTCCCCTGGAAACTGAGTTCATGGAAGGCTACTCGCCTCCATCCTCACCTGTGGATTCTGATGCCGAGTACTCTCCCAAACGCAACATCATTGCAACTTCTCCAGAAATAGACAATCGGGAATCTGCAGCCAAGTCGGAGACCCTACCCAAACTCCCTGCTCCAAGGGACACTGCATCGGGCATCTCCCAAGCACAAGCTGATAAATCACAGATTCCTCCAAGTAAAATGAATGAAGAACCTTCCCAGTTCACACTCACAAATGCAGAAGTGGACTTTCCAGACAATGATGATGAGTGGTCAGACGAAGCTCAGGAGCACACACTGCCCAAATTGTATGAAAAGGGTAATATGCCCACAAAAGAGACTTTCATAGAGACTGTTCCTCTTTCTAAAACCACCTTTATGCAGGACGATATATATGACAGACAATCATTTGATTATGATTATGATGCACCTTCTCCCTTGGACGACATTGACCATAAAGAGCTGAGCAATGCTAAGGAGCGGTTTCTTTCCGATCCTTCCCCAACTGACCCTGATACGCCGAATGCATGCTCTGCACAAACCGATGTTACCGAGGACAGGCGAAGCTTGGGTGATATCGCTTCACTGAAAGATGAAGCTTCCCCAGAGCAAGCTGATCAGCCATGTCTACAAGACTATCCCCCAAATCCTTACTCCTCTTTCCAAAGCGAGGCACAAAGGAGCTTCAGTGAGCAAGAGTCCGATCAGAAAATGAGCAATTACGTTGTTGAAGATGGTGCACAGAATGAGAGCTCCATTTCCGAACCTACAGACAGTTTTGTGGAATTCATGCGGGAATGTCTCAAATCGAGGCAAGATGAAGAATATCCCGACAGCGCGCATCAAGGTGTTCACGGAAAGAGCGAGCTCAACAAAACCAGTTTGCATCCGTCCCAGTTACCGCCAACCGTGGTGATGGATCTTGAACAAGAGCAACTAACTATCAGTGCTCTCAAAGAGCTTTGCAGCAGTCAGGAGGAGGAGGCGGTGAAAACCCATACCAAGGCTTCAGCCCGAGACCAAACTGACCTCAGCGCTGCATCTGTACAGCAGTCTTCCTTAGCATCAGTAACGAATCCTCCATGTTCCCAGCACGTCCGTGCTTATGACAGCAAATATTCCAAAGAGGTAGAAGCTATCGATGAATTGGTGGCCGAGGCCTATCATCTTGCTGAGCATGTCTTGACAGCAATACTAACCCACTTATCAGGTAACATCTCTTTCTTCTGGGCAGCAAGCCTTCTAACCTCACGCACGCTCCTTAGCTGGAGCAACTTAAAACTGCCGGTGTAGCAAAAGGGTTCCTGTTGTTGTTTATCGTCAGCTTTTTGGCCCTCTCAGCCTTCTTATCTTGGACTGTGCAGTGTGTCATGTCCTGTGACACGTAGCTGAAACTTATCACCCAGAAGCAAAGATTTATATTAAGAGAACGTAAATAACTAAAAAAAAAAAACCAGATCATGCCAAGCTTCTTACAGCGAGGAGAAAATTGATTCTGGGTGATAAGTGTCAGCTACATGTCACAGGACGTGACACACTGCACAGTCTAAGATAAAAAGGCTGAGATTTTCTTTTCTTTTCTTTTTTGTAAGTGGAAAACCTCAAAAGCAATACAGACAGTGTTGGGGGTTTTAAACTTAGCAAGCCACTGATATCATGTTCAACACAACAGTGGATTTTGCAGCTGAATGAAATTTCTGTCTATATGATTGTGCTTGGAGTGAAAAGGAGTAGTTGGTGTTTACAGCCAAGCCATCCTTTACTTGAGCTGAGTTGGTTGTCAGAGATCAGTGGCATCTAAGAATTACTGAGAAGTGTAATGAAGTCAGTTTTATTTATACAGCAGCAAATCACAGCAACAGTCGTCTCAAGGTGCTTTATATCGTAAGGTAGACTCTACAACAGGGGTCCCCAATCCCAGTCCACAAGGGCCGGTGTCCCTGCAGGTTTTAGATGTGTCCTTGATCCATCACAGCTGATTTAAATGGATAAATTACCTTCTCAACATGTCCTGAAGTTCTCCAGAGGCCTGGTAATGAACTAATCACGTGATTTAGGTGTGTTTACCCAGGGTGATATCTAAAACCTGCAGGCTAGCTACATATCTGATTGTTAGCACAGATTATCCAGGCACTCGTTAATACTCGACACTCATCAATCCATACTGAGTACAAGCATGTTCATCTATTATCTTCTTTTTGTCCTAACAAACTTTGAAGGGGAAAAATCATTTTTTTATATTTACGTTTTTAGCTGGATTTTTTTGTTTTTGGGGGGTTGTGTTGTTGTTGTCGTTCCAAACCATTTACAGGCTCGAGCTCTGTTGTAGAATCCAGTTTGTTTACAGAGTCACTGGAGTTTGAGCTACTTAAAATGTGGTGGCCATGCTTTGGCTTCAAAGTCTTGCAGTACAGTCAGTCCCTAGTGTCACATTGATAAAGACTATGGTGTGATGGTGAGGCATGGTGCACATAGTCAGTGTAAAGGTTACCTTTCGGTTTTGGTGATTCCTGATCTACAGTGTGCCATTGAAGGAATCTGGGTAACTGTCTGCACTCAAAACAGAGAGCTGTTTTAAAACGGCCTGATTCTGATAGACAGTCTGTACTGTTCATGAGGTGGTCACCAGATGCCAGATGGGAAGATATTATATGTCCACACACACACACACACACACACACACACACACACACACTGCTGTGTCTGTGCTGGTGTTCTTGAAATTAGAAACCCAGCAGAGTGTGCAGCCAGACACGTAAAGAAACGTTAGTGTGACTTTAAAGCTACTATGAGCCTCGCTCTCTGCTCTCAGTGGACATTTTTGTAAATGTTTGCAAACTGTATTATTAATGAGCTTTGAAATGAAGCTCTGTTTTGCTGCCCCCTCCCCCCACGAGCTTGTGCTATTTTAGTGCTGCTCTGCAAGGTTATTAAGTGGGATATTCTTGGCTGGGTTTGTGTCACTGTGTGTATCTGATGTCATGCTGATGGGAATTTTGGAAACCAATTCGCAAACCTTTTTTTTTCTCTTTTAAATATTTATTATTGCTCATTATTAAGACAAGAGTATCTCTTATCAGATTACTTCAATCAATGGAATAATTAATAGATTAATCCATCACTAAAATAATCAATAGCTGCTGCCCTGATCCTCATACAAACCCAAAATATCTTCTGTACATGGATATAGATCCTTTTAATGTGCCTAACACCAATGTACATAAAAAAAGATGAGCATAAACCGTTTAGTTACAAGCAGATTACCGAATTTCCCAGAGGAACCCACCCGAGGGATTAATAAAGTCTTATCTTAGATGGAAATGAACCCATTTCACTTTGTTTCCTCTTAAATTTAGCAGAATTGAGTGAATGCTGAGTGACGGACCACTTTAAATGGATTCATCTGTTCCAGCAAACTTTCCAATGGTCCTGAAATTTGAAGCTTGTGTCTGAATGTTGCTGAGAAGTAGAGCAAAGGTGTTCCTCGCTTTTTGCTAACTCAACTTATTTAGAATGAAAATTAAGTGTTAAATGCCAAAAGCAACGTGTGTGTTTGAACTCATGTGGATGTTATTAAAGATGCATTCGAGGTAGAGGTGCTTAAATCAGTAAGAGTAATATAATCGCTGACGCCCAGCATCCTCATTGTCCCGATGTGCTGTTTAGTCTTACTGAAGGTGAATGCACTCCATGAATTATACAGTGTCTTTGTTATGATGGGACACCTTGTGTGAGCGTTGGTTTACTGCGTTCGACACTGAGCAGTCGTTCATAATTGCGCTGGTGTGTTCTGTCGTGCACGACAATAAAGTTGTGCCGATGGGCGATGAGACTGGTGATTGTTTGTTAGCTGAGGCAGGTTTTTCTGCTCATGTTCCCATTGAAGTATTGAATTAATATTACAAGATTCATATTGAATCTATAGTGTCGTGTCACACCTCTGTATATAACAAACAACCTGACTGCAACACAGACAGGTGGGCAGTTCATGGGCTAATGGAAGATAATGTGGCTGCATTTGAAGAAACTTATCTATTTATATATATCTACATGTCTTTTTTTCCCCGTTGTATCTCTTTGTTGGTGCAAAAAACTCCTGTGTGTGAGGGCAGGGATGAAGAGACAGGGGATTTCTCTGCGAGAAGAGAAGCTGGTCTACATGTTGTGGATTCAGGCAGTTCCCAGTAAAATGTCACTAGTAGCTGGAAAACAAAAATGGTTCAGAATTAAACTGGTCCCAGAGATTAGGGCTTTGCGATATGACCTCATATCCCGATTGAAGACATTTATCGTCACGACAATGAGATTAGTCCGTCTACACCTTGCTCTTATATTTTTATATATATATATATATATATATATATATATATATATATATATATATATATATATATATATATATATATATTTTTTTTTATATATATATTTTTTTATATATATATTTTTATATATATATATTTTTATATATATATATCTATATATCGATATATATATCTATATATCGATATATATATATCTATATATCGATATATATATATCTATATATCGATATATATATATATCTATATATCGATATATATATATATCTATATATCGATATCACAAACATTTACATTTTTTGTAAATCCTGTGAATCTCTTATTTTGAAAAATCTCAACAGGATCTTCAGCTCTATTGTGAAAGGTTTATGTGGAAAATAAACAAGCGGACGGCAGAGCCACACGCTGGGTTTACAATCGTTGTTGCTTCAGATGAAGAGAAGCAGACGGCTCACGACATAAAAACAGGCGCTTGTTTGTCCGGATATCTTAAATATAAGAGAAAGAGAGAAATTAAAGTACACTACAGTGACCATCAGAACCATGAGAAAATATTGCAGTAAACAGTTTATTTTGCGACACCATGAAACAAATGATAGCGTAAAATGAAACGATAGACGTTTTTATATCCAAAATATATCGTTATATCGAACAGCCCCACCAGGGATGCAAAGATGCTGCTTTGCTCAGCGAGCCAAAGGAGGATACTCCCTGCATGGTCGCTCCTCCAGATCGATGAAACAGCTTTAACTCGGTTGTAACTGTTCACTTCTTCCTTTGCCTGCTGAGTTGGCGTTTCCTGTGATGCTGTGGGTTGTGGTGAGAAAGCTGGCCCAAGGAGCACCATTAATGCAGAGTCATTTGACCTCTTAATTGGAGAAGCATCATGCACAGTTTCCTCAGCTCTGTCACCACCAGTCTCTTGCTGCTGAAAGATGAAAAATCCTATTTAAGAATGCATTTATTTACAAAATAATATCAAACTCACCAGAGAAGTTAACATATTTCTATTGGTACTGGAAGGAAATGTTTGGCATTCATATTCAAATGCTGTAGTGCAAAGCAGCCGGCTGCCTGCAGTGGCTTCAGAGCTTTTGCTGTGTGTTCTCCATCAGCCTCTGTAAGAGTATAGAGATCACTTCTCCTCACTTCAGGTGAGAGCAGAGTTGCAGAGATCGCTGCTTGTTGCTCCAACAAGTGTCCCAGCATCTCCAGCGTGCTGCTCCATCCCCACTCCAGTCTATTGTCCATATAATGTGAGGTGATGGCTGCAGCTCTGCATGTCAGCTGCCACAGGTTTTAGATACTGTTTGTCTGCTGTAGACGGACTAATCGCATCATATCAGTAATAAAAGTCTAGATCTCTAATACTCTAAAGTCTCGCGATGCAGGGCTTCAGATAGGTGCATCTACTAAAAGTCTGACATCTTTGGGTCTCATTGTCCTCGACTTGAACGTCAGAGGTCGAGCTTTCTGAAAATCTCATGAACTCAAGAGCAAGGTGACGTAGGATTTTGAACGTGATACCCTGGGCGAGTCTGCTAGTTGGCTGAGGGTAACGCTGCTGTTGCAAGTGTCTGGTTGGTGTCCCGTTTAAAACAAAACGATGTGTAGCTGCTTTTCATTGCTTGTGTGAGCGAGTGAGAGAGGCCTATATAACAGTTGCTCCAATTAAAGCTGCTGGAGCACTGAGGCTTGAACTGTCCCCGTGGCATAAGCCCATGTGGTTTCTCCACCGCAGAAGGCTTTTTTAACTGCCCCCTTTTTTCCCAACACACTGTAAGGAAGTCAGTTTCCAGTGTGCCAACCCATCCCGCCGTTATGTAACTGTGGCTGTTACGTCTGCACGTGCATACAAACATGAAACGTGCGTCTGAAGTTATTCAGTTACTGTGGGCTGCAGATGCCTGAGGAGACTGATGGTGAACACTGTTTTTATCAGATCTTGAAGGAAAATGGTTTCATTTTCCCCTGAAATCAGCGAGTCACAGCTAATGTGCTGCGAGTGCCTGAAGACGACCGTCTCTTTGTAGATAACTGACTGGTCTACAAAGAGAACCAGAGCAGGTCTGACTTGCTGTCTGAATCCTCTGAGCTGTGTTTACCAGACCACCCTCCTGTTGTCTCTCTGTGGGAGCTGGGATGTTTTTATGTTTAGGTCCTGTAACAGAGAGGCCGCGTTACCTTTGGTCCCTGAAACAACACTCCTACTGCTATAAATGGACCGATACTTTTTACCCCTCAGCTGTGAAAAGTGCAGCGGTCGGGCGGTGTTGACACCCACGTTTGTGAATGCGATAACTCGAAAATGAGGCCGCGTGGGAGTTTCAAATTGATCCTGTGGCTCCCTTATCAGTACTTTTATTTGTTATTACGCCTTCAGCAAAAATCAGTTTTACAGTGTGAAACTGTTTCAGGCTGAAACCTCTGCAGATTTTTTGGTATCAGACTCATTTTTATAAACTCCAGCAAAAATGAAAATGGATCTTATTGAGCACAATTTGCAAAAAAAAAAACAGCTTATGCATGAAAATTAATCATTTCCAACAGTGCAGTTTAAGATCCAAGTGTCCCAGGAACGACTTCCAGTAGCACCAGTGGCCCTGCAGGAGGGAAAAACGGTTTTCGCAGATAATGGCGGACATGCGATAGCTCCTGCTGACGATGCGATGGCGTTTATTCCAACATGGGAAGCACTATGAACAGCTGACAGATCAGCAAAGCGTGTTTCTGGATTATGTTTTTGTTGTTGCGCATTTTATGCGAGTTTTGCAAAGGCACCACCTGGTTAAATTCAGGAAATGTTTTCACATGCAAAGAACAAAAATATTGCTCTCGCTTATTTGGTTGCAAATCTACCGGGATTTAAAAATAGATATGCGAATGGGACTGCGGAGACTCCTGTCAGGGTTAAAGGTGGATTAAAGCTGTAGTTTGCAGGAGTTTAGGGCTGGAGTCAAATGTATGTTTGGAAATGTTCACATTAGTCCCGTCTTCTCTCTGCAGCTAAGGATCTGATTCACTGGCGAGACCCCAAGAAGTCGGGCGTGGCGTTCGGCCTGTCCTTGCTGATGCTGCTGTCGCTCGCAGCCTTCAGCATCATCAGCGTGGTCTCCTACCTGCTGCTGGCTCTGCTCTGCGTCACCATCACCTTCCGCATCTACAAGTCTGTGGTCCAGGCTGTGCAGAAGTCCAACGAGGGACACCCGTTCAAGTAAGATGGCCGCAGATGGGAGATTTTTCTGCTTGTCACAGTTAATTGCTGCCACCACGACCCAGTCAGGCAGTGTTGGTGTGCTGGACAGCAAAAACTTTGTTTTTATCTGTTTTACTGAATAAAGTTTAATCTTGAAGACATAAATCACAATTTAAAAGAAGTGATACATTTCAATATATGATGATGTAATGCTCCCCTACCCCAACCCAGTCCTATCAAAGGGGGTTATTGTGATGATCTGCTGTCATGTGGATTGTCTGATTCCCACCTCCAACTTGAATAGAAAGTCGGTGCAGCTGTAGGTGCTTTCTGATTGGCTGCTGTTAGTGCAGGCTGCTGAAAATGTTTCATTTGGTGAAATCAAACCAATTGTGCTGATTTATATTTTGTTCATATTAGAAGTTGTTTTTTTTAGAGCAACAGCCTTCAGTGGGAAACATTTACATTTAGGCCTTAAATGAAGCTGTAATGTAAATGTTGATCAAGGCATGACCTGGAGTGAACATACATGCCTTTATCTCGATCCAGACTATTGCGATGCACTTTATGCTGCATCAGCCAAACAGCCGTCTCACGTCCTCAGCTGCTGCTCGTCTCTCACACAGGCATGAACATATCTCACCTGTCCTCTCTTCAGTTTATCACAGAATTAACGTTGGTTTATAAACATCTAAACGGTCGTTCTCCTCCACACCTTTCTGAGGAATTTCGGCCTTACGTTCCTCGCAGGTCCCTGGATCAGCCGACCAGCTGCTTTTGGTTGTCCCACAAACTCGACTGAAACTTAGAGGAGAACGAGCTTTTTCAGTCGTGGCTCCCAAACTTTGGAATATGTTGGATTTAAATATTAGAAAGGCGTGTTTTTGTTTTTTTTATTTGTCTTTGTTTTATTTTATGTGAGTGTTTTAATGCGACTGGTTTTATCCTTTGTTTGTGCTCAGCCTCTTTTCCTCCGTCCCTCCACAGAGCACTGATAGATAAGGACGTCAGCATCGCTCCAGAGACTTTCCGCAAACACGTGGATGCAAGTCTGACCTACATCAACCGAGCTCTGAAGCAGATGAGCCACCTTTTCTTGGTTGAAGACCTCGTGGACTCCCTAAAGGTGAGCATCTCTGAGCTTGTGTCAGTCGGTGGCGGTTTCCTCTTCCACCAGCTGATCTCTCCCTGCTCGCCTGCTGCAGCCGTTGCTTTGTTGGTGCAATGTTAACGTCAAACCAGGTCACGGTTGGATCGCATCTCCATCCTCAGAATAACCCCAGGATTTATGACCGTGTTATGACTGTGACCCACATCAGTACTCCTTATCCAGCTGCAGGGAAGCGCAGACAGATCTGCCTCTAGATCAGGGGTGGGCAATCTCAGTCCACGAGGGCCAGTGTCCTGCAGGTTTTAGATCTCACCTTGGGTCAACACACCTGAATCACATGATTAGTTGGTTACCAGGCCTGCAGGGACACCGGCCCTCGTGGACTGAGATTGCCCACCCCTGCTCTAGATCCATCCGGTCCTCTGATTTCCTGACTGGGAATTCCTAAAAATGATTTACCAACAGCTGTGATTTGATTGTTTTATTGATCAGAGCACGGTCATCAGATGAACCTGAATTATTTGTAGGGCAGATCGCATTTTAAATCTGCACAAAGGCACGTTGATTAGTTTGGAGGAGACTCCGACTTGGAGATAACGTGGTGGCGATTCTGAACTCCAGGATGAGACGTGAGACGTCTTCAAGAAGCTCAAAGAAGTCCAGTCGCCTTTTTTCCAAGCTCTTTAAATGTTATAAATTCAATATTATATCAAGCTAGAATGCCTCCACGGAGAGCAGCTGTCAGAGTGCTTGTTTGGACTTGGGCTGCGTATCGTCACTGATTTCTAGAATTGATTTCGATTTGAATCGGGGACATTTTGCCTCAGACAGTCAGAAATATTTAAATTCTGATCACAACAGTACATATTGTGTCTGATGCGTCGGCGGGTCTGCTCTTTGTGTTTACGTCAGAATCCGTGTACCTCATTTACTGTTTCAGCTGTTTGGTGGTTGTGGAAATTTCGTGAGCTTTAACCTGAGATTCTGGCATTTGGGGCAAAATAAATTTAAATAAAAAAAAATATTGATATCACATTATTCAAGCTAAAATCGCTAATCAAAACCCATCCCCAACGACAGCCGGCGCTGTTCTTTAAGGAGGAAACAGCATCTGCTCATTTGTGTCAGGACTGCACAATTAATCATCTTTTAATCTCGGCCATGATTTTGGTTTTTCCACTGTTAAATAAACACAATTAAACAGTTTGAAAATGAACGCAAATCAAGCGCTTCCTACACGACTAAGGATTTAAGGAGGATGAGTGGCGTCACACTGACCAGATGTCATTTGTGTGTAAGCGCTGCTTATTGTTGATCTTGAGCTCTCTGAGTTGCTCTTTGTTTTTCTCGCAGCTGGCTGTGGTCATGTGGCTGCTGACCTACGTAGGAGCCGTCTTTAATGGAATCACCATCCTCATCCTGGGTAAGCTTTGAACCACTCACAGTCACAAGGAACAACCGTAGAGGGATCTGTGGCTGTTCATGCACGCCGTGCTGCGTTCTCATGTCGGTCAGGTGGTTGTGTTGCTCTGGGGTCAAAGAGCGACTCCAAGCTTTTAGCTTCTGCAGGATTTGCTGTCGGCTAACGTGTTTCTCTCTCTTCTCCAGCTGACGTCCTGCTCTTCACGGTGCCTCCCGTCTACGAGAAGAACAAGGTGAGTCTCAGGCTTCCTGCTCAGCTCAGCGGTGTAAACATGGCCGTCAGCAGTGAGCGCAGTCTCCATCACACACTGAAGGCTTTGAGGCCCTAAAGCATGAAGTCATTGGCTCACTGAGGGGATTGTAGTCATGGACTGCCAGGAATGGCAGGCACCATCATCTGTACTGGTCCCAGTTTATGGCTCACAATAGTTTAAAATGAACCAGTGTGGTCCCTGAATGTCTTTGTCATTCACTGTTCTTTCCTGAAATGACTATTATGTGTAAAAGGAGCCCATTAGGGTCGGGCGATGGGTAACAATTTTCCAACCGACACTCGTCAGGTGATATATTCACGCATGCGCAGACTTTGTGATGGGCGGAGCCATGTAATCGTGCATGGACTGATTTGCGCGTTTACAACAGAAAAAGTCCAAACACGGACGAACTAATTTCACGAAACATTCGGGCTGTCAGCGTTAACGCGGTCATAACGATTAACGCCATTAAAATGTTCACACGTTCAGCAAATCTGGAGCGCAGAACGAACAAACTGCCGAAATGCATTGACAGAGACATTTCAGGGATTTAGACTCAGTCTGCGCTCCAGATGGGTTAATCGCGTTAGTCGTGATGACGGCGCGTTAACGCTGACGGCACTAAAAGAAATAAAAAGTCACCAATTTGGGATGAAAGAGGTAAACCTGAGCATGCACGTGTCCACCATCCAGCTGAGCATGCTAGGCTATCAGCAGCTTCTGCAGCTCCATCCACGAGCATTTGGGCGCACTCTGAGGAGGGGCGTGTGCTCGCAGATGAGAGATTTTTTTATTTTTTCTGCTGACTGCTTCTATTAGCTCCATCATTATTAGTAAACTTACTCATGAGCAAATAAATAAATCAATAAATCACCCTTGTAAAAACGATCGGCTATGGGCTCAGCCTATCGTCAAAAGTCGATACATTCGTCTAATCGCCCGACCCCAGACTCCATCCATTCTCTATCCTTTTTTTGAGGGTTGCTGGGGGGCTGGAGCCTGTCCCATGAGACGCAGGGCACACCCTGGACAGGTCGCCAGTCTGTCGCAGGGCTAACACACAGAGACAGACCAATTAGGAATGACCAGTTACCCCACTAACAGGAGGCTGACTGCGCTTTAGCTTGCAGCAGCTACACTGGGTGACTGCAGTTACTTGATGTAATGAATTTGATTCAGTTTTGTTTTTAGTAAAGAGTTTTTGAAAACGTGGAGAATGGGGACGACGACTGCACAGAGAGAAGCTCGATGCGTTCTGAGGTGGTAACATCTGCTCTCATTTGTTTTTCCAGACTCAGATTGATCAATATATCGACCTGGCACGTACTCAAGTCAACACTACTATTGCCAAGTAAGTGTTGCAGAAACTTGTCTTTCGTCGTCGTTCAGCGTCCAGGTTGTTGGATTTCACTCCTGTGGTGTTTTCTCTCCCACAGGCTACAAGAGAAACTCCCAGGAGCTGTGAAGCGCAGCAAAACTGAATGATCCCCCAGCCCCAAACCAAGCACCACGTCCCCATCATCTTCATGTTCATCACCATATCTTCCCTCCCTTATCCCAGTCTCCCGTCTAACTCCTCCTCCCCACACCGTCCACCATCAGCACCCTACTACACTGAAACTTCCTAGATAGAAAATCTCTGAGCTACTCAATAATCAACTACTGTGCAGCTTAACTTGCAAGCATTAGAAAAGAACTGTGCCTGTGCAGACAGGAAGCACATAGCAAGCGAGGAAGTGGCGTAACGGCACGACGTACCCCGCCCGGCTGTGGACGTGCCGTGGGGGAACGGAGACGGGATCGAGTGAACTAGACTGAATCTATGACCTGGTTTTGTCTCGTGCAGCGAGCAGAGGGTGTACGATGGCAGCTGATGTCACAAAATAGCAAATGTCTGTACTTGAGTCGCATGTTTGCCTGAAGGTAAACGGCAACGTTGTCTCCAAGTAAAAAGTCGGCATCCTTTTGGGCGGTAACAAGTTTCCATTCAGCGTACAGACACTTGTCTATGTAAGTAGTTTCTGAAATGCACTGAACTTTATTTTTTCATGAGCAGGTTGAAATAAAAAGGATGGGAACTCTGAGCCAGCTGTGATAATTTGGTCTAGTTCACCTTCTTCTGATCAGATGTAGGTTTGTGTGTTAGAGCCTCGCGTTCTAAAGGAAAGTTCCCGTGCTCCCTTTCCAGCCACAGAGTGTTGAGTTCTCACATTCACTTGTAAATTTTGATTCTTCTTCTCACTTATTACTGCTATTGGTATTAATTATACATTAGCTGCTTGAACTCCCTACTAGCTTGACAGTAGCAATGTAAGAGTTATGTTAAGTGTTTTTGAGCTTCATAAGTTTAACGTGGAGGTCTGTCAGAAGCCTCTCGAGACATGAATTCCTGATTATGAACTAGGTTAAGCAGCACACGCTCGGAGCTGTGCCACGACCCTTAAATCGAACGTCCCCGGCTAACTTTGCAGACGATTGTTTTGTTGAGTTTCAAAATGACAAAGTGTCAAATGTTTGAATCTTCCAGCATTGTCGTGTCTTTTAGTTTGTAACTCGACTTTATTAAATGTAATGTTGCTTTAGCTTTGGTGCATTTTAAAAACGTCTTATTAATATTGTTTGGGAAATCTCACTCGTGCGACGCATCGGCTGCGAGATTAGAGCGTAGGTGTGGGTTTGTATAAACAGGCGAGTGCGTTTTGAATGTAGTGTTGCTGGAGGAGATGGGGCGGGTTACTGCAGAGCTCTGTGTGTCATCTTGTTTTTCTTCGACTGCCGTGAAGCGCAGGTGTAAGCTGGAGTCTTTCTATAGGCTGTGTCATATTCTTGATCCTGACTTTGGTTTAATATGAATACTCGTGATTGTTATTATGGTGTTTTTGATCTCCTGTGTCGGCACTACTGCTTAATCTCCGTATTAATTTAAGGGATGAATATGTGGATGGAAACGAGACATAGTGTGTGTTAGTGTTGCTTCGTCGTGCAAGTCTGCTCATCTCCTGAACATACCCAACGGCCGGCGGCGAGAGGCCGCCCCTGCCTCGTGTGCTCGCCGCTCCCCATGCATGTCCTCTGTGTGTTGACTCCTTGTGCATGCGCCGGTGTCTTGTTCGCACTGTGGGCGAGCGAGACACCCACACGTGTAACTCCCTGTTAGCCTGTCGGTCGGTCGGCCCGGGTCAGCTGCCCTCGTGCTGCCGACCGGCCCGTGTCCACCTGCTCCGGGTGCAGAGGGCACGGCATGTGTTTGAGCTAATCACACTTTAGATCTCACATAGATACTGTTGTTATGCACCCTCTTTCTACATTTGAATGTGAAGAAGTTGCATATTGAAACTTATTTTAAAGTTGTCTTGTCATTCAGATTAGATTTATTAGATGTTAGATTTCTGCATTAAAACGAAATGTTTAGTTCTATTTCACATCTGCTTATTAATGAAAACGAAGCCGTTGCTACTTTTTAAGGAAACATTTGTAACTTTTATTTTGTCAGTATCTTTGATGCCCCCATTTTTATTTAACTTTTCTGGATAGCTCATCCTGACCCTTTAATATTCACCCAGCTGACCTCAGGCTGTCGGTCATCCCACCAGTATTGCTATGAAACAAAGAGAACTAGCTTCCAGATGCACAACACCTTTTGAGCGTCACGTACGACTCACGATCTGACCAGAGTGTGTCTGACTTTGATTTTTTCGGTTTTTTGTCAATGGCTTTCTGCTTTACTGATATGTAGGTGTTGTTCACTAACATCAGCTGTTCTGTATTGGCTGACTTTGGTTCCAGTTTGTGAAGCTTTGGGAAGGCTGGTGTGGAGGGAAGGACAAAAAGCATATGTGTCTCTGTACTGATGTCAAAGTGAAATGAATAAAAACACCTGAAAGGTCTGTGGCTTTTTGGAGGTCTCTTCACTTTTGTCTGGCTTTAAAGAAACTAACCATTTTCCCAGCAGCCCCCACTGTGGGAGTGAGGAGGACTCAAATGTAACCTGATAAAATGTCTAAATCAGGAGTCTCAAACTCGCAGCCCACGTCACCCCCACTTGCATCATTGTACACTGACGTGAAGAAATCTAATGTAGTTTGACCCTCAAAGTGACTTTTTTGTTACAGAGGATTTACATTTGCAGATGTTTTAGATTTACAGATGTTTGTTGTTGAATGCAATGTTCAAATAAGTTCTTTAAAAAACAAAAACTGATTTAATATGAAGGCAACATGAGCACAAACATGCTGAAGGATCGGCTGTGTCAGTTCAGTGACGGTCACAAACTAATGTCAACACTTGTGTCGCATTTTGAGTTTGTTTTGTACGACTTGAACACTAAAGTGTCCCACAGCTCATTTAACGTGAGGCCCTACAGTAATAAGACTGGACATGAGAGCCTGCTGTCTGTTATGGTGTTTGGGTGAGGAGAGGATTATAGTTTCTAATTTTAGACCGGGCCCCACGCTACAACCATGAAGTGTTGATAGTTACACACATATTGAACATCCCCCTTCCAGCTATTGCATAACCAAATAACAGCCACAGTTGTAAAACTTGAATGAAATGTTTGAAAATCAGCTCCTGTGTGGAGGAAAGTGACGTTCTCTGTCATATGGTTCTCACTCAGAGAACCAAGGTTACAATGTAACCGTACGATCCAAAGAAATGCAAGTCCGCAGCTTTTCGTAAAGGAAACGATGTGCTGCGTTTGCATATATAATAAAATACTGGCAGCTGGTAGATGCACCTGTGGGAGGAATTTGAAAATACTCGGTGATTTCCTTCTGAAGTTATCGTGTTCACAAGATTTTTAGAAAATTTGAACTCTGACCTCAACCTGAGGTTTGAACTTGTCTGAGATTTTTAGTAGATTCACCAAAACATCCGACGTAGCTTCGTTATCAAGTTATAACATTCACGGACTTCCGTTTGCACGCTGCCGACCACATCAGCCTTTTACAGCTCAGGGCTAAAATCAATATAAATGAATGTATCAATATGAGACCCACTGCTGTAAAATTCAATCCTGGCATCAGTCTGGCTTCAGTGGCTTAAACTCAGTGAATAGCACAGGTGTACAGGTGGGTTCAATCTGAATCTACACGAATAGACACGTTTGACTGATTTGCATTTACATAGAGTCAAATCACAACAACAGGTCACTGGAGTGGTTTGCAGAATGAGCATCAGCACCTGAAAGTCTGAGGCCAAGAAACGATTTCCAGTATTTGCCAAAAAATGATTGTTGGTATTTAAACAGCTAGAAATGAACTGTTGGGCTATAATGTGCAACACATATTGTCAACCATCTCTTATGAATAATATCCGGCAATTTTAAACCAAAGAGAACATTTTTTTACGAGGTAGAAGCTGCAATCAGTTTGTGGCAAAACTGTCACTGACATTAAAAACGATGGTGTCCAGAGGACAGCAGAGAAGGCAACAAATACCACAATAATTCTAGGAAGACATTTAAAGTATCCAAAAGGACTGGTGTGGTTACAATGTAGCATACACAGTATATATAATAACACAGAGCAGATTATTTATCAGGATAAGTAAAGATATTTGATTATTTTGTTTTTTGTTTTGTTTTTTTAAACACCAGAGAAGAGCTCACTCCGGGTCAAAGACCAGTTTAAGAACCATCTATTGGAAAATCAAAAGTAGTTGTATTTCAACTACACCTTCATAATGAATCCAAGACATCAGCAATGGTTTTAAGGATGCAGTGAATTCCCTTTGTTTAACCATCCATCCATCTTCATCCGGTTTATCCAAGGCCGGGTCACGGGGGCAGCATCCAGGGGAACACCAAGGCGTTCTGCCCCGGGGCCTCCTCCCGGTGGGACATGACCGGAACACCAACCCCAGGAGGCATCCTTGTCAGATGCCCGAACCACCTCAGCTGGCTCCTTTCGATGTGGAGCAGCAGCGGCTCTACTCTGAGCCCCTCCCGGATGGCCGAACCTTTGTTTAACCACAGACATGAAAACCTAAACCTACAGCAGCAGTGCTGCTCGTCACCAACAGCCCCACGTTTCGGCGTCTGCACCTGGATAGCGCCTGTCTGTGGCACCAAAGGACTCTCCCCAGCAGCAGCTCTCCTCTCCTCCTCAGTTCACCTCATCATCATAATCTGTGTAATGATTTACTTTTGTGTTTGACGAGGTCGGTGGTCTCGTCACATGTGTCACAAACCGTGTTGACGCCCCTTACGATTAGCCGTCGTCATCAACTGACTGAGCGTGAGCAGCGATGCCTTTAGAGCCGTATTTCACATATCACTATGACAGACGAAGGAAGCCGTTTCTACCAATCATTAGACCGGGGGTCTCACATTAAATGAGCTGTGGGCCACTGCCGGCCCGGTCTACTCATGTGACGGCCACTTTAGTGTTCAAGTAGTGCAAAACAAAAACAACAAGAAAACACCCACAAATATTTCCAAAAATGTTTTGTTTTGTTTCCAAATATTATGTAAGAAGACAAAGCTGCAAAAGTGAACGCGATTATTTTTCTCCCTGTTAACTAACTGAAGCCTTTGATTGAACTACCAAATAAACATATTGGCCGTCTCTGTCTGGTCAGACGTGGCCGCACTGCTGCTGGCGTTGTGTTCATAAGTGTTGACATTAGTTTGTGACTCTGTCACTGAACTAACCTCAGCATATCTCTGTCACCTTCATATTAAATCATTTTTGGCTTTTTAAAGAACTTATTTGAACATTGTGCTCAACAACAAAAATCCTCAAACAAAAAAGTCACTTCAGAGACAAAATGCATTCGATTTCTTCAGGTCAATGTGCAAGCAGGGGGTGACGTGGGCTACAAGTGGACCCCGGGCCACGAGTTTGAGAGCCCTGATTTAGATGATCCTAATGATGTAATTACTTCCCACTGTGTTTGAAATGATTAAAATCATTAAAATATCAGTATATTTATATTTATTGTAGAACATAAACATCTGGGTTTTGTTCACGACAAAGGGGAACTGGAGATGGGCAGTCGAGTGGACGTTGTGGTGACAAAGCTGTAACAAAGCTCTCGATCGACGTCCCGACCCTGACCTGTGCTCACGGGTTTTGAGCGGCGACTAAAAGAACAACACGGCGAATACGAGCTGCAGAAATGAGCTTTGTCCAGTGTGTGGCTGCCCTCAGAGGACTGCAGTTACCGAGGAACGATCAGATGGATTATACTGAATATGTTTTACTTTATACATTCATTGAACTCTTCATGACCACACAGGAGATTATTTACTAAACGTTAATATTCACAACTCTGATAACTCTCAAATGACTGACCATGTCTCCTGTTTGTATGATTCAATAGTCAAAACTATAATTAGTGGGAGAGGTTTCAATCATAATACATCCTAATAAAGAAACAGATACAAGGTGTAAATTTGATTTGGTTGAGATTAAATGTGTTTTTCAGCCCTGAATTGAGCTGTTGAACAGCCAAGGTTACGAGAAAAACTGGAAACAATGATTTCAGAATCAGAATACTTTATGCATCCCAGGGGGAAATGTAATCTGATTAAAAAACACCAGATGTAGTGCATGCTTGTACGTTGGACAGTTTTAATAATAATATGATTCAGATTCATTAAATCTAAAACTATTATACAAACAGTGAGTTGATTGTGAGGGAACTTGTGTGCTGGTCCAAAGCTGGACTCTTTTAGCTCATTTTTGATGCTTCTGGTGTTTCAAACCACATTTCAAGTGTCACTTATTCGAGCTTAACTGTGCACAGATATAGCGTAGTACAGACACCCCACAGACACACTCGTGGTAATCAGTATTTATTCAAAGACCACAGAGGAGAGAATGCATATGTTGATCATTTACAGATGAAAGGTGATGAGAACATAAAGGAGGAGGAGCTCCTCCCCCCACAAACACAGTAAACACACATCCAATCAAGTGCATCATGTCTCACTTAAATGAGTTTCACTGCAACTCACCTCATTTTAAAATATAAGTGCTGTGTCAAAACTTTATTAGAGCCATGGTTAGACCTGCTCTAATGCAAACAAATGAAATCATTTGTAGAAAGTGAGTCAGGAATGGAGCCGCTGACCACAGACGCTGTAGCAGGTAAAGGGGGAAACGCAGAATATCATCATGGTTTCACAAGTTGTTTTTGAGAATGAAGCCATATTCTCTGCTTCAGGTGTAGAATATGTCAGAATAAACATACATGACCACTTCATTTGGTACACCTGTTTGACTGCTCATTTACAGCCAATCACAAGACTTTTCCCTCCACGGCCGTGTCTAAGTTTACAGAGAACGGTCTGAAAAAGGAGAAAACACACGACATGTTAGCAGCAGCAGCAGCAGACTAGACCAGGAGCTGCTCAGCAAGTACAGGAGGCTACAGTTCACTCCGGACGACAGAAGTTTGCAAAAACACCCTGATGAGTCTTAATTTCTACTACAATATTCAGATGATAGTGTCCGAATTTCAACACAGTGAAAGCATGGACGCGCCGTGGCCTGCAGCAGTGGTCCAGGCTCTGTGTGCCGGTATTAAAGTGTGGGCGTTCACTTCCCTAAGTACCAGCTGAGCATCGTTTAAACACCACAGCCTTCCTGGGTACTGCTGCTGACCTGGTTTAATCATCTTCTGATGGTGCAGGTTATCACACCGTGCCACAAAGCTCAAATCACCTCAGACTGCTTTCTTGAGTTCACTCCACAACGTCCACTGTGGGGCAGCAGTCGAATCTGCAAACCGTGCGAATCTCTGAAGACTGTTTGCAGCGGCTGGATGATGTAAGAGTGCAACCCAGCACTAGCAGAGTGTACCTAATAAACTGATCATATGTATATATGTTCTTTTGCTCACAATTGTAAAATTCTACGACATTCTAATGTGACTTTTTCTTAAAACATGACTTTTCCTCCTTAAAATCCAACTTTTTGTGAAAGCACAACTTCTTAAAAATACAATAAAAAAGTAACATTTTTAGACTTCTGTTTTCTTTAAACAGTGGCCCAGGTTCTCATATTTCTCCCACCTGTACAACCAATCCTGACTCTTCCATCAGTACATCGACAGCCTACAAGGTGAGAACGATTATGTGAAAGGGCTGTCGATGAAAACAAAATCCCTGAGGTACAATTTCCAGGTGAAGAACTGGTTATGGCAGACTTTTCTTTTCCAAATAATTAATCTTCAGTTTTCTTCGTTGCATAAACTTTGTACAGTGAACGAAAAATATGAAGCGGTACCAGAGCTGAAGCGAGGGATTCAAAGTGAAGGCAGAAGTTCAACGAGCTTCACTCCAAGTGTTGAAAAATGACGCTGTTTGGAATAAAGTAGAAAAACTGGATATAATTACAAACAGAGACTGTAGAAACCAGGCTGCATCAAAGTGCTCATATAAAGAAATAATCATTCATATTTACATATTTTTGTACAGCTTTTAGCTAACAAAATGATTCAGGCTGATGTTGATGCCAAATGCTGAGGATAAGTGAGAAGAGGGCCTCCTCTTCCTCCTCTGTAAACAAGAGATTAAATAGACTGGAGTGATGTGAACCCAGTGACTGCACGCTGCCATTCATTGTCTTCAGCAATAACACCAAACATAGTTTAATTCTATTGGATGCACACAAGGACATTTGGGGTTTAGTACATTTTAGGGGACAAAGTGCTGAGTTGTCTTAAATTTGACTCAGTTTTCTTGTTCGCCTCACTGAGCACTCTGTTTCTTACTTCCTGAGAGAAGACTCAGGCCCCCACAATGCCACATTTCCAGGAGTTCACCGTGCCATAAGTGCTAAAGTCCAGATACTCGTTGGGTATCAAAGGAAGAAACATTTTGACTTGCAGCAGGGAGACCAATGGCTCATTTCCACTCACTCAGTCAGCAACTTGCTCACCCCTTTTGTCTGTTAGCGAGCATTGCTGAGCATCATGAAACTTTGTGGCGAGATCAAGCGTAGGATCGATAAGTTATTATATTTTATTGCATAACTGAATGCCTTTCTTTAGAAATGCAAAATAGGGCATCGGTATTAGAAGTCCTCTCCGAGCTTGCCTGACCTTTTCCTCCTCTGACAAACCAAACATGTCTGCTGTGAATGAGTATCCGCGCTGAAATATTCCACATTTACATTGATTCAGACCAGAAAGTTACTTCTGTTTTTCCTGAACCAGCCCGCATGAGACACACAACATGAACTGCTAATTCTGTCTGCGTGCTAGCTAGCCCAGGAAGAGGGTGGCCCTGGTGACCTCAAAGTGGAATTTGAGGAGTTTGTTGCCATTTTGGGATGTTTACACTGGAAATCTTTGTTGTGTTTACACTAAGATCAAAGCATTCAGCATTCAGTAAAGCTTTCCTTTTTGGAGGACAGGAATCAGAACATCAAACGTAACAGTGCTGCTACGTTAGCTGGTAGGCAACTGCTACCTGCCAGTTAGCAAGCTAGCTAATTAGGCAAAATGTTATTATAGACATAACTGTCCCATTACTTTCAGTTCTTTTGTGGGGCACTTTATTCTCCAGAGGAGCAGTTGCAGCTGAAAGCTGAAGGTGCAACACAGCTAATATCTTGCCTTGGTGAAACTTCACAAAATATTAAGTCTATGCATTGCTATGGTTCTGACATAAACATAACTAGTAGGCTTGGCTGTTAAATGTCGCCATCATAAATGCTGCTCTGTATGCGCCTGTACCTGGGGACCCCATCTACTTTGAACAAAACTGGCATATTAGCACATTAGCAGCTAGTTTGGTACGCCCACAAAGACTAAGGAGCAGAATAAATTCACATGCAGCTAGCTGCTAGTTGCTTCTAGCTAGCTGCTAGCAGCTAGCAGCACAAAACATTTCTGCTTTGCTTCTAGCTAGCTGCTAGCATCTAGCTAGAAGCAAAGCAGAAATGTTTTGTTGTTGGCTGCCAAAGAGAACACTGCATCAATTCTTGGATGTGAAAAGCGAATGTCCCCCCAACAAAAAGAAGATCCATCTATGTTCAATGTTAGCCACATTAGCAGTGAATGGGACTGGACCGATAGCATGAGCCCCATCTCATTTTTCTATACATTACTTTTAAAAAGTAACTTAGCGTTACTCTACAGTTTGTGTCCGCAGATTCAGAGATATTATCCGATTGCTCCAGAGGACCACCCACTTGGGTTCATGTTGATTTATATTTAAAGTACCAACAGATACAAAGCTAGGAAATAAATACATAAGCAAAACATACATTTTGTACATCTAAAGCAATAATTTCCCCAAATCTTGTGAGGTCCTCAGGTAAAACAGGCGATGTGCAAAAAAGCTTTAGTTTCAAATGAGTGGCTGCACTTTGATTTTGTTTTAGGCTGCGTGACATTTGTATTGTTTTTGATTCCCATGTGGCACCCGTTATTGTCCTTTAGCCACAGCAGTACTCACAGATGCCGACTTAAAGGGAAATTGCAGTCTTTTACAAATTACAAATACCTGAATTTCCCTTCAAGAGAACAAGGAGGGCTGTTTCTGAAGTCATTTAAGGAGCAACAGACAGAAGCCCTTCTTAAGTGTCCAAGTGTGCTGAAGGGGGGGCCAGCTCAGTATGTCCGTGGTCCCGGGGTGAAAAGCAGTCGTCAGAATGGATGAAATGCAGGGCAGTCTGGTTGTAGCTCTGCAGGGCCTGCTGCTTTTCCACTGCGCTGAAATACAGTGAGTGAGGGTGGACCTGCTGAATATGCCTTTTAATAGTGCTGACCTTCAGTGTGGCCAGAGTGGCTCCACACACCATGCAGATCAGCCCGTGCCTCCTACAGTCGTAATCCATCAAGTAATCCGTCCGCCAGCGCACCTGGTAGTTCCTCCTCTGGTCCTTGCCGGGGTAATGACCATGACGAGAAGGTGTGTTTGCAGCGCCGCCATCCTTTGATTTGCCCTTGGCTTCGCCCACAGCTTCCTCCTTTATCACCAGTTTGCTGGATATTTTGACATCAGGGGAGGCGTCTTCATTTGTCTCTTCTGCGGTACTGAGGATATCAACTTCACTGGGGTTGATTTCTGTGGGAAAAAATAAGAGGGAGGGGATGCCAGATTCTTGCCTAGTTCCACCACAAAATCAAGTCACACGCTAGTGTCTTTGCTTGTTGTACCTGATAGCACTTTTCCAGCCTTTCTAACCACCCACAGTGCTGACTCAAGTGGCGTCTTCACGGTAAGTTGCAAACAAGCTATGTTAATACACGCTATGTGATCAGCACTCCCGCCTGGTTTGACCGAGCCAGGACCTCATAAGTTCTCCCTGCGCCTGCATGTGAATCTGATTAATTTATACACTTTAAACTGAATGAATGTATGGTTAAACTGTGACTTGTAGTCTAAAGTGCTTTGAGTGGTCAGTAAGGTTAGAAATAGTTAATAAACAAGCAAACTATCATCTTCATTTTTCAATAAAACCCTAACAGAACAATGTTCCTGACAAAGCGCGTGTTGTTTAACAGATTTATCTGCTACATTAGCTAACTTACTCACTACACTGCAATTCTTGTGGAATCTTTTACTGACTGTATCAGCTGTGAAATGTCAGTTTCAGCTGGACTCTATAGAGAATTGAAAATGCTGAGATTTACATATTTTTCGGATTATAAAGCGCACCAGATTATAAGGCACACTAAGCGAAACAAAACAGTTAGATAAGTCAAACTTTACTCAACTCATTGTTCTTGCTTCCGTACTATTGATTCATTAATGCTGAATTCTCTGGCAGCTGCTCTATTCTCATGTTGTTGCAGTATATTAATGACTAACCTGGTAATGTGGATGGATTGTCTCAGTTGTTCTCCTGACTGAAGTTTGGTCCGTTTACAGCATCCTGCCATGTGATTGCATTTGTCCCTAACCATCAGGAACCCTCACGTTAACGTTTATCAAGTGGAAAAGTATTAGCGTTCATCCTCCAGCTTCACTGTGTTTATCTTATGGTAGCATAGCTGTGTTGCTAGTGATCACGTAGCACAACATTATATACCAGCTAGTCCAACTTCAGTAACCCTACAAACGTCACTGCTGTTTAGTTTTCTATCTTCATTTATGTTGGAAGTGATAACAGAACTGTACGTTTGAATTCTTTAACTCTGTTAAATTTAATAAATTGTGTTTTCATGGATTCCTGGATGTTAAACTTAATAGTTACACCTGGTAAAGCATGATGAAAGATGAAAGATTTTAGACAGTTTTTAACTCTCAGTGATGCCGCAGTGTTCATTTGACTTTGGGACCTGAAGAGACGGAGTTTAGGACCCAGATTACTCCACGAGGCTCCTGACTACGGCAGCCCAAGCGGCTTCGTAGCCTAGCAAAGTCGCACTAAAACATTTTTGACAGATTTTTGAGCGCCGTGTAGCACAAAAAATCGGTTCGAGGTCAGTAAGCACAACCAGAATTTATACGTAAGGCGCACTGTCGATATTTGAGAAAATTAAAGGAGTGCGCTTAAGTGCGCCTTATAGTGCGGAAAATACGGTATATGTACAAATGTCTGTTTTCTCAGGCTAAACAGTAAGTGAGGATGCTTAAAAGACCAGCCCAACAAACACAAACAACTCTTCTCAGTCAGGTGCTTTTGAGCCTCTGTGGGTGGGAATGTGTTGTGTTCCACTGACTGTGGATGTCAGCAGCAGCTGACAAAGCTGACTTATAAAACATTAAAAGTACAAAACCACCAAACTTTCTAAAAAGGCCTAATATTATTGAAAAATACCACTAACAAGTTTACAGCTTTACAGAGACGTGTATCAGTGCTGAAAGCTTCTCACCATCTTGGATCTGCATGCCTTCACTGGGGTAATCTTTGGTCCAGGCTGCAGCCATGGCTTCCCTTTCCTGTCGGCTCAGGGTTGTGGTCTCTGGGTGACATTCCTGGATGTGGCGGCGGAAGCTGCTAACCTTGGTTTCATGCAGGACCTGAGAACACACCATACAGAACATGCCCTGGCCTTGAGGCCCGTAGGCCACCAGATAGTCCAGACGCAGCCGCCACGGGTCGCCCCCGTGTAGCCTCCTCTTCTTAGGCTGCCTGAAGGGCTGCAGACCCTGCTGGGGAACTCCGACACCGCCGTCCTCACCAATAAGACAGGTGTCCTGAGTGAAAGTGCTGTCGCCCTCCGTGTACACGTCAGTGTTGATCTGGATGGTTTCCACGTCCTCAGAGAAGAGCCCCACAGCGCCATCTTTGGTGTTGGTCTCTGATTTGTTTGAGTGCTCTGCTTCTTCTGCTACAGGACACAGAAACATACAACATTTCTAATATTAAATAATCCGTTTGTTTCAGTCCCACTGTGGCTACATCAGTGTTCAAATGACAGCTGTGAGTCATTCAGACATTCAGAACACCCCAATTTTCCAGTTTTTTTAACAGCAAATTGTGCAGTTTAATGTCTCATTGCACTGAAATCAAAGCATAGCACAAATAAGTAATTGGAGTTAAAAAAGAAATCATAGAATCATCTTATAGACCAAAATGTTTTATAAATTTTTGACTCATCAAAGTAGCCTCCTTTGACAGATATAACAACTGAACACAGTCGTGGCTTCTGTCTTCAACAGAAATCAAATCTTCTCCCATATCTGTAGCAGAAGTTCCCATAAATGTGGACCTTTGTAGGCTGCTTTGCTTTCAGTCTTCTGTCCAGTTCAAACCAGCTCGATGGGGTTTCAGTCTGGAGGCTGTGCTGTGTTTTCAAGCTCAACGTCTTGTTCTTTGTTCCTGAGGTAGTTCTGGCACAGCTTGGTCTTATGTTTGGGTCATTATCCTGCTGTAGGATGAATCCCTGACCGAGCAGAGGGTGCTGCACAATGCTGTGGTAGCTGTTTTGGTTCAGGGTGCCTGTAGTGGCGGCACTCCGTCTCTATTTCACTCTTCTGTACCACCTTTAGGAGTCAGTCCGGCAACATGCATTTGAAACGCGAGCAAGTCCAGGTACTTTTCTTGCAAAAAAGACGTTTATTGAAATTTACATGGCAAGACTCGGTCAAAAAAGCTTCCAGCTTATCCGACTCCCCAACTACGTAATTACAGTGTGCCGGAACCCAAAATACTAAAAAGCGCATTAGAATGTCGCACTTTTATATTCTATACCTTTAACAAAACAGTATTTTGAAATTAACTACAAATTATATTCTTAACATCAAACATGTATATTTCTTCTCTAATCATTTTACCAGTACCAATAAAAATTAACCTTTAATTGGCTCTTACAGTGCCTCTCACTCTGTACACGTCACCGACCCTGGATCAGCAAACAGCCCCAGACCATCACACTTCCTCCTCCATGTTTGACAGTTGATGCCACACACTGTGGAGCTTTCACCTACTCGACGGCGCACAAAGATCCTGCGTGACGAACCGAAGATTTCAAGCTTTGATTATTTAGTCCATAACACCTCTTTGTCTTATTCTGACGTCTGGCGTTCTACCTGCAGCTCGAAGTCTTCTCTTCACAGTTCAAACTGAGACTTGCTCACTATAACCACTGTTATGCTTGAACTGTTGTCCTGTGAGCCGCCGCCACACAGCTGTTAACTCTCAGAAACGTGTCCTCTGACTCAGTCGTGTCTTTGGGTCTGCAGACCTCTTCCTGTCACACTTTGTTTCTGAGTGCAGAAGGAAACTGGACTCACTCACACCTCGACTTTGTTTGCAGTTATTTTACTGTTTGGGGTAACCTTACGTTTTCTAACCTCTGGCAGTTCAACACTTTGTACCATTTCAAGCTGTTCACTGGACTTGAATGACTTGAATTGCAATAACTGGAAAAATTAGTGTAGGTCACATCCCCACAGCTTCATTCAGAGAGGAAGAACAGAGAGCCACACAGTGTCACAGTCTGTGAGAAATCAAGTGACATATCATCTTTAGAGAGGTCACGTCCGATGTGTCGTTGTTGTGCATGAGATAGATATAAGGCCAGAAACGGTGGAGAGCTGGGTCTCTGACTCTGGCCTCCATCAGCACCATCACTGCACTTCTATCATTAGTTTTGATGGAAGTTATTCCTGTTTCAGTTTAAATTGTTTAGTTTCTTGAGTGTGACACGTGACAGTTTAAAGTGTCCATACTGATGCTACTGTGAGAAGTAACTGATGAAGTCACTGCTGCTCTTCCTCCTGCACATTTAAATGCATCTCTCTCACTGTAGAGAAACATCCGTTCACTCTCACAGATCCAGCTGCTCTGTGAGAACGACTGAAGCAACAAACAGACTCCAGTTGCTGTTAACCTCTCATCAAAACTCAGACAGCAGCTGTTGTTAATCTGACCAATCACAGTAAAGAGTTCAGCAGGTAACACGTGTGTCAGGTTAAGTTATACATAAATGTCTACATAAAGGTGTAGATGGTGCCAGACTAAATCATGTCTAACATGTTGGCCTTTTGTCTTTGTCACTGTCTCATCGAACTGCTGTTTAATAATCACCGCAGACTACTGACAGGGGTCAAAGGTGCATTTGGAAGGAAGATCTGGTTTGAGAATATTCATCAATCATTTCTGTTGCTGATCCCAGTTGTGTTCAGGCTGACTCGGACATTCGTGGTCTCTGTGGATGTCACCAAAGCTATCATGACTGATTTTGAGCTCCTGGATCAGGGGTGTCCAACTCCAGGCCTCGAGGGCTGATGTCCTGCAGGTTTTAGATCTCACCCTGGGTCAAACACACCTGAATCACATGATTGGTTCATTACCAGGCCTCTGGAGGACTTCAAGACATGTTGAGGAGGTCATTTAGCCTTTAAATCATCTGTGTTTAATCAAGGACACACATAAAACCTGCAGGACACCGGCCCTCGAGGCCTGGAGTTGGACACTCCTGTCTTAGGCTACGTTCACACTGCAGGTCTTAATGCTCAATTCCGACTTTTTGATCAAATCCAATTTTTTTGTCTGCTCGTTCACACTACAGATGAAATGCGACAGCAAACGCGCTCTAGTGTGAACGCTCAAAGCGGCCCGCATGCGCAACAGATGATGTCACACACAACGCGCTCTGTTTAGACCCAGAGCAACAGTATTGTTTGACTGATGGCCCTTAATGTAAAGACTTCGGACTTTACGTTTCCCAATTTTTGCTTTAAGTTATTTTGTTATTTACATAATAATGTAAATAACCTAATAATGATCCTTATTGCTGTTTTAGAGGAGCGGTGCTTCAAAGGATAGCTGCAGATTTCTGTCAGAATCTGCAGATTATACAGAACAAATAAAATGTTCACGTTTCTCCAACGTTGTCTTCCCAACAGTTTCACTGGATGGCCAGGAAGCGTTCACGATGTCTTATCAGGCGCTTCTCCGGTGCTGATAATTGGCGTCTGTCTTGTGTCAGTGACGTAAAAGACGGATTTAATGCGACTTGACCGTTCAAACAGCAGTCGCTTTCTGAAACATCAGATATGTATCGGATTCAGTACCACATACGAAAGTGACCCAGATCGGATTTGAGCCGTTCACACTGTCACACCATGATCGGATATGGGTCGCATAGGGTCAAAAAAGTTGGATTTGATGCGCTTTCGCCTGCAGTGTGAACGTAGCCTTAGACAGTATAGGACCGTATGAAAGGTGGAACCTGGTGTTTGAATCCAACCAGCATGATAAGCTTAAATTAATCTCTGGTAACCTTTTACTGACCATGACGATCCCAGCCCAGTGCAACCATCTGACTCAAACAAGTTTGGCATGAATCTGAAAATTACATTAAAATTTCACATTTCCAGTTTGTGTCCATCTGTCTCCACCAACACTAAAGAATGAGTCATCTTACCCTCCTGGCCTCAATTTCTATTGCTTTGGAGTCTGAAGATGAACTGAACTGGGGTATTGCTGATTCACACGCTCTGAGAGCCAAACACATTACAGAGTTTATCCACTGCTAAATACAGTAAACACTGCACACTTAGCTAACAGACACACTGGGATCCAAACTGTGACCACAGCTTTATGGATGTGAACCATGAACACATCACAGCACAGAGACGGAAAAACGAAGATGGTGAAAGTGTAAAAGGACCACAGGGTGACATTACGATCTTATGACTGTGCCAGTATGTGATCAGCTGGAAGCAATGATCGAAAAAACAAAGGATCTCACTTATTATCGTGTCGTTATCATTATCAGCCTATCAGATTTAGCTGCTCATCATTTGACCTCGCTGATCCACGTGACTACAGAACCATTTCTTTAATTCCAACACTGCGTTTTGCTCGTGGGCGTGCGAGGTGTCGCACTTCTTACCGTGAGTCTGAGTCCAGGCCTGAAGGATGCAGTGTTTCTCCTCAGAGCTGTACACCAGTGAGTTAGGGTGGGTGTCCAGCAGGTGGCTCTTTATGTGGTCCAGGTGAAGCGAGGGCAGCACCGCTCCACACACCATGCACAGCAGCCGACCCGCATGAGACTCGTACTCCATCAAGAACTCCTGACGGAACCAGGCGTGCAGCGAGTCGTTCAGATAGCGCTCCAAGATCTGCGCCGACGGCTCGGGCAGGTACTGCTCCTCTTCTTTAGGCTGCGGGGCTTCACCCTCCACAGAGCAGGGAGTCAGGCTGATGGGCTGCTGGGTTTGCTCCTGGGCTGTCGCAGGGTCTGCAGTTTCTGCTTATAGTAGAGACAAAACAGCATGACAGCAAATCAACTTCTTTATGGCACTGTACTAGCTTTGTTTCCAGCAGACAGGTAACGTCAGGTGTTCATTCCAGTTTATATGATTACACCATGGTTATTATAGATGTCTTCAATCAGCCAGCACAAATTTTTTTAAACTCTTTTTAACTCCACAATCTGCACTTTTCTGCCACCTACTGTGAACACACAGGGCGGCTGCAGCTCAGGAGGTGGAGGAGGTCATCTGCTAATCAGAAGGTCGGTCGTTCCATCCCTGGCCTGCATGCCAAATATGCTTTGGCACTAACCCAGAGTTGTGTGCGAATGTGTGTGAGTGTTAGATAAAAGGCACTAATGTAGAAAAAGTGCTTGTGTGAGTGGGTGAAAACTGCATGCTGTATGAAGCGCTCGATCCCAGCTTTCACTTTGTCCACCGTGCACGTCACAGGGTCAGTGGTTCAGCTTCTCCTGTTTGCTTTTCCAAGCATTATGGGATAGCAGCTCCATTTTCACTGGTGTGCGTGAGTGATTATTAATGTTATTTTTGTCAGGCAAGAAAGAGTGCTATCTCTCTGTCTACCTTCAAACAGTCCAATCCAATCAAACATTACATCATCAGTTCCTCCTCACACATACACCACGATATGAGTTCATACTGAGTTTGAGAAAAACGTCTACTTAAACCAACCCACCTCCAGTCTGTTGACCCGAGTGCCTAGTGTCCTCTTCGCCCTGAAGTGAGGGTCCCGAAGCAGGGCTGTATAACTTCTGCCCTCCCCCCAAACTCAGGTGGCTCTCCCACCCCGAGCGGATCACCTCTTTGTCAGCGGCGCTCCACAGCAGGGAGTCCGGGTGCTTCTGTCTGATGTGCCTCTTGATAGTGCTGAGCTTCAGAGTGGCCAACGAACTACCGCACACCATGCAGATCATGCCGTGCCTCTGGGGGTCAAAGTCCATCAGGTACTCGCTGCGCCAGTACTCGTGGTAGTACCGGCGGTGGTCACGGCCTGGAATCCGGCTCAGGCCTGGACGCGAGGCTCTCTGCACCCTGGGTTTGGCTCCAGAGGGCCCCGGGGCCAGGGAGAGGAGGAGGGGGTGATCTGGGCTCTCTGTGATGCTCCAGTAGCTGGTGCTTGGTGACCTGACAGGCGTGACCACACCGCTCTCTGATTCCACCTCTCCATGGCCATTGGCAAAACCGTCTTCTTCAGACAAGAACAAGACAGAGGACAGATCAGAGCAGCAGGTTTCAAACTGAAGCAGAGTCTTCATGTTGCTAAAGCAGAGATCTCACACTTAAGCTGTGGGCCACTGTCATCTCATGTGAGGCCACTTTAGCGGTTAAGTAGCACAAAACAAGAAAACACCCACAAATATTTCAAAAAATGTCGTGTTTTGTTTGTTTTTTTAAATTTAAAATGTATAACAAGACAAAACTTGACATAAATGCAATTTTGTTCGTATTTAACAAAATCAAAGTGACACATCAGCCAATCCGACATGCTCTCTGCTCATGTCGCCTTCATATTAAATCAGTTTTTGCTTTTTAAAGAACGTATTTTAACATTGCACTCAACAACAAACAAATCCTCCCTAACAAAAAAGTCACTTCGAGGGCCAAATTGCATTCGATTTCTTCACGTCCATGTAGAAGTTGGGGTGATGTGGGCCGCAAGTGGCTAACGCATGAAAAATAAAGTTCAGTTTACAGACGATCATCATCTGTAAAAGCAGAAGTGTTTGGCAGGCTGCTGATTCAGGTGTGTGTTAACACAATGCTACAATCTTTTCCAGGATGTCCCAGTAAATTCAGCTCAGGTTCAGATCATGCAGCCCTTCAGGCCTCAGCAGGAGAAAGGCTCTTCTTGCGTAAAGAACATGGTGCCATTGGGTTTGTAAAGCTGCATCTGAACAAACCAAGACTTCTGAGATAATGTTGATGGTGGGACCTTAAGTTAGCTGTGCATAAATGCCTACACATCTCAATACACTGAAACAATGATGTGAGCAATAGTAGGGCGATGTCATCTTGTTCTCAAGCTTTCCTGAAGGCCCGACCTCTGACCTCTGACCTTGAGACTCGAAGATTCTCTTTTCGAACTTGTCTGAGATTTTTTTCGTAGACACAGCCATGATATCAATTTGAAGCTCCCACACCACTTTGTTCTTGAGTTACTGCACGCACAAACTTGGGTGTCTACATGGCCCGCCTGCCCGTCTGAGTGAATACCCCATCAAATTGTTGAAGCTGCTGCTAAATTTAATTTCAATTTTGATTTATATTCAAAATTAAATTGAGGAGCACACTTCTCTATTCCTCAAGTCAATTTATGTAGCACCAACTCACAACACCAGCCGTCTCAGTGCTCAGGCATCATCCTCTCATTCTCCAAGATTGTGTTAAATCATCTGGTCAAAAATCTTCTTTTAAACTTCTTCACCTCCCACCATTCAATCCTTGGCTCTACGTTCACTGACTTCCTCTTCTTCATTTTTTCCCTTGCATTGCCTTTTAATGTCTCGCTGGATTTTTGCCGATTGTTAAGCACTTTCATCAACCCTGTTGTTTTAAAATGTGCTATATAAATAAATAAACCTTAAAGTCATCCTATGGACTAGCATATGATGCTGCCTAGTTACGTTCTCCCACAGCACGACTTTGCAGTCTCCTATCTCTTTCAGACTGCACACTCAATAATAATCACACGTCCAACAAATAATCAGTAGTCTGACTCCATGCACTGCACTGGCTCACTCAAAAACAAATCCCTGTAGCTGACAGAGACCAATAAAAACAATATACACCTGAACATCAGCAGGCAAAACAATCTAGTTCCCAGTTATATGAAGTTATTAAGGTAAAGGCTGTCCACACAGGTCTGTTTCTATCTCACTGCGGATGGGTAACATTTAAATAGTGTGTGTAAATGATACCAATCTTTACAAAAACCCAAACGATTACATGAGAGAAAGCAGCAGAGATATCATGTGAGTGAACTGTTAGGTCTAACATTGGTAGGCATGTCTTTCAGGCTAGAAACGCTAGCCTTTCAGTTCCTCACAGCTTGAGCTTTAAACTTCCAGAGAAAGTCACGCTGCTGTCATTTGGTAATCAAGCACAACTTGCTTACGGACATTTCTGCGGTCAGCTCGCACCTCACGTGAAAGGATAACCCTGCCTTTTTTATCTGATCAGCGTTTATTCCGCTCGATGACAGGTCTGAGACGGCCTGTACCTCCGCTGTCCACTAGGTGTCAGCAGTGTGCGCTTCGCCTGGCTGCCTGCGTGCAGTTGAGCCTTTGTTTATAGGAGCCACAGAGACGGAGGGGCCATGCTGCTCCATGGCTTTGTCCCTGACACGGATTAACTGGCTGCCTGATAATGGCTGTATATCTGACAGCCACGCAGACCCACTTAGCGTTGGAACAAAAACAAGAAAATTAACACTAGATGTGGGTTTTTTTTGCTCTTTACCTACTAACTCGCTGTCCTCCTGCGTGGTTTCCTCCTGCCCGCTTGTCATTAATGAGAGCAGCTCCGGCTGATAGGCACAGCGGAGCTTCACGGGCTCCCCCTGCCCCGCTCCTTTCTCTTCCATCACTGGATCGCTGCTCTCGCTTCAGTCGTGGTTGGCGGTGCTTCGTTCAGTGGGTCGTGTCGCCGTCGTGGGGCATGTCACCCTCACAACAACAACACGTTCTCGCCGCTCCGCAGCGTTCGACACGCATCTGCCAGGCGCTCTATAACGAGCCCACCGCCGAGGAGCCCGTGCTCTCCGCGGTCCCCCCACGCGCCCCGCACGGGAGCCAAGTTAACTTTTCATGCAAGCACACAATCATAAATCCACCGGCGAAAAGGGCCGCTGCTCCGCGGTGCTCGGTGGAGGCGCCTCGGCTCAGGCCTCTACTCATGAATTTTTAGGCTCTTGCTTGTCTTCAGGGTGGGGAGCCGGACTAGGGGCCCCTGGGGCTCCTTAAGGGGCTCCTGGGTAAATTTAAAGAGACAGTAGCAGCTACGACGATGCACACCCACCCCGGGGGGGCAGAGGGAGCAGCAGGCGCTAATACCGGTAAGCTGCTGCTGTTGCTGTCCCACAGCCGCGACATGAAGGCAGAGCGCCGGTTAACCACGAGGCGGTGAGTCGGGGCCCCTCAGCAGCTCCTGCTTTGTACCGGGGCAGCACGCGCTGTTTTCATGTGTCATACACATCTGTGCAGATGTTCAGCGGCGCACGTGTTCATGACTTCCTTCTCGATTAGTAAACTTGTCTGAGTTGACATAGTCCGACTGAAACCTCTGATACACTAACTTTGATGGCCTCAGTTGTAAACAGTCTTAAACTCATGTTAATGCTATTAAAATGAAAAATGTTTCAGCTGCTGAACTCACACCTTTGGATCACAAAGATCTACACACGTTTAATTCATGTATTCAGTCCCTAGCTATAGTCTTGCTGTGACGTCAATGTAGTTTTTTTCAAACCGGATCCACGTTAAAGGAACCGGGCCGTGGCCCCCAGCGCCCTAACGTTGTTTGTCCGTCAGCCCCGCCCTCATGCTCATTTGGTCGTTGTGTAGAAAAGTGGATCCCTGCTTGAAGCGTGTGCACATGAATTCAGGTCATGTGTAGAAAAAGGCAATAAATCAATGGACCTTTGTGCAGCTATTCCAGTAGGGAACAGCTGTGCGGGGCCTCCGTGTCCCGGCACCACATTATCTTTGGCTCGCTTTGGAAGAGCCTCCTGCAGACAGACAGACAGACAGACAGACAGGGGAACTCGTGACAGGTTTGTAAAATCCTTTTAATGCGACCCAGTGAATGGATGTGGCGTGGAAAGGAGGGGGCGTTGCACACTACTGTCTCTATGTACACAGACACACACACACACACAGCGAGCATCCCACATCCTGGTACTTTTCAGCGTTGTCAAGGCAGCCTGAGCACGACTGGCGGAAAGTAGCTGCAGTGTCCTGGCAGAATATCTGTGCAAAACCGCCCCCAAAGTGTCCCGGAAAGTTAAGTGCCGCTAAAAGGTAACGGACGTGCATGTTTTCTGTCGCTCGTGCTTCCGGGCGCGCGGCTTTGCGGCTCGAATCTGCGCCTGTCCTCGCGGCTTTCACGCGCAGACGGGCGCCAGTCCGCGAGGACCAGAGCAGGAAAATGTTGTCCATTGTGCCGCTGAGAGACACAACGATCCAGGCACCATTTCCGCTCTAGTGCGACCGCTTTTCCACGGCCGCTCTGCGTGTTTTGCTGTAGGTTGTTCGGCTGAGTGGCCTGGTGGCGTTTGACTGAAACACACTGAGAATAAAGAAAAATGGCAGATATACTTTGTGATAGAGAGAGACAGCTTTAAAGGGACAGCGACACGCTGTTTTCTTCCTGCTTTCTGGAGCCGAAGCACTCCCACACACGACGACAATTTCATTTATTTCATAGCTATCGCCTGAAATCTTACACTGAAACTCGCGTTTCACGCGGGAATCTGCACAGATGTTGTGACAGATGAGGTGGGCGTCGTGCACGTATTTATTGTCTCCTGACTGGTGCACGAAATCCTGCTGGAGTGAGTGCTACAGATCTTAGAGTACGTCAGTGCTCCACTGAGACCACCTTACTCCGTGTACTCTGTGTACTTTCATTTCTTCATGAGTAGGGTTGCCAACTCCCTGAGAAATAAATAAGGGACACCTCGTGGCCAGGGCCGGGCGACCCAGTTGTCTTCACCCTTCCCAGTGTGGTGAATTTTTTAGCTCTTTTTTTGTGTGTGAAATTATTTTTTTAACCATTTGACTTGAATTTGATTTAAGTAGATGCGTATATTCTTTGTGATATCAACACATGGGAAACAAAAATCATTTAGCCATTTATTTTTAGCTCAAAATGACAACATTAACACAATAAAACAGGTGTATTTCTTAAACAGAAGCCTGTCATGCTTAACTTTTGAGAATAAAAGTAAATCTTTCTTTAAAAGAACTCTGTCCTGCTTAACTTAAAATTATATAAATTAATAGAAAACAATAGAAAGAAAAATATTCTTGTAACTGCACATTTAGTGCATTTAGTGCAATTGGCTTCAGTAGAGGCATTATTTCAGCTTTTGCTCCCGTTTGTAAACCCACTTGTTCCCATGATTACGCATCATAACTCATCATCATTATTCATCTATGTATTACTTTTATGTATTACTCATCTATTCGTTGTAATCATCTATCCTTGCAGTTGTTTACTACACAAAATAAATTATATTATCACACTTCTGGCCACATAGCGCTGATATTCACTGCACATGCCCATTTTAACCTTAACCAGAGGGTTTAAAAACAAACAAACCAGTGTTTACCATATCTGGTTCCACCGAATATGGTAAACACTGGTGGCCAGGGCCGGGCGACCCAGTTGTCTTCACCCTTCCCAGTGTGGTGAATTTTTTAGCTCTTTTTTTGTGTGTGAAATTATTTTTTTAACCATTTGACTTGAATTTGATTTAAGTAGATGCGTATATTCTTTGTGATATCAACACATGGGAAACAAAAATCATTTAGCCATTTATTTTTAGCTCAAAATGACAACATTAACACAATAAAACAGGTGTATTTCTTAAACAGAAGCCTGTCATGCTTAACTTTTGAGAATAAAAGTAAATCTTTCTTTAAAAGAACTCTGTCCTGCTTAACTTAAAATTATATAAATTAATAGAAAACAATAGAAAGAAAAATATTCTTGTAACTGCACATTTAGTGCATTTAGTGCAATTGGCTTCAGTAGAGGCATTATTTCAGCTTTTGCTCCCGTTTGTAAACCCACTTGTTCCCATGATTACGCATCATAACTCATCATCATTATTCATCTATGTATTACTTTTATGTATTACTCATCTATTCGTTGTAATCATCTATCCTTGCAGTTGTTTACTACACAAAATAAATTATATTATCACACTTCTGGCCACATAGCGCTGATATTCACTGCACATGCCCATTTTAACCTTAACCAGAGGGTTTAAAAACAAACAAACCAGTGTTTACCATATCTGGTTCCACCGTGGCCTGGTGGACAAAAATTGGTTAAGGGTTCCCCGAGCTTTCACGCCCCTCATCTTCTTCATGTGCCCACCATTAGAAGCATGCCTATGGAAAAAGTGCGCCGGCACACAGTGCAGTGCGCTTTATTGGTGTTATCGTGCACTTTTCCAGCCAGGTGTTTTCCTTTTCCCATTCTTCCCTGCACTTTTGCAGCCTTTTTTTCTTTCTCTGAGAGGAACAAACATTGCTGGTCTAATGCTGGGCTCACACTGTGCGATTTTTGGCCCATTTTGAGCCGATTTTTGAGTCGTGCGACCAATTTGGTGATCGGCCCGATTTTGGCCTTCATCGTGCATCGTGTAGTATACGTGGGGTAACTAGAAGCGATTAACACCTCACGACCAGCTCCCGATCATCAATCGCTCGTGAGGGTGTCACCGCAGCCGCTCACACTGCTCACGCGCAAACACGTAAACGTCGGTGAAAAAGACGGAGCAGCACGGCTGTGCAGCCTGTGATCTGGACACAAGCGATGGAGGCACAACTTGTAGAACTTTGGAAAGCTCATCCGAGCCTTTTCGATGTGGCATCACCAAATTATCACGACCACAACAACCGTGAAAATAGTTGGATTTACATTGCTGCTCAATCACAGCTGCCTGATCATGTTTGTCATTAGTAATTTAGCAAAGTTGATGGTGGTGTGTGTCTGTGTGAGTGAAAGACAGAGAGGGAGAGCGAGCGACAGATTTTCTGTTATAACCTTCATTTTATGGAGGCACAGTGTGACTCAGGTCGCATCAGAGCATCGGGCGGTATAGTGTGAGACCTGCATCGTGACCTACGAACTTATAACCCATGCGAGCCAATCGTGCAGTTTGAAAATCGCACAGTGTTTGCCCAGCTTCAGGTGTACTGTCGTCTGAGACTTGCACCGCAGTGTCGGCGTTTGTTTCCCTGTTGGCCATGCTTTTTGTTGTGGTCATCTGTTGTCTTCCGGTATTTTCTCCGCAAGCGACCTTTCCTCAACCAATGAGATGAGCGGTAATCTGAATTGTCATACTCGAATTGTCATAAGTGTGCTGTCAGCTCATTGGTCACAAAGCAGGGGCGGGGCTGGGAATTATGTTTTCAAACAAAGCGTTAATTACATTAAAACTTATAGACTACTTTTGATTCTCACTGTATTACGGGACAAAGTGCGTCCCTTATTAGCTCAATACGGGACGTGTACTTTTGTTTCTAAATACGGGACGATTCCGTTTTTTAAGGGACGGTTGGCAACCCTATTCATGAGGCACACACATGTGAGTCAAACAGATAAAATGACTTTGGTTGAACTTATTTGGTGGAAATAAAAAAACGTGTAAATTGTTACATTTTTGTAAATAGCTATTTGACTCTTCAATCCTCGCTAATATTATCATTACTTTGTGCAATTGAAGGGAATTATTGTGCGCAGTCTTTTATATACAGCATTTGTTAATGTTGTTGTGCTTGATGTTGCATTACTGATCAGTGAGCATATTCCCATGGCTCCAATCACTGCTACAAGCAGAGATCCTGAAGCGCAGGATTTCAGTGTGCAGCACTATGGCTAACTATGGCCACTGCACCTGCCTGCTTATATACTCTTTAAAACGGCAATTGCAAACCTCAGTTTAAAATTTAGAGCAACAGTAGGTGCTACACATTGTGTTTTAAAAAGTGGAAAAATATTGTCTTGATGCATGCTCGATCATCCAGGTAAGGAAATCCCAAAAAGGTCTTCATTCTGTTCATCGGAAACATTTCGTCACTCATCCAAGTGACTTCAACTTTTTGTTTATTACAAAGTATTACCTAGTCTTTAGCTTATTTTCATCACATTTTAATGCAACGATTGTTTTCTGCTCCTCAGGATATCTGCACACCAATGTGATGTCGGAGAGCATAAGAGGTGCTCAGAAACACGATGATGCTGATAATGACAGTTAGGATCCTGGACTGAGGGGCTACCAAGGCCAATCACTGCTGTTGGATGAGAACCGATGGGCTGTTTAACCTGGCAACAGCATGCCGACTGCAAAAGGTAAAGGTGGCTCAACGTCCCACCGTTACCGGCCGGCCTCGGAGTACGATGATGCCACGCTCGCCCTAAAGCGAGAGTACTGGAGAAACAAGAAGCGAGAGCAGCGGGCCCGTCTGTCAGAGGAGAGGGAAAGGCACAAACACAACAGCAGCAGCCAGGGAGGAAAGCAGCTAAATGCCCCTGTGGAAGAGGCTTCCACTCTGGCCCAGTCATCAGGTGCTTTGTCACCTCCTCTGCAGAGTAATGATAATTCATACAATTCTGTGTCAAAGCACGGAAATGCTCTGGGGGAGGGGTCACGTGAAACCACTGACAGCCAAAAGGAGAAGTGGCTCCAGACAGTGAAGCTCAACAAGCGTCTGCCTCAGTTGCCAGCGTCCTGTTCTATCTCTGCCAAATCAGCCAGCGGCAACGCAGCCGCAGGTAAACGTCAGACAGCAAGGGACGCAACCGTTTCCTCACCCGTGTCCAGTGGAACTCAGCTGAACACCGTATCCTCAGTGCCTCCAGTCAGAGTGACCAGAATAACCAATGGCAGCTCCAGTAAAACAGCACCTCAGCCATGTGTGTCTATGCAGGGTGCATCAGTCCCCAGAAACCAACATAAGGCACAGGTTGTATTACCCACTCAGCCCAAAGTCTTACCCACAGGCCTCGTTCTCGTGTCCTCTCCGTGCGGCCCCACTTCCACTAAAGCAGAGAGCAAAACAGCCATCTCAACACCTCAGAGTGGAACAAAACGTGCCTTGGTCACCACACAGAGGGCTAAAGGTGTCGGCAATGCACGAGCTTCTCTGGAGTCCGACGAGGAAAGAGCAGCCAAGCGTCGGGAACAGTGGCGGATCAAAAAGCGAGAGCAGCGAGCGAAGCTTGCAGCTAGGTTAGCTAAAGCCAGAGAGAGGACACAGGGTGCAGAGATGACGTTTCAGAGGCTAACGGCACCAAAAACCAGACACGTGGGAAGCATAGTTCTTCCATCAGAGTCACTTTTGAGAGGAGCAAGCCAGAAGCAGTGTCATACACGGGTCAAAACATCATTTACATCAGCCAAAAGTGAAAATAACAAACTGCAAAGTGGGACAGCAACTGTAGTTGTGACTGCTCTGCAAACATCTGATGTTCCATCTGTGAAAAAACCAGTAGACTCTCAGGGAAAGGTTCCAAGTTACGCTCATCTTGGCGGTGTTACCCGGGGTATCGCGAGATATAAAACGCCTAGACAAAGGTTCATCGAAGCACAGAGAAACTTAATGAACCATAGAAGTCTACGGTGTAAATCCCCAATGCTGCCCTCAGCTTTTGGTAGCAGAAGTATGCCCAAAATCAACCCTGACGACACGCCCGAGCAGATAATAGCTAAACGGAGAGAGTACTGGCGGCTCAAAAAGCGCGAGCAGCGAGCTAAGCTGTCCATGGAGGTAAAGGTTCGGTTGAAAGAGAGAGATTCTTTGATGAGGAGGGTGAAACGTTACCAGAAGATCCTCGAGGAGATGAGGAAGACTAGAGTGCTGGCGCAGTCAACCGGAAGTGCCCTCGCGCACAGCCCAGAGACCATCGGAGGATTCATCAAAGAGGACGGCACGCTGACTGCTAACATCCCTCACAGTTCTGTAGATCACAGCGTAGCAGAAGACAAAAGCCAAGCAGAGCTTTGTGTAGTTTCTACAAACACTCCTTTGGCACAACAACAGTGTCAGCCTGACGCTAAACTGAGAAGTGTTGCTCCCACCAGGATACACCCGGCTCCCCCTCCTCTTTGCTTAGCTCAGGTGAAAGTCTCTGCTCCTGGACAGCTCGCCAACAAACTGCCGCGACTGCTCGCAGTTAGACCACAGGCTCACCTCAAAAGCACAACCGTTCCTAATTTGCACTCGTCAGCTATCCAAACTGTGGGTCAGCTCACACTTACTCATCCACAGAGCCCTCAAAATTCAGCAGGTTCAAACGTTAGCAGCTGTGTTATGAAAATGACCATCTCGAGCAGAGCGCCGTCGCTGTCAGCCCCGTCTCTGGACGCGGGGCTGACGGAGGAGGAGAGGATGGCAAAGAAGAGGGAGTACTGGAGGATAAAGAAGCGTGAGCAGAGAGCAGCTCGCGCTGTCCGATTGAGACAGGGTGTTTTACATGCTCGGGCCGGTGCAGCCTTACAAAGGAGGAAGCCTCAGAAGCAGGGGACGCTGATCACTGTGCCTCAGAGTAGAAATCTCACCGACTCTACAGCAAACGCACCTCCTCTTTCCAACAACAGCGTGCTTTTTCTGCCTCGTGCAAATGAAATGAAACAGGAGAGTGACTCCATGGCAGCAGCTGACCTAAATTCTCCACCAGAACAAGCCATCTGTCCAGATATCAAACCCCCTACTTCCCCACCTCCAGCACCCCAGCTGGAGTCTGACCCATGTCTGAGCGCAGACAGCCAAACTGCCACTCTGCTAGCTGTGGCCTCCATGAAGAAGCTCCTGGAAGAATCTCTTAGCACGGTGACAGAATGTAAAAGTGAGCAGAACTCTATTAAAATGGAGACAATAGAAGAGGTTTCACAGCAAGACATGAAGCCAAATTTATCTCAGCTGTCCTTTGAAAGGGATGACACGGCTCCTATTGCTGCTGACCTCACTTTGCAGATAAAAAGCTGGGAGCTAGACAGCAAGGTCTCTGCAAAGGCCAGTTTACAAAGCCCTCAACTCAAGAACCCATCGCAGGTGAGTGAGACAGTTCCACCTCTTCCTGCTTGCAGTGAGGTAGGTGTGCATCATACCAGCGAGCACTCATCCCAGACCCCTTTGAACTACATAGTAAACACCTCCATGGAAGTACCACGCAGAACCCAGAGACTTTGCGCTAAAAAAGCCGGCTATAAAACCTGCTGCTCTCCAGAGCCACCAAAGCTGCATCACATCACAGCCATGACGCTGGATAACCTGCAACCACAGCAGCAGCAGCAGGAACAGCATCAGGCACAAGAACAGAACATCTGCCCCGAATCGAAGCGGAGGTACAACAGCGTGGTGACGGAGCAGAGCGGCTTGACCAGCTTGACCAGCTTGCAGAGGAAGAGGGAGTACTGGAAGCTGATGAAGAGGCAGCAGAGGGCCAAGTTAAAGGCCAGGCAGAAAGACGGCGAGGGGGAGTGCAGCAGCGGGCTCTTCCCCAGAAGCATTCAGGTAACACGAGTAGCACTCGAGGTCGTTTTCTGCAAGAGGTGAAGTTTCAGCGCTTTGGTGTGTAGCTAAAAGCTAATATTGATCATATTTGATAGTATGTTGAGTCTCGCTGGTTGCCCCTGATGTCAGCTGTGCATCATCATCAGATTCATCTTCACATGTGACTGTTTTTGAAAAATGAGTGCTAGCTCTGACCCACGTAGCATTTCAATCTTTTGAAGCCTCGTGTTGTGTTCAGGATCTGAGCGTGGCAGAAATTCAACACTCAAAGTAAAGAAGACTGCGTTTGATTTTCTTCCTCACGCCTTTTATCTGCATATAAAGTTCTATTTGATGATTGCAAAGGTGACAAGCTTGACTAAGGCCACTGAAATCTGCCGCGTGCTACCAGATGAACCATTTCCGACTAGTGCAGCCTAACTTTGTGTTTAGCTTGTGCAATGGGCAGAAAACCCAAGCATCACTTAAATGAATGAAAGCTATTGAGTATTTAGCAGCATGTGCACATAGAGTCTATATAAAAAAGGGGCCCTCCATGTAAAGAGTGCATTTTTTCACATACCTAAATTTCTCTATGTATATAAAAGTGGTTTCTGCAGTCGACTCAGTCCAGCTGAAGCTTGAATCGCTGCGACAGAAAATTCTCAGGCATATGGTATTTGAACGGGAAAAACAAAGTGGAGTTCATCTGAAGGGCGCCCATTAAATCTAGGAGCAAACTCTCCCTCAGTTTCTGAAAACCCGTATGTTCATGTCATATTTTCTTCTTTCAGACCCCGGGGCTCGTTATTATCAACAGTCTTAAAGGGGCGAGTCCTCCAGCAAAACGAGCCCTCCAGCCCAAACCACCTGTCTCTCCTCTGGACTCAGTGACCAGCATCCCTACCGTTCTGGTTGTTAGCCAAACAACATCTAATGCTCAACAGTCAGCGTGCACGCTCCAGGTCAGACTGCCTATCACCAGCAATGAGTACAGCAGCGTCAATCTTGGGCCTTCACATGCTGTATCCAGCTGTGCAGGAGTTTCTGAATCTCTACAGCTTTCACAAGCATCTAGAAGCACTGATGTAGACTCAGCTCCCGCCCTCCCCGCTGTGAAGCCACCAGACAAACCACTGTCCAGTACTGACATGCACCTCGTTGAACCCCTTGGTCAAAGTCCGTTAAAAATCCCCTCTGCTCACCTTCAGAGTCCCCCACACAAGAAACAATCCTCCATCCAGCTGGCACCAGTGAGCACCATGGTTCCTCCAAAGCCCATCCCGGGGGAAAGTGAGCAGGACTTTCTGAGGAGGAAGCGGGAGTACTGGAGGATAAAAAAGAAGGAGCAGAGAGCCAGGAAGGCAGTTCGGGAGAAGGGAATCACCCAAAGCTTCAACAGCTGGAAGACTAGGCTGCCTCCCCTGGGTCTACAGACAGAGGTGGGAGTTGCACAGCTACATAAACAGCTTGTTTTTTTTTAGCTTACTGGCATGTAATGATTATTGTATTTATATTACATACTACTGACATTTATATTATACTTAATAGGCTCAAGGTTTAGCTGGCATTTCTGGTTTTCTTCTTATTTATCTGGAAGGACCTTCTTGGTTAGGGTGTGCTAGTTCTCCTCTTACACTGCTTGATTACCTCGAGGGGTTCCACAAGGTTCAATCCTGGGTCCACTGATGTTTTCCTTTTATCATTCTGTCTTTTTTTGGCATTTCTTATCCTTTATATGCCATCTTTTAAGCCTCACCAGCCAAATAGGCTGCCCACCCTGGTTGGCTGTTTATCCCGGATTAGTGACTGAGGCCATGATTACAGCTCCGCTTGAAATACATTTAACATTCAGTCACGTGATTGATTTCTTTTGCTCATCTTCAAAGACCAGCGTTCGTAATCTCGGTGAAGTATTTGATTCCTCGCTGAACTTTGACTCACATATAAAATGTACCTCACGTTCCTTTTACTTTCATTTAAGGAACATTTCTAAAATGCGAGCCTCGTTCTTTGAACTAGAGCAAATTGTTCTCGCGTTTGTGTCATTGCACATGTTGTGATGCCCTTTTACCAGCTTAGACAAATCATCTTTGTCATGCCTCCAAACAATTACAAAATGCTGGAGTCAGACTCGTAACAGGCTCGAGAACAAAACGACATAGAACGTTCAAATTGATATGATAGGTGTGTCTGCTAAAAACCTTCGATGAGTTCAGATCTCATGACCTCAACCTCACCGTCAGACATCAGAGGTCAAGTTTTCTGAAAATCTTCTGAAGTCTCATTGGATTTTGAAATTCATATCATAGTTGTATCTACCAGGAGAGTGAGGGGTACCACTGTCCACCACCAGTATCTTTCTCTTTACATTGGTTCCCACTAGATTTTAAAATTTTCACACTTATAATTAATTTAAAAATTGAAGAGGGTCCTTTCAGCAACATCAAGTATGTTCCCCACATAAATAAGGGTTAAACAAATCGGACACTAACGCAGGTTTTCTATCACAAGCCTGATACCATCATTGCCAGGACTGATCTCTCAGTGACACAGAAACAGAGGACTACTTTAGTACAGCGGTCTCCAACCTTTTTTGCGCCACGGACCGGTTTATGCCCGACAATATTTTCATGGACCGGCCTTTAAGGTGTCGCGGATAAATACAACAAAATAAAACTAGTACCGGTACCGAAAAAAAGAAGATTTATTCATAACACACGTGAAAAGACCAAGGAAAACCGAGTAAACGATGAAAACGATAACAAAATAACGCTGAAGACTGATAAAAACCCTGAAAACTATACATTTCACACCTGAGCCTCAACTCTCGCGGCCCGGTACCAAACGACTCACGGACCGGTACCGGTCCAAGGCCCGGGGGTTGGGGACCGCTGCTTTAGTACTCCAGTAGGAAAGAAACAGATTACTAAATGGTGCACTCGTGCCCCCATTCTTTGCCAAAGCCTTTGTTTGTAAGTAAATCAGATGACCTAAAAGACACAAAAGCACCAGAAAGAAACGACAAAAATACACAAAATAATGTCAAAGTGACAAAACTACAGGAACTCTGCTTAAGCATCTCTCCAGTCTGACTTGTGTCTAGGTTCACCTTGTTTCAGGGAGCTCATGAAAGCACATAAAAACACTGCACGTGGCCTGTGCTTTAGTTTTTCACTCATTGTCTAATATCTTTAGGCACCTGGTCAGTGGGTGAACTCTTCTGAGGAGTCAGAACATCTAATGAGGTGAGAGATTTTTTTTTGCTCGCTTTCTTTTGATATCAGCATCATCAGCATTCAGGATAACACAGAAAAATCTCCTTTCACAGCTCTTCAGTGGACTCGGCATCCTTCACATACTCGGATTACACAGCCCCAATCGAAGGTAAAGTATGTCACTTTGAACTTGAACGAATGCACATAAAATAGTGAAAGTAACCAAAAACAAACTCTAACTTCTCAGATGAGTCAGAGCTGCTGTTTGCTGAAAGTGAGGAGGATTCTGTTTCCGATGCTGTGTGGAGGAGCCGCTACCTCATGGACTATGACCCACTCAACCAGCTGCTGGTGTGCATGGTGTGTGGGGAACTGCAATATTCCCACAGTCTAGAGGGAGTGAAGGCCCACATTGACGAGGCCCACCCGCACACCCTAACCTTGGAGCCCGGCGAGAAAGAGCAAATACGGGAGGCCTGGGATGAGCAGGTGTCCCGGCGGGAACGCTTCTTCAGCAGCCAGCTGCAGCAGCACAGCAGACCTGTGGCAGGTGCAGTATGAGCTCGGATCAAGTAGTTAAGTCACCTGACTTTGCAACACAGCAGAGTTTAAAGTAGCTGCAGGAGAGCATCTGTTAGCCTCATCTGTACGACTGATCCCAATGAGGTATATCCTATATATTCATATAATGTAATGGTAGCAACACTGGCTCAGCAGTTATATACAATAATTGACGGTGCAATCTCGCCTGACTGCACCGATCAGTGTGAAACAATTCAATTTAATTCAATTTTATTTATATAGTGCCAAATCACAACAGCAGTCGCCTCAAGGAGCTTTATTGTACAGTAGATCGCACAATAATACATACAGAGAAAAACCCAACAATCATATGACCCCCTATGAGCAGCACTTTGGCGACAGTGGGAAGGAAAAACTCCCTTTTAACAGGAAGAAACCTCCGACAGAACCAGGCTCAGGGAGGGGCGGGGCCATCTGCTGTGATTGGTTGGGGTGAGAGAAGGAAGACAGGATAAAAGACATGCTGTGGAAGAGAGACACAGATTAATAACAGATATGATTCAATGCAGAGAGGTCTATTAACACATAGTGAGTGAGAAAGGTGACTGGAAAGGAAAAACTCAATGCATCATGGGAATCCCCCGGCAGCCTACACCTATTGCAGCATAACTAAGGGAGGATTCAGGGTCACCTGGTCCAGCCCTAACTATATGCTTTAGCAAAAAGGCTAAGCCATTTCTCTGCAGATGATCTGTTAACAACGCTGTCTGACTTCTTTTGCAGAACCACACAAGAACTGAAGAGACGGCTGCAGGAGGCAACTAAAGACCGTGGACCAGGAGAAACAAACCCCACCTCCTTTCTCTCGTGTATTTGATTTCTTATCAGTGTGTTTACCTCTGCAGGAAGACACTTTGGAAAAGAAGGCCCTAAAGCAGCTTTACCTCATTTCCTACCAGGGTTGTGTATGTTTATCAAAGGCAGCGAGGACATTTTTATACTGAAGCTGCCTCATCCGAGATTTGCTGTCAGTCCTTCTCCTGTTGTGTTTGTTTTTTGTGCTCCTTTTTTTTCTCTCACCCCCAATCAGCTGCAGCAAACGGTTGCTCCTGCTTCTCCCAGAAGTTTCCTCCAGTTCAAAAGGAGCTCTTCCTCCCCACTCTTGCTGCTCATAGGGGATCATTGCACTTCTCTATAATATTGTTGCTTCTTACAATACAGCACCTTGAGAAGAGTGAAACATTACTATTTAAAGAAAACTACATTTGGGAAATCTTCACTCTGGGAAGGCTAAGCTAATGGCATTCTGGACATATCAGTTTATTAGGCCACTTAATTTATTGATCCAATCACAGACTTGCACAAATATCTTCTTTGATCACATGACCTCTGTGGGCGCCATAATAAAATATAACCTGTGTTTTCCAGCTGGAGCATACTCATAGCCAGTTTGTACATTCCTCACTGCTCTGTTCTGCCTTGTTGGATTTTCTGCAGGGGTAAACATTTCAGCATTCTGGGAAAACACTAAAGGTATTCCAAGGAAAAACGGGATAATAGGTGATATGGGGGTAAAAGAATGAGTAGCTCAGCTCAGTCATAAAATTAGCACCAGTGTCCAGGCTGTGAATTCCACAGTGGGAAGTGTTTTAGCACCAAATATAAAGAATAATATTGATTGTTGGAAAGTAAAAGGCGCAACCTGCTGGCTGAGCTGCTGAGAGCACAAACTGGGGCTGAACGCACCGTGCTGAGGAACACTATTGCTGAATATGTTTGTATTGGAGGTCTGGGTCACTGCACTTGTGCAGAGACACACTACCTGTTCACTGATAAGCAGCCGTGGCTTTTGTCAATGTGACATTTATAGTTGATTATACAACAAGTTAATATTTAACCCTGGGATTAGTCGGCTGTAGAAAAACAGCATCAGCACAACATTTTCTACGATTTGGACGCTGACTGAATCTGATAGTGTGCAGATTTTCCTGCAGGCTTGTATTCAGGTTAGAGCCTTGATAGGGGCATCTGGAACTGGGCTGCAATTTGCTCCTGCATCACATCCTTACGTGTTCCTCCAGGGGCAACTTTTTGTACCGAGACAACTTTCTTAGGGACAGTTTGTCACCTCTGCAAAAATCTCCTGCAGCGCTGTAAATAGACTAATATAAAGCTGGTTATGACATGCCAAATGTGACTTTTTCTGTGCCGTACCACAATATTTGGAGCAGCCTTGTTATTTATTGAATCTCCTCTTACGCAAGTGATCGTCGATGATGCATTATTCATATCTGTAGAAAGCGCCATGTTAGAAAAGTATTTCATTTGTGAATGTTATCAATCCAAGGCTTTCCTACTTAAGTAGTAAATGGATGAAGTGCTCTGGAATGCTTTTCGATGATTTTTCTATGATTTTCATGAAGACTACAACACTGAAATATTCTTGTATTTGAGCACAAAGCTGAGGAGGTGAACACTGTCTGTGGAGCCACAACGCAGTGGAAAGAGCTTGTGGTGATCAGCTCACTCATGAAAATCAGACGTGATTGTCTGCCAGTTTAAAAAGGGAATGTTTAAATGCCTTTTCAGTAATAAACTTTTTCTACTGTTCATTCGAATCCTTTGTCTTTTTTGTTAAACTCTGTTTTCTCCAGTGCAGTTGTGTCACTTGTGTGGTATTATGATCAGAAATATTAAGAATTTCACATTAATAAGCACAGAAATTCCTGCTTTGTACATTGACCGTATCATTTTTATTGAATCCACTGAAGTTGCACTTGCACCAGTAGGGCAGCTCACACCCGAAGTGTGCACTGTGGCTCCAGCCTGGGTCTGTGATGGGCAGCTGTGTGCAGTGCAAACTCAAACATGCCAATGCACTGCATTAAGGAGCTCTAAAACAAACTAGAAACAGTGTCAGCTGGATGTAGAGCATGATGATGCACCTCATCAGGAGCTTGTTTTACTAAGAAATGCAGTAACAGTTTCACAAACACACATTTTGCTAATTAACAAAACTACAATCACAAACTGTTTTAGTGAAACCCCACAGCTGAAAGACCACAGACGATGAGACGAGTCTGTTTTCTCCACAGTCCGACCTCAACTCTAATTTCTCAACAACTGAAAAAGCCAAACACGCCTGACAGTGTGAGCTCACTGAAGTCTGCGTGGCGAGCTGTTGTCATTAGAGCAAAAACCGAGTTCACCAAAACAAGAACTGGGAAATTTGAGCACATTAGCCCTGTACTGAACTCTCTTCATTGGCTACCTTGTCAGGTTCGAGCAGATTTTAAGGTCCTGCTGCTCACCTACAAGGCTTTAAACGGACTTGCACCTTCATACCTCTCCGACCTTTTACATCTTTACGTTCCATCCCGTGCTCTCCGATCTCTGGCCTTCTAAAGGTTCCTAGAGCCAGAAAAAAGACAATTGGAGAGCTTTTTCTTTTTGTGCCCCGTTTCTGTGGAACACCCTCCCTCAAGATGTTAGGCAGGCTGCTCTGTGGAGGTTTTTAAAACTAAGCTGAAGACACATTTGTTTACCTTATCTTACAAGTCTTAATTCTGTGGCTTTTAGTTTTTACATTTTTACTGTTTTTAACTTGTATTGTGTCTTTTACCTGTATTGCTATGTATCACTTTTATTTATTTTATCTTTTTAGTTTCAAATAGTTGTACAGCACTTTGTTTGAAAGCGCTTTATAAATAAAGTTATTATTATTATTAAAATCAAGTAGAGCTTCAATGGTAGTGAAAAACAGTGAATGGTTAAACAGAGTCCAACTGTAAATGAAAGTCAACATTTATTGTGTTACTTTAACAACTCGACTTCATCATTGTTTATTTCCACAGCTATAATGACTTCATTTGAACACATACGGACTTAGTACTTCCCCAGATAGTCTGCTGTATTTTAAGGGTGTGAGACATTTGTGACTGAATAAATACGTTTGTAATTATTTTGTATGGCTTTATTAAATATGCTAAAAAGAATTTACAAAAACCTCCCGGCTGGTTCGGAGGGAGTCAGGAGGAAACTTTTTCCCTGTTCACTGCTTCACACCCTGACTTCTCCTGGGCTCCTCTTCCACTACAGCCTCGGCTTCTTCCCCAGGGTGAGCTGCTTCTTTATGGACGTGTGAAGAAAACCAGGTTCCACTGGCCGAGTCGGTGTCGCCGACGCCTTGCAGCTCGCGGGGTCCAGCGCCCAGTCGGAACAGCGTGGGGATCTGACCTAGGATGGGGTTACTCTGTTGGAGGCCAGAGATCCACTGATTGAGGGTAGCCTGGTCCCCCTGACTGGTCATGCACATGGCAAAGACTGGACCTTCATCCACTGGATAGACACACAGACACACATCATCTATGTTACACCCTGGAAGTGAGGGGTTGTGGTCAACAGCAGCGATGCCATATCTTACAGTCTTCCACATCGAAGCTCTCATCGTCCCCCAGGTCGCGGTCCAAATCCAGGTCTAGCTGCAGAGGATAGTTGAAACACCTCTCTGGGTCATACGGCTCTTCTATCTGAGGGGAGGGAGGAGGATTTTTTTGTAATTTAATTCACAAAGTTTCACATATTATTATATACTCATTATACAGAGTCTACAATGAGGGGAACACACAGACGGTCACTGCAGAAAAGGCTGGCTGTTTGCAGATGACAGCCAGCTGAAGAAGCTGGGAGAGCTTCACAGGGGGTGGAGTGAGGGTGGTGTCAGTTCCCCCAACACCAGTATGCACAGATGTCTACAGGAAAGCAGCTGCAACGGTTGCATTCCTAATATCTGAGTGTATTAATGAACACACCAAGCTGGACGTTTCTGTATTAGAAATCCTGTTTTTAATTGATCTTAGGAAATATTCTACAATCTGAGATTCTGGTTTTGTGACTTTCCTGAGCTGTAAGCCACAATCATTAGAATTCAAACACTCTGTTATATGATCCTCACACAGCACTTATTATTTGTAATGGATAACAGTAATGTTTGCCCACCTTCTCTTCAGGTGGGGCAGGGTCAGCTCTGAGGACGTAGTAGTAAACACACGTCTTCCTCATCCACAGAGGGAACGGGCCCTCCACAAACACGGGCCTGCACGGGTTGTGCTTAGCGAGCGCTTCCATCTGGCTGGGGCTCTGGATGCCTGGTGCAAACACAGGAAAGAAAGAAAACAAACAACAAATAGGGAAATGATGCCACTATTAGTATTTTTAACAATATATTTCTGACTAAGACACAGAAGCTGTGTCCCATTTCAGGGTCTGCACGCTTGAAGTACGCATTTTAAGTGCGATTACGTCACCGCCACGCGACGACGGCTGTCCCAATTCGAAGTGTACTTCAAATGCATACTCCAAATGCGCCGTCGATTTCCCCAAATATCAAGTGTGGTCCGGTGCACGCTTCGTGGTCCCATATATCCCACAATTCATAGCGCGGCGGTGGGTGTGGATAATTTCGCAGCAAAATACAGCAGAAGGGAGCGGCCAAGAGTGAACTGTCAAAAGTAAGTACTGAATATGACGTCACTTATTTATGTGAGAATGTTTACTAACGAAGAACATTAAAACATTGCTGGCAAAGTTGTGGGACATTAGTGATGTTTGTACTTTCAGCGTTAACTTAGTTGTAAAGCCATATATATCATAATAATCTGACAATAACTATAATATTGGCCATATTATATTTACATTACCACAGTGAGATGATTTTAGTCTCATGAACAACAGGAGCTAATTGTTATTTACTAACTAATCTTGAAATAACTGTTCGGTACAGAAACACAGAAACATGTGGTTGACAGAAATGAAGGAGAACATATTTTGTCCGTTTGTTTGTTTCTACATGAGCTTTGTGTGATTTGATAAGTATCTGAGGCTGAGACCACAGGACTGTAAAACATGATTGTTGGGCAGGAAGCCCAACAATCATGTTTTACAGTCCTGTGGTCTCAGCCTCAGATACTCAACTAATCACAGTGATGTCATGACAAAAATGAATGACCAACAAAACATTTTTCTCCTTCATTTCTGTCACACAAAGCTGTATGTAACGTTTCTCGCGGTTAGTATCATGGTTGCTAGGCAACCTGCACAGCGCGACGTAGGCTAGACCGTCCCATTTCACAAGCCTCTCACTTCCGCACTTCTCGTACTTATAGTACGCACCGTACGTAGTACGTGTAGTGTGCGTACTTCAAGCGTGCAGACCCTGAATTGGGACACAGCTAGAGTGTAGTTTCAGGTCATCCATACCTACTATATGTGGAAGTGTGACTTCAGCACCGCTCTCTGTGATGTCTGTGCAGGGCAGCTTGTGAGGAGAGCACACACAGTTTGGTAAATACAAGATTTACATCTGATGACAAAAGACAAAGTCAATCAAACTTTGCGATTTTTACACACAAGTTTGTCTTAGTTCGACCTGAGAAACTAATCAGCTTATTTGGAGTTTTTTTTGAGAATTCACATCCACTCCACTTTCTATAAGCTCAGTTTAAAAGCTTAAGAAATGTGGAACACGAGTCTGTGGTTGACAGCTCTGGAAAAGGGGTTTCCAGACTCGGGTCTGAAACATTCAGCGTATTAGCTTTAAAGATTTTAGAGTTACTTTTGTTATTCTTTTAAAGAACAAAGCCGGGCTAGCTGTTCCCCCCTGTTTCCAGTCTTCATGCTAAGCTAGGCTAATCCATGCATATACCTGGTAGACGGTCACTTTTGCATCCCAGTCGTTTGCCATGCGTGTGAGGCTGAAGCGTGACAGGTCTACTGGGTCTTCAGGGAGTTGCTCGGGAATAGGAAAGGGGTTTACGTGCTTGAACTTGGGGAACCAGTACATGATACGCTGGTACTTTCTCATAGGGTGGGTCTTTTCTCCAAAGATCTGGACCAGCAGCACTTTGGTCTCAATGTTGGGCATGATACCTGAAGCACAGACACTGACACTTAGACACAAAAACAGTGTACAGAACACCTCAAGATTCTCAGCAACTACCACAATACTATAGACACCCACCATAATTCTCCATCTGCTCCAGGAGCTGCACTCCACACTCCTGCTGACGGGGATAGTGGTTGAACATTCTCTGGATAAAGTTTTGCGGCACGAACACCTCTTTAGGAAAAACATCCAGCAGCTTGTTGTAGACAGTGAGGTCTTTCTCCACCCCGAACTCTGGCATCTTCTTCAGAGCAGCATAGATAAACTCCACATGACCTCGACGCCTTATGTCTCTCTTGGTGTAGACGTCTATCACTTTGTTAAACGTGGCCTTGGTTTTGGCTTCTTTGGCGACCTGCTCAAACAGATCATCGTGGGCGACCAGAGATTTGTCCCTCGTCTTGTCCTCTTCCCGAACGAACCGTGCAGGCTGACTCTTGGTGCACGCTGGGCTGCTGTGGAAATGCCTCAACACCTAAAAGCAACATGTTTTTGTTATGAACGAATATAAAAGATTCATTCATATGATCTGATTAGATTATTTATTGATTAACACCAAACAAAGAGTCGACTGCCAGCTGCCTTTCTCTGCGATTATATCAGTGCTGTATATGAGCTTAAGTCTGGTCGCTGCTAAAGCTCACCTCGCGCTGTGGGCACTGCAAGCCGCCGAGCTGACTTGAGGAGTGTAACCGGAATAGAGCGCCGTTGTCTCCAGCAGCAGCAGGAGGCAGCAGCCTCCCTGCGTGGCTGAGCAGCCGCAGAGACTTGAGCTGATGCAGGCAGCGGCTGCCCTTCATAGTCGAGCCATCACAGCGAGTGTCAGAGAACAGAAAGGCACACGGACGTGAAGCTCACACATTCACTCTTCGGTGTACCTCATCCAGCTGTAAATATTTGTACAGAACGATAAAACTTTACATTTCACATTTTTGTGAAGTTTAGTTCGTCAACTGCTCAAACGTTGTAGTAAAGATAGTTATTATTATCACCCCGACATGTATAACCATGTTAATACTGACCATTAATGCCGACAATCGGACAAGAATGTAGTCTCCTTCAGAAGGCGCTGTCAATGGACGCTACCATGTTGAAAGGCCAGTACAGCATTCCGGTCCGACACGCGTTTTCTTCCCCCAAACAATAGAAACAGTGACAGAAATAATTGTTCCGTAAAACCGCAAATAAGCGCAGTAAATATTCTCCATTAAAATGCATGAAAATGATTTCTGAATCAATGCCATTCTTCGCGCTGTAGCTATGATTCTTCAAACTATTAAACAAAAGTTGAGAAAAGAGAAAGCTAACTATTTTTTTTATCCTTTGTCGTGCAGTATAGTTTAGGGTGACCATATTTTGATTTCCAACAAAGAGGACACTTGTGCCAGTCATGAAGAACTTTAATAATACTGTTCACTTAACAGTAAACTTTAACATATTTAAACGATGCCGTCTCTGTGTAGTTAATGAATGGTGAAATAAAAAAAAAATGTTGTATAGGCTTTTACAAGTCAACAAGTGCAAAAAAAGAGGACGGTTGGTCACCCTAAGAGATACTTCTTAAGGCAAGAGTTGCCACTTTGCAGCCATCGTCGAGCTTATGTTGGCTGACAATTAATGCAACACTAAAATTCAAATACAGTCACAGTGACGTAACGTTGCATTTATAGAATCGCTGGTCAAATGCAATATAAGCAAAACAACAACAACAAACAAACAAAATCAAAACTAAAAACTAAAAGATCTTACCCTTAAAATAAGATTTAAAAAGGTCCCCGGTGATGTTTCTGGCACCATCCTTTCTGTTGCCATTTCCAGTGTTTTTAATGTGTGATGTCTTTACCAATAGATGCCGAAATAGAACATATTTCTGTTAAAATCACTCTTTCCCCAGAAATTTCATTTACGTTGATCTGCTTATATCGCCCTCCTTCCGCAAAGAATATTTTTTATGAACAACTATAGATATTACTTAAATATCATACTATAAATAATAAGTCTAATGAAATAATTGTAATGGGAGATTTTAATGTCAACTGGGACTGTGAAAAGGACAGAAAAACACTCAAGGACATAATGGAGACTTTGAACTTTACTCAGCACATTGAACAACCCACAAGAATAACGAGACACTCTAAAACTAAAATAGATCTGGTTTTCAGTAATAAGCCCGAGCAAATTATTAAATCTTATAATTTTATCACTGGTATTTCAGACCACAATTTTATATTATTTTCTAGAAAACTTATAAAATCACGGGTTAAGAATGACTTTCAAAGTTCATTTAATAGGAGATCCTTTTATGAATTTATACCAAGAACTCAGCGACAAAATGTAGCAGAAGCATTAGCATCAGTTAACTGGGAGCCTTTATTGTGTAGTGATGATCCACAATTCTGCAGCAGTCACTTCACTGACATTGTCAAGGATGTTATATCAACATACTCCATTAGAGGTCGACAAAAAATAAAGACAACATCTAATTTGCCCTGGTTAAACAAAGAGTGCAAGAATTTAATGAAAACAAGAGATCAATTACTAAAACAGTTCCTGAAAACAGGTCTAACTCTGGATAGACAGAGATTTACTTCAATGCGGAACAAAGTAACAAGAAGTTTGAGACAGGCCAAAGCAAATTTTTTTATAAATATAATTGAAAGAGCCAAAGGTAATGGTAAAATTATCTGGCAACACTTAAATAAATTACTTGGCCGTCATTCAAACAAAAGTAAAAATACAATTGAACTTTATGTAAATAACTCTATTGTTAGAGAGCCTCTATCTATTGCCAGTAACTTAAACACTTTCTTTATTTCATCTGTTAAGGAGATCAGTCAGAGCTTTGACTCAGTTGTATGCTCTGATAATGTGAATGATGTTGGTCAAAATTTGTTCACCATCACTCATATTTCAGACACTGAAGTTGTTAAACTAATTACAGGTTTAAAACAATCAAAAGCACTTGATGTATATGGTATTAACACAAATTTCCTAAAGGAACATGGATTTGCTTGTACGTCCAACAACTCATGTTTTGAATATGTCTTTCGAACATTCCATTGTTCCAACAGATTGGAAAATTGCTGCAGTTACACCAATTTTCAAAGCAGGTGTGAAGACTGACATGGCTAATTATCGCCCCATAAGCATACTCCCGGTCGTATCTAAAATAGCTGAGAAGTGGGTGGTTAAACTCCTCACTGCTCACCTAGAAAACACCCAACCCTCATTACATCCATTGCAGTTTGGCTTTCGGGCACATCACTCCACAGATACTGCCCTGTGTATGTTAGTGGAGAACTTGAAGAGGTTGCTGGACAAGAGTCCCTGTGTTGGAGCTGTATTTTTAGATCTGAAGAAGGCTTTCGACTCTGTAAACCATCAGATATTGTTGTCCAGATTGACTCAGTTTAATATCTCCAGTCAGGCTCTTCAGTGGTTTGCCTCATATCTCTCACACAGGAAACAGTGTGTGGTGTTGGATGGGGTTAAATCTCCATATTTAGACTGTGATACAGGGGTTCCTCAAGGATCTGTTCTTGGGCCCTTATTGTTCTCTCTTTTTATCAATAACTTACCTGAAGTCTGTCCAAATATATTTGCTCAAATGTATGCGGATGATGCAGTTATATATACGCAAGCAAATAGTGTCCAGCAGGTGGCAAAAGATCTTACAGCTGCTTTAGCATTAATGCATAGCTGGCTGGAGGACTCATGCCTAATGTTGAACACCTCAAAAACTGTCTGTATGTATTTTTCAAAACGCCCCTTAAACTTGAAGCAGTCAAACATATTTCTGGATGGAGTAGAGCTTGAATTAGCTCCAGAATTTAAATATCTTGGGGTCATTCTAGACCCAACATTATCCTTCAAGAGTCACATAATCGATAAGTCACATAAGCGATCGTGGCTCAAGAGTTGGGAGTTCGCCTTGTAACCGGAAGGTTGCCGGTTCGAGCCCTGGCTTGGACAGTCTCGGTCGTTGTGTCCTTGGGCAAGACACTTCACCCGTTGCCTACTGGTGGTGGTCAGAGGGCCCGGTGGCGCCAGTGTCTGGCAGCCTCGCCTCTGTCAGTGCGCCCCAGGGTGGCTGTGGCTACAATGTAGCTTGCCATCACCAGTGTGTGAATGTGTGTGAATGGGTGGATGACTGGATATGTAAAGCGCTTTGGGGTCCTTAGGTAAAGCCTAAGGACCCCAAAGCGTCCTTAGGCTTTGGGGTCCTTAGGCTTTACCTAAGGACCCCAAAGCGCTATATAAATACAGGCCATTTACCATTTACCATTTACATAAATAAAGTGTCCCAGGTACTTAAATTTAATAATCGAAATTTTAATCATATACGTAATAATTTAAATATGAATGTTGCAAAAACTTATTTTTACTCAATGATCATCTCTCATATCGACTATTGTTTGACGTCCTGGTCACTTGCTTGTCCAACAACACTTAAAACTATTGAAAACATTTATAAAAGAAGTTTAAAACTACTTGACAAAAAACCGACTTCCCACCACCACTTTCATGTGTTAAAAAAACATAAATTACTGAACTTCAATAACTTAGTGAAACTTAAAAGAGTGTGTTTAATATATAAAGTCTTACACTCCCTTGCTCCACCGCCACTAAAGCAGTTCATTAGGCATAAAGAAAGCTCAGACAGGACCACTCGAGCTACAATCCGAGGAGACTTGTTTATACCCCACAGATGGACAGCATTTGGGGAGAAGGGTGGCCATCTGTGGAACAGTCTTCCTCAACCCATTAGAGAATGCTCGACATTCAATTTGTTTAAGGCAAAGGTTAAAAACTGGTTATGGACAAATCAAGTGTGTGATCATGTATGAGTTGTATAGTTTTAATGTTTTATTTGGGAACAGAATGGTGTGTATGTGTAAGTTTTGGTGATGGAGTTTTTATTATGAATGAATGATGAATTTTTATGAATTATTGTCTATGTTTTATGTGTATGTATATGGACAACAGATGGAAATTAGCCTTTGGCTATAATTCAATTCAATTCAATTCAATTTTATTTATATAGTCATATAAATCACAACAAAAGTCGCCTCAAGGCGCTTCATAGATACAGAGAAAAACCCAACAATCATATGACCTCCTATGAGCAGCACTTTGGCGACAGTGGGAAGGAAAAACTCCCTTTTAACAGGAAGAAACCTCCGGCAGAACCAGGCTCAGGGAGGGGCGGGGCCATCTGCTGCGACCGGTTGGGGTGAGAGAAGGAAGACAGGATAAAGACATGCTGTGGAAGAGAGACAGAGATTAATAACAGATACGATTCAATACAGAGAGGTCTGTTAATACATAGAGAGCGAGAAAGGTGACTGGAAAGGAAAAACTCAATGCATCATGGGAATCCCCCGGCAGCCTACATCTATTGCAGCATAACTAAGGGAGGATTCAGGGTCACCTGGTCCAGCCCTAACTATATGCTTTAGCAAAAAGGAAAGTTTTAAGCCTAATCTTAAAAGTAGAGATAGTGTCTGTCTCCCGAATCCAAACTGGAAGCTGGTTCCACAGAAGAGGGGCCTGAAAACTGAAGGCTCTGCCTCCCATTCTACTTTTAAATACTCTAGGAACAACAAGTAGGCCTGCAGTGCGAGAGCGAAGTGCTCTAATAGGGTGATATGGTACTACAAGGTCATTAAGATAAGATGGGGCCTGATTATTTAAGACCTTGTATGTGAGGAGCAGGATTTTGAATTCAATTCTGGATTTAACAGGAAGCCAATGAAGGGAAGCCAAAACAGGAGAAATCTGCTCTCTCTTTCTAGTCCCTGTCAGTACTCTTGCTGCAGCATTTTGGATTAACTGAAGGCTTTTCAGTGAGTTTTTTGGACATCCTAATCTGGCATGTTTACATTCATGTAATTTTTTTTTTTTACATTTATGTTCATTAACATGCACTGTCCTAAATAAATAAAATGAAATTAAAAAAATTAAAAATTACCTTTAAGGTGTTCTACATGAAATAAATACATTCATTACCTGTCTTGCAGGTATCTTTATGACGTCAGATCACTCTAAAAAATGACATTTTTAACGTCAATTAGACTTTCATACTGGGTCAATAAAGGATATATAAAAGTCACTTTACCAAAAACTAATTGCAGCTTCTACCTTGTGACAGGAATATTGTGTGTGGTCAGGATGACCGGATATCATTCGCGAGGGATGCATTTGATATACGTTTCATTTCTTATAGGCCAACAAGTTATTTATAGCAGTTTGAATGCAGGCAGTCACTTTCTGGCACAGGTTTCAGGGCTTGTAGTGCGCACCGCCACCACGAGATGGAAACAAATGCTCGTCTTGTCAGGCTGCAGAGGTGCAGCCGAAGCTGCTTTAAGAGTTCCGTGAAATGTTCTGGTGTACGGACACTGAAATCCTCCTTCCTGACTCAGTCTGACTGAGGCGAATATCTGGCAGCACTTTTAGCCGTACCTGGTGCCTTCCCGCCAATAGTGTCAAGTTAGCTAAAACGAGGGGCTACACTTCCGGAAGCGGTTTTCAGTCTGTGGTGTGTTTTTAGTTTTTCATTTTATATAAAATAATTTCGAACTATATTTTATATTTAAGCTTGATTTACTTATAAGTACTCCCCCCTCACACACACACACTCACCCACACACCCGTGCGTTTAATAAACTATTGCGCTTTATGTTGCGGAAAATTCCGCGTTTCCGGTATTCTTAGACCTGTCAGTCGACTCAAGTCTCCAGAGTGTGGGCTGTGATTCTCCTCTGTCAGCATGGAAAACACACCTTAGTGCACGCTGCTCCTCTAAAAACAGGAGACGCCGCCTAAACCCGGGATTATGGATTCGTCTACCAACAGTTTGGGTGAGTGCAGCAGCGACAGTGGCTCTTTGTGTTTTTACTGACAGCGTTAGCATCGTGGAAACTTCACTGTCCGTGCTCGGATCAGATACTCGCATCGCTCTCAAAGGAACGCTGTCAAACAGCTTCAAAGATGGCAATCTTTGGAGAAAACTAGCATACACCGTACCACACATGTTTTACACAGTTTAACAAACGCGTTGAACCTCAAACTTTGTTCGGAGGCTTTCAGTCACACCAAAACTTCGTAACTGAACACTTAAATGCAGTTTTTCAGCAGTTTGGCAGCGCTCGCCGCCGCATTCTTTGCTGTCTTTTATCGCAAGCGGATCGTCGGCGGAACATCCGCTCTGACTTTCAAAGGATTTTTGCTGTTTAGTTTTGGGCTTTTCAACATTTCTCCATGTTTTGTTCAGTCACTCGTCCACACGTAAGCGAACACAGACAGTAGTCTTAAAGGTCGATGGAGAAACAGGACGTTACAGCAGCGCTGTGACTGTGTAGGTGCGTGGGACGGGCTGCACGTCGTTTACATTATTTCTGTGGCATTCAAATAGTTGGCCCGAGTGATCAGGACACCCTGGAAGCGTGCCTGCAACCGCCTCACTTTGTGTCGCAAACTGAGTTGTGTGCTGCTGATTCCATGTTGTCACGCGTGGGTAGTTTGAGCATCAACACTGAGACCACCGGCAGAGCCTGAAATAATGGAATAAAGTGCACGGAAGACCGCAGCAGCCCGTGTCCACGCATAAACAGTTCATCCATATATCAGCACCAGCTGAACATCCTTCTCTCCAAGTCACTGTGGGTTGGGTGAAAAAGCTCCACCCTGTCTATCCCCACAATGCTTACTATTATGCTGAAACTGGAACTTTGATAGCTGCCCAGTACTGCTTTTGATTCACATGTGTATACAAGCATCCACACCCCAAGCCTATCTTACATACTCGTGGCTTCTTGAAAGCTGGTGGGCCGCCAAAGCACTGGGGAACAGCAAATATATTAATATCACATGGGGAAGCTCGAGGAAGGCAGCTGTGACTCAGTGGTGCAGGAAGCTTTAAGACACAGCCGTTTCTCTTAATGAAGACCTGTGTTACGTTGGTAGTTATGTTTCATAAATGAAGATGGTGACACGTTACCTGCCTCGGAAAGCTGCACGAGGTGCGCTGGAGCTTTGGAGATTTGCTTGTGCCTCGGTGTCAGCTGGCCGGCTTACGTAATATGAGTTTGTAGGGATCAAATAACTGCTGTGTTTAGCAGTAACATGCAGATACTGATACACAATATTTCCTCCACTGAATACAGCCCAGTATGGTGGACAGATTTGCAGGAGTCAAATGCCAGCCTTAAGGTTGAAGCAAATCGGACATTGGGTTAAAGGACTGGCTGATATCTTTGCAAACTAGTCATAGTAATTTTTTAGGGAAGAGCGAGCAAATGTGCAGTGTGTGCAGATTCCAGTGCCACACAAAGAGACTTTACTGCTTTTCCAACAGTTTACTTCTGTTAATGGCTATTTGAGACTTAACAAAACCAGACTTTAAAGATACTGCCTTCAGTTTTAATACTGATACCATTTGTTAGATGTTAAAAATAAAGTAAGATAACATATCCACATTGAAAATACAAAATAAGCTTGTTATCTTACTGCCTTTCTGCTGTTTCACAACACGAGTCTTGTGTTTTGTAATTGTTGTGTCCATGACTCGTATCAGTGATGATAACTGCACAAGTTCAATCTGTGCAGAAATGTGGAAAAGCATGAAAAACTCCTCAGATTGCCAAACTGCATTCACTGAGTCACTGAATGAGCTTAGACACATGCTGTGTGTGTGTGAACACAATGCAACCCAGTGAAGTATCACACTCTCTTAAGTAACTGCATAACTTTAGACGTTACAAGAAACTCCCCGGCTCAGAGTAAGGAAAGGAAGACCTTTGTTTCAAATGACAGATGTGCTGAAGTCTGTAGTTTACGGCTCAGGAGGTAACGTTTACTAGTTTTCACATTCCTCCTGACTAGTCTGAACTTCCATAAAAGGTCACAGCTTATGCTAACAGGGTCAAATAGACCAGATTAGAAGACCTGTATAGAAATTCCAGTGAATGTGGGATTTATGTCTGGACGTAACTCAGCGTTACCTTGCTTACATTTGCAGTTATCCTAGTAAAGATGGGGGGTCGTACCATTAACCCTGACTGACTAACACTTCTTTCGGACCCACACAGACCATGTACAGTCGCACACTTAAAGGAGCTAAAGTGCATAAAGTACCGAGCTCTTCACTACAGATGAGTCGCTGACACCGACTTGTTTGTTGTGGTAATTGTCAGCCTCTCTTTTATAGACTCCATCTTTGATGAGCTCTGTTTCTTTGTCATGGTTTGCTTTGGTGTAAAGGCAGCTGCTGCTAATGCTGGAATACCAACTTTTCCTACAGGAAGTGACATCACTTACTCAGTGTTTCAAGCGTCTGAAGAGGCATGCCTTCTTCTGTCATGAGTTTGATTTGTATAACTTGAGAAGAGAAATTGAATTACAGTCTGCTTACGGGTTACTGTAAAAATGTGTGCATACCCCACTTACACATCTGGAAGTTTAACAGCTGGAAAATGTGAATGTGGTCACATTGCTGTAGTACATAAGACAAGAAATACACACCTTTACACTCAAGCAAGCATTATAAAAGCCATCAGAGGACTAACGCCTGTTACTGTTAAACCCAAATACTGTTTATACTGTAGCACTTAGACGCGTGCTTTAATAGAGAGGTTTAGAATTAGAGCAGCAGAATCGAGTCTATTCATACAGCACTTAGTCAGCGGAGCTCATTATCTTTGTCAGCTTGCTGCTGTAAACACCCTGAGAACAGGAGTTATGTTTGGTGTATATACGGTAAGGATTAAATTAGTGGGACCAGAGTGGATTTATGATTTCAGCGTGTTGTGGTTTTGGCTCGAACAGCTGTCTAGGAGTACTGTGAGGATTTGGGACGTGTTGCAGTTGTGCAGAGATCAGCAGGAAGTTGCATCAGCGAATGGCAGCTTTTTCAGTGTTTTTCCCAGAATGTTGTAATAGTGCTTCTTTTCAGAAGAACACACGTGCTGTTTTGCTGGAGGTAAACACTCTTTCTGTCTGTCTCAGGGCTGGAAGTTAAAGCTCACTACTTTCTAATAGACACTGAAATGTGTCTGTAGCATTGAGTGAATGCTGAATTCTGTCTGGTCAGTTTAAAGTCGGGTGAATCAGAGTGTTTTCACTGGTGCCTTGTTTTGATCGCCTCAGTTCCTCACCTGTAAATCAGAAGGAATGAACGAAACCAAAGCAGCTCAAACAGTCTGTGCAGTTAAAGCAGTTCTGATAATAAATCAGTCAGTCTCACTCAGTGAGATCATCATGTGGCAGAGATTTATGCTCCATCAGTGGCTTATAGTGTTGTTATCTGTATGTAGAGCGAGCATGGACTTGCACTGTATTTGTGTTTGCGTCAGTGAGGCCTGACGGTTAAAATTGTAGCAGCGTGTTGTGAGCTGCATCATCTCCTCTGGCTTTTTGACAATTACTTTTTCCGTGGTTTTATTCTTTAAGATAGCAAGACTGGCTTAACTGGTTTTGGGGCCCCTGCTGCAGTTTGCGAGCACGGTGTAAACCAATGAATCCACCCATGCAACAGTAATCAAACCAGCATGATTTGTCTTCTGTTAAATCATTGTTTGTTTGGATTTTTGTGTTGTGCTTATTAGGGCTGCCACGATTAGTCGACTATCAAAATCGTCGACGACTAATTTAATAGTCGACGTGTCGTTTGAAGCTTTGTAAGATCACAAAAGACGCAGGAATAAGTAGTAGGATTTAAGAGTGTAATAACGGACTGAAACAGAAGATGGCAGCACTGCATGTACGAGGATGCCAGCTGCCGTTAAACCCCGAAGAAGAAGCTGTGTCCCAGAATTCATAGCGCAGCCCAGCTCAGTTTCCAACAATGGCGGCAGCTAGTTAGTTTTAATATTACTCTTATTATTCTTTCTGGGTCACAAAATAAACGTTTAACATATTTTCAGGCGAGAATGTAGCTGTGTAAACCTCAAATATCTGCTCAGTTTATCAAGACACCACATATTTTCAAAAGCGCTCCGACGTTTTCGGAGACGTCTGTTACCCACTAGCTCGATAGCTAGCCGGGGGCTAGGCTCACTAGAGCCGCGAGAACACCGGACTCCCGGCAGATCATTTTCAAACCCACCGCCGTCTTTCGCTACTCAGGTTAAATATATATAAGTCACTTAGATAACTTAAAATGTTATTGTTTGGCTTTTTTCAGTATTTTATTTGTTCCTGAATAAATCGGTTTTACTGAGATTAAAGTTATAGTTTTTACACAGCTGAATAAACGTCAAGCAGACAGCTGATTATCAGAAGTGTGAGATGCTCGAGAATATACTCCGGTGTCCTGTTATATTTTAGATAGCAAGGAGTTTATTAAACTTCACCGAAACAATCTGCAAACTTCATTAAAATTTAATAAACCATCATCTTGTCTTTATTTTTAGTTAGCACAGACCTTAAACACTTAAAGCTGTAAGCTAATGATAGTTATATAAGAGCAGATGCTGCTGGTGCAATAAGCTGTACGTTTTACGTCAAAATGGATGATCTGATTAGTCGACTAATCGCAAAAATAATCGGTGACTAGTTGACTATCAAAATAATCGTTTGTGGCAGCCCTAGTGCTTATACCGTATAATGGTGGCATAGTGTTACTGAACTGGATGTGCAGGTGTGCATAAAGATTGTATAATGTGTATGTGTTGTTAGTGGGGTGGGGCTGGGTGACTTTCCCGATTTTATATGAACTTTGTACTTTTAACTTGGATATTGTTTGTATTAGTTTATTTAATGTTGGGTTCACCTGCCCAGAGACTGGCTACGAGCTAAATTTGGTACGAGGTGTCTCGTATCTGCTGAGATCCGTGCTCTTGTTTGTGGTTCATGACAAATAAAAAGTAAAAATGAAATGAAACGGGGGTGTCAGCCTCAGTTTCACTAAAGACCACATGGGGAACTGAGAGTCGTCTACACGTCAGTCCCGCCGACATGCTCCAGGATCATCTAAATGCCGTCTCAACCACATATTTCGTGTCCCTGAACCAAACAGAGTGTCGCCGTCTCAGTGACGGGTGGCTCGGAGAAATATTTAGTTAAAATATAAATATTTTCGCCCTCCTTTGTCTTCTGTGTTGGAAACTATTCCTTGAAAACATGTTCTCACACCCCCACCTGTGAACGTATCTGCCTGCAGCATCAACTTTCCCTTGTATGCCACCTTTTTTTCACCAGCTTGTTGGCTCCCCGCTGCAGTGTAGAAGCGCCTGTCGTTTCGGTGCATTGTGTGCACGAGTTTTGTGTGCAGACTACATTCGGTTAGTTTTAATTATAGTCCTTTCATAAATTCTCTTACTACAACCGCAGCAGAGTAGAGAGTACTCATTCAGGCGCAGGGAGAACATGCAAATGCCACACAAAGGCACCAGCCAGCCTACAGAATCAAACCCACAACCTTGTTTCTGTGATGCGATGGCGCTAACCACTGCATCACGGCGTCATCGGGTGTGTTTTTGAGATGCTCCCTGAAGATAAACACGGGAATGAGAGTTAAAGCGAAGGACTGTAAAGGAGGTCAGCTCATCTAATGTGCAGTCCTGGTGAGCTAGGAGCCGTTCGCAGCCATACGAGCTGTGCAGTCAGTCACATGCGTGCGGCGGCGTGGCGGTGGGGTGGGGGGAGTATTTCTCACAGATGGTGCAGCTCTCTGTTTCACTTCTCAGATGGGACCTCGGCACTTGTGCAGGGGCGTACAGGATGTTGAGCAGCGGCAAAGCATCTAAATCAAAGTAGAGAACGACAGCCTGAGCGCTGTGTGTCTGTAGGTGGCTGAGGTCATGATGCAGCATCCTTGGGTGACAGGTAGAAAGAGTGGGCGGCCGCTGTGAGAATATGTGTTAGTCGAACGGATGCAGGACGCACGTACTCTTTAACTCGTATTTAAGCACATGCATGCACGTAAGCAGCTAAGACGTTTATGGGCTTATTAAAAACTAAAGCAACATTTGGAGAGGAGCAGTAATCTAGATTTATAGTAACATGTTTCATGTAGATAAAAGTAAAACAGGAGCTTTAGTGGCTAATTATAGTCGCTGCGTCCTTAAATGACCCTGAGCCTTTTACGAACGACGTCATCAGTGGAGCAAATTCTCTCTTTTTTAACAATCGGTGGATACGGCTGAATGCCAGCAACACATGAGGCTCGTGGTGTGTTTCACCAACTATTTTTTCTTTTCTTAAATCGATTCCCTTCTTTTTCTCTCAAAACCTGAATCATCAAACGGGGTTTTATCCTCCTTTTTCTCCTACTGAACGCTGCTGCTGGACTAGAGCTGCTATCACGTCCAGTAACTACTGTGTCACTGCGCTTCAAGTGCACCACCAGTGTTGGGGAGTAACGGAATACATGTACCGCCGTTACGTATTTAAAATACAAAATATGAGTAACTGTATTCCGTTACAGTTACCGTTTAAAAAGGTGGTATTTAGAATACAGTTACTTTGTTGAAATAAATGGATTACACGGCGGTACTTCCCTGTTTCATATTGTGGCGGGTCAGGACTGTTTGGGTTTTGTTTGACAGCTACGTTCTGTTGTTCCAGGTGGCAGCGTTACGGTTGCCATGGTTACAGGGTGACGCTCTCTCTCTGTGTTTCCTGGGTGAGAGAGGCCTTTTTGTTGTTGTTGTGCTAAGCTAATAGGCAGAACGCTACAGGTATAGCTCTAAAGAATGTAGCATCATAGGCAGTGTAGTCCGTGCTGCAGGGAGAATGGACTGCCATACCCGTTATGTGTCTGTGAGTGAAAAGTACGAGCTGTCATTGAGCAAAAACGGGAGCTGGAAGCATGTAAATACACAGTGGTTACACTGGCTGCAGTGGTTACACTGCAGCCAAGAAGAGAGCCTGACGAGCCCAGTTGTAAGTAAGCTATTAAGCTATTGAAGCTAGTTTTTGGCTACGAGCCCGACACAGAACCCACCGTATTAGTCAGAGGTCCCTTTACTACGGTTCGGAGCCGCGGACCTTCAGTAACAGTAATAAATCACAGCAATAGTACATTCATGTAGTTGTAAACAGCATGATAATATATTAAGTAATCCAAAGTATTCAGAATACGTTACTCTCATTGAGTAACGTAAAGGAATACGTTACAGAATACATTTTGGGGCATGTAATCTGTAATGGAATACATTTTAAAAGTAACCTTCCCAACACTGTGCACCACAGACACTTGAGCTCTGTTCCTAAACTTTCCCATGTTGAGAAAACGCTGTGACGTGTGTGAAAAGACACGTGAAAAAGGCTTTTGTCCAGCATTCCCGTGTCATTTCCTGCCAGTCATTCTGTCTGCTGGCACATGTTGAGCAGTAACGAGATGTCAGCAAATATTATTGATATAATGATGATATTCAGCCCTGAAATGTTGGAATGTGGAAAAAAGTACTGTTAGTGTGTTTGTTCACATAACGCATATTCAGATTACTCAGTTATGACATTATTAGCCATAACTCAGAAACTGAGAAGCAATTTCACGCAGAGATAAAAGAAATTCCAAAAGTGGTGACATAACCTGCTTTTGCACTTCCATGTTACGACAGACGGACTGTGAATAGTAACCAGAATTCCAGTATAGCTACACGAATTTAATGTGGATCAAATTCCAGCTTCCCCTGAGCTGTTGCCAAACAGCTGTGAGTCATCCCGTCTTGGCTTCCATGGGAAAAATGAAAAGAAGAAAAGCAGAGTGGAAGTGGAGTAAGATCATTTATGCAGATGTGTAATTATGTTGCGGTGAGACCTCTACAGTAGCAAAGGTTGTATCTGTTTTCTGATGCAATTGTACGGTGTGTGAGATTTTCTGTGAGGACCAATAGGAACACTGATTCTGTTTTATCCTGTCAGTCCAGCCTCCTGACTGGTTCAGATCACGACTGTCCCTTTGAATGTCGTGTTTTGTTTTGGGGGCTTTGCTTTGAGTAAAGCAGTGCTGATGTTTTTGCTCCAAATTAAAATGCCTCTCACAAGGATGTGTGCTCTCACTAATAATTTCAATCTGTAGCAATGACATCAAAAATGTGTCTATAATTTCTTACATTTATAGCAAAAAAAATGGCAGACAGTCAAACAACTGTGGAGGGATGGTGAGTCGTATATATAGCCTGTATATTAATGTGGCCATCCAAACATGCACAGAAATAGCACAAAGTTTAAAGAGTTTAAAATGTTTTCACTTTTAGTTTTGTCATTCAGAAATTCTTTTAACCTCCACACTTTACTTCCGCAACCAGTAAAACCAGTCAATAAAACACCCCATCTATAAAACCAGCCTACTGAGTACAGGATCCCACTGCCAAAAACAGATCCTGGGAAGAAGCCACAGTGGGTGTGGCACCACCAAACTGCAAGTCACGGTCTCACCAGAAATCCAACTAGCAATTTCCCCCTAGATAGAATCGACATGTATAGCATTATAGGCAATACTAGTGTCTCATTTGCAATCGCTTTAAGGAAGCACTGGTATAAAAACACCGTGTGTGCTTTAGATTTTTTCAACGGTGAAGAATTTGTTTGTACAGACTGGTTTAAGGTTGGTTTCATGCTTGTCTTTGGACTGTGGGAGCCACACAGAAAGAAAAGAAAGGACCCATCGAGCTTATTGATTTGAAATATAACCTTTCATCAGACCGGCGGTCACACAGAGCTGAAATTCATCATTCTGAGTGGCACCAGCGCTCTGCTGTGACCGAGCGCTTGCTTTTAATCAGCTGAATCTAAACTAACTAATCTAGTTTTTAATCTAGACCTGCAGGGTGCAAGATGCTAGCAGGCAGGGCATGCATGGAACGCTATAACCAAGTGGCCGGCATAGTGTACAGAATCATCTGTGCCGAGTATGGCCTGGAGGTCCTGAGGTCAAAATGGGAAACGCCCCCGAAGGTGGTCGAGACTGACTGAGCGACTGATAGCAAGCGGAGGAAGGAGAGGTCGTGAGAATGTTTTTAATATACATTTTCCCTTTAGGCCAGATAATCCAGCAGTTTCCTGATGCTTCTTACCAACTTTTTGCTTTTTTCATTTAAGCCCTCTGATGTTCATAAACTCTCCACTCTTTTTAATAAACATTAAACAGTGGTTGAAGAACAATTGCTTCCAGCTAAACACAGACAAAACTAAAACTTTGATTATTGGAGCCGACAGTGTCGGATATTAAACAGCAGCTGGGTGACTTAGTTTCCTCACAGAAACATAACCTTAGAAACCTGGTTGTTATTTTTGATGAAGCTTTTTCTTTGGAGGGACGTTTACATCAGATCGTAAGAACCTGCTTTTTTCACTCGAGGAACATTTCAAAACTTCCATCGTGTCAAAAGTGAACTCCAGATGATAATCCATGTTTTTGTTTCAAGACTGTTGACTCTCTACTGTAATAGTCCAAACAAGAAAGGGCTAGCTCGTCTACAGGCTGTTCACAACTCTGCAGCGAGGCTACTGACCCGCTCAAAAAAAGGGAGCTCATATGACTCCTGTTTTAAAGTCGCTACACTGGCTACCAATCAGATTTAGCTTCCAGTTTAAAATTCTAGTTTTCACCTTTAGACCACTCGAGGGACAGGCCCCTCCCTATATTGCTGATCTGATTCATTTACCTTTTAGCGGTCCCCCACACTCGTTTTAAAACTGATCTTTCCAAGCTGTTGCACCCAGTCTGTGGAATGCACTTCCTCTGTTTCTTGGGGCGGCTGTAGTTTAGGCAGTAGAGCAGGTCATCTACTGATCGGAAGGTTGGTGGTTCGATTCCTGGCTTCCCCTAGTCTGCATGCCAAATATCCTTGGGCAAGATACTAACCCCGATGCATCCATCGGAGTGTGAATGTTCGCACAAGGCTATGAAACTTGTGCGAATGGGTGAATGCACAAGTTGTGTGGTCAGAAGAGTAGAAAAGCGCTATATAAGAACCATTTACCATTTTACGGTGTCTGGACTCTTCAAAAAGCAGCTAAAGACGTTTTTATTTATTTTTATTTTTTTCAAAATCTTTTTATTAATTTTCTTACTAACATCAAACATAATTGTCATTATATAAACAATCACAGAACAAGCTAAAGACATTTTTATTTCAAAACGCTTGTAATTAGACCAGGAGTTTTTATGATTTATTGTGATTTGTTGTCTTTCTTGTTTCATATGTCTGTGAAAAGTGCTATATAAATACATTTTACATGTTACTTACCTCTGGAGCGTTCAGGCTATATTTTTACATCTCGGCTTTCTCATAAAGTACAAAGAGAAAAAGCCTCAGTGTAGTGCAGCCTAATGAGAGCGAGCATTTTTCTACGTCAGCTGTAACTCTTCTACTCTTCGTAGCCACGTTCATGATTTAGAGCTTGACTGTTACCCTCTGCTAAAATCGCTTCACAATACTTTAAAAACATTGTCCAGAAAGTTTGCTTGAGTTATTACCGAGTGGGTGAACCCTTTTCTTAGAATTTCTTAACCAATTAATGCTGTGAAAAAATATTAGAGTAGAGCTGTAGCAGGAAAAATATCCTCCTGATCCTTGCTTTGAGTTGTTTGGTGAATGTGATGCTAGAATTGAAAGAGTGGTTTAGGAATCAGAGCAGGTCATTCTGAAGGTTGGTGGCTCGATTCCTGGCTGCATGGGTGCACTTACTAAAAGTCTCAAAAGAGTTCCAGTGTTTGTGAAAATCACCTCCGACTGTCCAGTGCATGTAGGTGCAATAGGAGTAGCAGCACCAGTGGCCAGCAGTCTTTTTCCCTTTCTGTGACCAGTTGCAACTTGTGGTGACTCGATGATTGTCCAGAGTTAGAGGCTGTTACACACTCAGCCTCTTTCGGTTCCTTGCTGGGAAGCAGCGTTGACTTGGACTGAATCCGATCACTTTCAGAGAGATTGTTTAAGGTTTGCAAATAATTTCTATCAAATATACAAATTTCGATCGCCAGCATGTTGCCATCACTCTGAATAACCTTTGTCAGTGAGCACAACTTGAAGGGACTCACTCAGCCTGCTGGCGACTGGTTGTTCCTGGATACATTCCCTTTGGTTTATGTAGACAGCAACACATTCTCGATTCTTTGTGATTCAATAGAGTTAATTGCTGTAACATCAGAAAACCGCATGTAAGAGCAACCTCATTCAATCAGACTGACAGCAGGTTGATCGTCTCATCAGTCGAGCGGAGTTAATCCTGCTTCCAGAGACGATTGCCAACTAGCAGTAATTTAAAGGATGGATCCAAAAAGGAAATGAGCCCTATGACAGGATGCTTTCTGTGATGAGAGATGTTTTATGATAGGTTTAACTGATGTCTATTTTTTAATTTCACTGGACAAGCTATGCTTGCCATTGCACATTCACAGGCCTTTAAACCCAACCATCGAAACCTTGAAACCACATCTTTACCTTCAGACAGTAGCACCAGAAAAATGTCCTCACAGTGATGTTGTACTTTTGTTAAATGGTAATGGCCTGTATTTGTATAACGCTTTTCTAGTCCCTAAGGACCCCAAAGCGCTTTACACAACCTGTCATCCACCCATTCACACACTGGTGATGGCAGCTACATTGTACTGGGGCGCACTGACAGAGGTGAGGCTGCCGGACACTGGTGCCACCGGGCCCTCTGACCACCACCAGTAGGCAACGGGTGAAGTGTCTTGCCCAAGGACACAACGACCGAGACTGTCCAAGCCGGGACTCGAACTGGCAACCTTCCGATTACAAGACGAACTCCCAACTCTTGAGCCACGATTACACGATAATCTTCACTAGGGATGGGTACCGGTGTCATGGCACCAGTTCTGACATAAACGGTAGTAACCAGACTGAAAAGCAGCGCACATTTCGGTCCTTTTTTTTCCTGAGCTGTGATACACTTTAGATTCTAGCCAATCATTTTACGTTTCCGAGGATAGTAGGCGGGTCCAGGTACGTACGTTCTTTTAGAGCAGAGCTACAGATTAAAAATGCCCAAGGTGAAGCGGTCAAAAGTCTGGCTGTACTTCACAGCAAAATATGCAAACTCAGCAGCCTGCAACAAGTGCTTTAAGCTGATACTGTGATACTGTCAAAGGAGGTAACACCTCAAATCTGATGAAACAAATGCGCCGTATTTGATAGCTTGCTGCGAGACCTCACACCGTGCACATCTACTGTGGGTGTGGAGCCTGTTATTGGACCCGGAGCCCTGCTAGTGTAGCAGAAATGATGATGATGATGGCAGCAGCAGCCGTTCTTCTCTCCGTGAGTAGCTTCATGTTGTTCGTGTGTAATTTACGTTGAGTAGGCTAACCACGTTATTACATTAATGTAAGGTGAACTAGCAAACATCATCATAGCTACATGCGGCTGTCTTCTTGTTTGATGGCAGATACTCCCTTCACCCTGGCCAAAAAGGCTAAAATGACCAAAGAAAAAGCGGAAAACAGTTAAACATGAGAGGTTTTTGGACAAAGTTTGTGTTTTTTCCATTGATTAAGCACTGCTTCCAGCCAAGAGTGATACCATATGTGCCCCATAGCTGCAGAAAAGGCTAACATTGTTATCTTTTTACAAAAAAACAGCTAAACATGAGAGGTTTTTGGACCAATTTTGTGTTCTCCATTCTTTAAGCACCGTTTAAGCACCGGCACCGTTTCAAAAGTACTGGTTTGGCACCGGTATCGGATAAAACCTAAACGATACCCATCCCTAATCTTCACAAAGATAAGTTGCTCAAAGGAAGGCAGGTGGTTGGATCCCTGACAGCTCCAGCTTGTATGCCAGAGTATCCTTAAGCAATATCCTGAACCCTGAATTACTCCCAGTGTGTTCATCTGAGAGTGAAAGTTAACGATGGATAGAAAGTATGTAGAAAGCCTGTTACCAGACTGAACTAAAGCTCACCGAGTCTCTCACCTGAAAAAAAGAAAAGGCAGACTATTGGCTGAGAACATAAACTGAGAAAAGCTGATGTGGAATATCAGCTTTTCAGCTTCTGAAGAATATGCTAAACTTGAGTGTCACGTGGGCTTAATCCCAGCATCGCAGCAACAGGCTCTGCAGGCAGAGAGCTTTTATTTCTTTTGACATTCAGGAACATATGATACTAAATGTTACATTTTGCTCTTTCTCACAATCATAACGAATTTTTCCAAAGATTCCTGGATTCAGACGTGGGTCCAGATTGGTGCTAAGCCCCACCTCTGATGAAATGACACAAACCTGTCGTAAAGAAAATAACAACTACATTGTAGCGCTAATTGTTACCTGAAGTCGAAGCCATGAAAGAACAAGCGACAGGCTGAGATTATTTGGTAGTGCAGCTCTTCTCTAACCCTCATCCTGCTGCTTCCTTTGTAGATGATGTGTCTGCTGACAGCAGTGCTGAGTTTCCAGATCGGGCATCCATGATGGAGGTGCGTCTGCAGGCACAGGAGGACGAGATCACACTCCTAAAATCCTCTCTGGCCGATGCCCTGCGCAGGCTGCGCATCCACGATCAGGTCCTACAGTTACTGAAGCAGCAGGTCATAGCAGGTGGGTGATGTTAACTGAAAACTAAAACTAGTGTGGCTCATCCGTCTTCGTTCATATAAGAATGATTAGACCTGCAGAGTGCAGCTGCACACTCAGAAGAAACTAATAATCCACTTTGATCTACTCAGTGAACCCGAGTGCTGCACGGCTGCTAAGCCAAGCATGCTGCTCAGATTGTTCCACCAGCAGCAGAAAGTTGTCCTCCAGCTCAGCCAGCGATGGGACCCGGCACCCTGCTACGAGGTACTACGCCTTCCAGCCAAGAGCTTAAAAGCTCAGGAAGAACGACGAGGGGCCGTTGTGTTGTATTAGACAACACGCTTGTCTATTCAAACTGTCGTTGTGTTCATATGTCTGTGTGAAACTGCCTGTATGACTGCTTTGTGTTGTTCTCAACCTTTGAACTCTCCAGCCAACTGTCAGACACCACTGTGACCAATGCAAACAGCCAAAGAGGAAGCTCGGCATCCACGGACATCCAAACCGTTCCAGCAACAGTGGACAAGTCGACCCAGACAGAGTCGACCCTGCCGGGCCAGGACTCGGGCCAGGACAGGGTCCCTCTCCACGGACGAGTCCAGAGCCTGCAATTGGAAGATGCACTCGTGGAAGGTCCTTCTGTATCTGAGGGAAACCGGGCCAAACTCCACCGTGTCCCTGGTATGGAAGAGGAGGATGAGGAGCCAGAAGAAGATGAAGGAGGAGGAAGAGGGGAGCAGGAAAAGGAACTAACATGGGCATCATCAGTTGAAGAGCCCATTCAGCCCACCACCATCAGAGGCCTCCAGAGGGAGGACCTCCAGGATGGAAGCTGCTCTCCGGAGGAGCCAGGCTCAGCCTCGGCCTCGTTCAAATCTTCAGACCAGAACCTCAGCTCCCGCTCTGGACCTCTGTCTCCCATCCACGAAAAAGAGAAGGCTCTGTGCGTGATCCTGCCTCATTGCCGCGTTCTTTACAACCTAATCATCTTTCCTTAATCGTTGATTGATTGCATGACTTTTAAGAACGAATCAACACTAACACTGATTTTCCAGATTCTGGCTCTGCAAACCCCAGTTGTGCTGCAGCCCGCTTTATGAACCAGACATCCTCAGGTTTGCAGGGTGTGTCATGCTGCGTTAGAATATGTCACCACTCCAGGTGTCCTGTTCTGCTGTCTTGGTCACTAAAGTCCACACATGCTTTCTTTTCAGTGTGTTTGAACTGGAGAAACAAAAAGCTAAAGTCTAACTGGATGTTTGACTCATATATCCATATTAAGCTTCAAAGCACCCAGAGATTTGAATCCATTGGAAAATAGACTGAGAAGTAAACAAAAGGCATGTCTCCAAGCTGCACACAAGGCTGCACAGTGTATACTCCTGCTGCGTAGCTGCAGAGCTCCTCAAAATGACTCCGTGTCATGATTCTGTAATGTGACACAGCGCCAGTAAGGATCTGTTTTTTTTCAACTGGGTTTTGCAGATTTGCACAAACTGTTTCAACAATGTTTCACTATAATTCTAAGCTTGTAATCGCTCCTAATATCTTTGTGATTAAAACATATTCTCTTACAGCAAAGCATGTCTTCTATAAAGGACTACCTTACTAATAGGTGGGGACCACAGGGCAGGGCTCTGCTTTTGTTTACTGCTTTTGTTTACTTTGTTTACTTGTGCATGTGCTCTGTGTTTTGCCCTCCCTCCTTGTTATTCCTTTGAAAGGGTTTCCCACAACATCAGTTTGACTTTTGCTATCCGCCTCTGACAAAAGCTCATGTGGGCCTCCAGGATCAAACTAGCACAAATTAGTATTCACTGCTTTAGACACATTAAGACTTTCACCATTGCAATCCTCTGCAAGCTGTCCAAACGGCATTAAACCTTTAGAATAAAGAATAATTCTATTTTCAAATTTTAAATTTTAAATGATTTTGCTTCTGGTTACATTTTGAGAAATTTTGTATGTTGCTGAGATTTCAAACTCAGGTGACGTTACTACAAATAGATTTCATCTAATCTAATAAATTAGCCAAACTGTTTCATCAGGTCAGCTTCTTCCTCTTGTGAGATTGTTTGCATGGCCTTAACAGTGTGTATGTGTTTTAATCTCAATATTAAATGTTACTATTGTGCTTGCAAAACTATTTAAACTGGATACTTTCAGTTTGTATTTTATGATGTATTTGTGTTGTAGAGGTCAAAGCAAACACAAGCCGACCTGTTATCAAAGTGTCTGTTTAGGCAACAAATTGTTCCTTGTAGGCTTAAAAAATTTAAAATCGACACACAAATATTGTTTTTATGAAGCTACAGTGCTTCTACTAGTTCTGACTGATTGTTTCCAGAATGTCCAGAATCAGAGTTCAAATAATTTGCAGATCAATGGCAAAAAACATGTTTGTTAGCATAAATTTTCAGTAGCACTGTTTTTACACCTATAAGGAGGTCTTTCACACAATTGGCACAGTGACAGGTGTAGTAGGCGGGGTTTGGCAAAAGTTATTTATCCTTTGATGGAGAATGTAGGCGCACCGGGGATTTGTGGGTGCTTCGCATGCAGAGGGATAGGTGCATTAAACTGTCTTGAGTCTGTTAAAGCTGACTCTGTGTTTCTGTGACGCTTTAGGGTTCGTAGAAACAGCGAGAAACTAGGGAACCCTGAAAGGCAGAGGAAACGTCTAGACAAGAAGGCAGCATCTTCAGCAAACCTCCTCACCCGCTCCCCAAGCCTGGAGAAGTGAGCCATCCTGCCATCACTCACAGATGTCACCACACCGCTCGCTTTTTCCCACGGCTGCAGCAGCCTCGCATTAAAGGGACACTTGTTGGAAGTCACCCTGTGAAACACTCATAAATACACATAATGTGATTGTGAAGCAACAGTCTGTGAAATTGCTTCTAATGTCTTGATTTTTCTCTCCGCAGCCGAGCTAAAGAGCTTATCGCCAGTGCAGGTGAGGTCATTGACAGCATCTTCATCAACAGAGGCCTTGAGGCAAACTCCAAACAGGCCCCAGGGTTCAATCAGGAATCAGCCCACCACCGTTTCACTGAAACGCACTTTGCTGAGTTCAAAAACAGCTTCTACGATCATCGTTACATGTTGTTGTGTTTAAGTTAGGTACTTTTCCAACATGATGGTCTGGCCTGGCTGCAGTGTTGGCAGGCCTGTGCTGTACTTCTGTACTTGTGACACAGCAAACCCCGTTGGTTCACACATGTAGTCATTTGTGTAAAAATGAGTGGATTTCCCAACCAACCACGCTTGTGGTTTGCATAGCTTTTATGAGCATTGGCCTTCAGTCTGGTTCTGGTGGTTAAGGCTTCATTCCCTTCACCAATCAGGCTCAGCCACTAGTTTATATCTATTATAGCCCCTTTTTTGAAGGATGGACCACTTTTAAACCTGTGTAATTTACTTGGACCACATCACATACTTGTTAATATAAAACTCTGACAGTTCTTGACGTAGTCAAATGCAAGAATGCATTTCATAAATTTGAGACTCTAGATCAGGGGCATCCAACTCCAGGCCTTGAGGGCCGGTGTCCTGCAGGTTTTAGACTTCACCCTGAGTCAACACATCTAAATCACATGATTGGCTCATTACCAGGCCTCTGGAGAACTTCAAGACATGTTGAGGAGGTCATTTACCGTTTAAATCAGCTGTGTTGGATCAAGGACACATCTAAAACCTGCAGGACAGCGGCCCTTGAGGCCTGGAGTTGGACACTCCTGCTTTAGATGATACGAAAAACGTTGTGCTTTGTTCTGTCTCGAGTAGGGCTATCTCAAACTCGTAGGATCGTTTCCACAGCACTAGATCCGTCAGAGTTTGTTTGTTTTTGGGTTTATTATTTTATAGTTCTATTACCCTTTATGGCTTTTATATTACACCACAGATATAAGTATCAAAGCAACCAGTGTTGGTATTTAATGTGGACTGTGTTTGTCAGACTGTGACAGTTGATACAGGCCAGTTTGCTTTAAAGTTGACATGAAATACTTCATGTATAAAGGCTCATTTACACCATGGAGCTGCTCTCAAAAACTGACGTAGATGTAAAGTTTTCAATACATGCCAAGTGTCTTCTTGTGCCAGTACAGGATATGATGTCATCGGCTTGTTTGGTTGGTTGGTTGTAGTCAAGGTTACGTTAGCTAACTAGAACCAATAACTCAGGAGTAAACAAGGGGACCTAAACTAAAATTCAAAGCGGGTCACTTTTGTGCCGTCCAACATAAAACATAAAACAATGAGTTTTATGTTAAGAAATCAAGATAAAGTAATCCAATCAGTGAGATGAAATAAAAAAAAAAAAAACTGTCTCCAAATAGTGTGTCATCGCTTCCTCGGAGCCTCTGCCTCATTGGTGTTTTTTATTTTTGTTTTTTCTATCGCGCACATCGACCCATTTTTAACGAAAACATTTACATTAACAAATTCATGCCATTTCTCACCAACAATGCTCCATCTGGTGGCAGATGGGTGCATAACATCTATGACACGATAATTTACCGGCATTCGGCAACAATTAAAATTTTAACAATTAGGTTAAACAAGTAGAACTTATGTTACTCACTACTGACAACAGCGACGGCTAGTCGGCTAGTTGTGGATACTATACGTTACACATGGATCCTGGAATAACTAGAACTCCACAAGATCAACACGTGCTTTCATCTGAAATTTGATGGGAATATGGCAAAAAATACTAGAGGCCAACTTTAAGCCAATAGCATGAGTCCCCATCAAGTGAAGGAATCGTCGAGGAGATGCTCTGTCCCACTGTTGTTCTGCACAGGTCTGAACCGCCTCAGTGAGGTCATTAACAAGACTGGTTTCAGATACCGATTATGACATTATCCACTTCCTCTACATGAATGCCATGAGTGAGCAAGACATCGGCTCACTGATCCACACCACTTTATTCTACAGCAGTGGAATCTCATGCAAACTGGAGAAGTGTAGTTGGATGGTAAGAAAGAGAGGGAAGGTAGTCAGAACTGAGGCGATTACACTACCAGAAGGAAACGGTGTAAACATCAAGGACAGCCTCAAGTTCCTGTGAATCCCACGGGCAAATGGGAACCATGAAGAGGCCGCTAGGAAAGCCGCATCTACCAAATACATACAGAGTAACCCAAGTCCTCAACTGAATTGGAAGAACAAGATTTAGGCAATAAATGCCTACGCCCTGCCTGTCATCGGATACTCTGATTGGATAATAAAGATGAGGAAAATCCTTACTGTGCATGTAGAGTTTCAGTCCAGCATCATGAGACTGTACACTAAGCACAAGGTTGGAGGTTGAGGACTACTGAATGTGAAAACCATTATCCTGGATGAAACTGATGGAAAGATCCATACATCGGGAACACAACGGATGGTGTTTGGTGAATACAACTGGCAGCAGAAATCTGAGAAAGAAAATCAGAAATTACATTGGAGACAAAGCTGGACTGAAAGACAGCACAGAGGCACTAATCATGGCAGCACAGGAACAAGCTCCGAGCACAAGCTCCATAGAGGCTGGGGTCTATCACAGCAGGTAAGACCCCAGGTGCAGGCTGTGTAAAGATGAGACAATCCAGCACCTAACAGTAGGGTGTAAGATGCTACCAGGGCATACATGGAACGCCATAGTATTATACAAGAATACGGGAATGTATTTTATGCCGAGTATGGCCTGGAATTCCTGAGGTCAAAATGGGATCCGGCCCCTGGGGTGTTTGGGAATGACTGAGCTAAGATTATGTGGAACTGGACATAGTAGTTTTAGTAGTGAGATGACTCCAGAATCACCATACCAACAGTAAAGTTTGGAGGTGGGAACATTATGGTGTGGGTCTGTTTCTCAGCATGCAACACTGGCACGCTTCATATAACTGAAGGAAGGATCAATGGAAAAAAGTAGAGACATTCTTGATTTAAAAAAGAAAACCAATCTGCTGCCATCTACCAGGATGATGAAGATGAAACAAGGGTGGTCATTTCAGTAAGACAATGACCGCAACCAAGCCCCACACAGCCAAGGAAACTGGATTTATTTTAGAGAAGATGAAAGCTGTAGATATTTTCAATAAAAACCTTGCTACAGTGTGATATCACCAAACAAAACTGTGGCTCCACCGTCACTTACACAGGAACTGTTGTATAGCTGCTGGCACTCCAAACTGTTCTAGCGTTTTCTGGTCAGTCAGACAGAAAGTTAGAGTCGGTCTCAACATTCACGTGTGGTTAAGCTCATCCTTGATGTTTTACTTTACTTTGAGTCCCATAGAAACCGGCAGGCGCCAAGAAAACATGATTCGGCGTGGATTCTAAAGTTTGTGGGTGTAACTGATGTTAATGGAAGATTTAACCCTCTGAAATGTCTAAAGTTATAGTAGGCTATAAAGCTATAGGTCAGCTGTGATTTAATGCTGTTCGTCTGGCTAACCTTTATTTTTTTTCATCTACACACAGGATCCCCTGGCTCCAGAAGAGGAACCTACAGCCAAGGTAAACCTGCTCTTACGCTGCTTTATGTCTTCATCGTCTTTCATGGGGAGGTGGACAGTCTGCTTTTCCAGGAGTGTCTCACTCCCATTCTTGTTCTGCTGCTGCCAGTTGGCAACTGAGAGCTAGATTTTTAAAAAACAAATTATTATAAAAAAGTAACCCAAGAAGTTTGGAAGTGTGACTCACTCTCGCTCACTTGAGGAAGCAGACCGTTGACGACTTTTTTATGGGCCGGCCCACTACGGGTCCCACATGGATTTTCTGTGATTAAGAACAGTTTGGTGATGAATCTGTGAGACAAACCCATTGTTTGTTTTTCAGGACAGTCAATCAAAATGTTTATCCGAGGCCGACCCATTACCATGTACATCCCCTCCAACATCCAGAACTACGACGAGCTGAAGATGGAGCCTCCCTCTGAGAGACTGGAGCTGGACTGGGTGTATCCTTCCATAATGCCACGTATTTGCGAGGGTTGTTACATTCAGACGTTGCTGGTTTTACCAGGACTGATGCCTCGTATGGTCTATATTGGTCTAGTATTTCTAAAAGAAGAATGAGCAGTTTTTAGCTGTGATGGTGTGGGTGCCATGGTTATAGCTGGTCTGCTCGAACTAAAGCAAGGTTCAGCAACACAGTTTTGTGTGTGATTTGTTTCTTTCTTGTATCTCGTTGTTACCTTAACGCTGTTCTGCTAGCTATGGTTACCGTGGACGGGACGGTCGAGCTAATCTGTATTTCCTTCCGACGGGCGAGGCGGTGTACTTCATTGCCTGTGTGATTGTGCTTTATCACATCAACAACCGCACACAACGGCACTATCGTAAACACACAGACTGCGTCCGCTGGTTAGTGGAACGGAGTTAATGAATAAATCATCCAAATGTTGAAATCAAACTTGGCAGCTCAGCTGACTGGTTAGCTACATAAAGTATTTGCCCCCTTCCTGATTTCTGTGTTTTGTATATTTGTCACACTTAAATATCTTAAAATGGGAAAGAAATTTTACAATTAGTCAAAGTAAGTCCAAAATGTAGTTTTTAAATGAGTATTTAACTAATTAAAAACTTATTCAGCAGCTCTACTCTGAGCTTCTCTCTAATGACTGAATTCTTTGCCCTGTGGTAACGGAGAGGCCCGGAGAAAGCTAAATTCAGCTGTTTGCATCCATGATCTCATTCTTTCACCTTTAAAAGAACTAAAATTAATAGCGTTAACAAAAATAGATTAACCTATTTATGTTATTGTTCAACAACGATGCTCAATCTGGTGGCAGATGGCTGCAAAACATTTAGGACACAACAACTTGGCCATTGAAATATAAGCAGCTGTAGTAGCAGTTTGTAAAGATTGTGGCACGAAGACTTGCTTTTTAAGACCTATTAGCCTATTTCACTCTGTTAAACAGATTAGACAGATGTTTTAATCAGCCTGGGTGTAACTCGTGAAACTGAACTCAGCTTTTATGAAGTACTCCTGGTCTACGGTGGTCAGTATCTATCAAAAGCGGTGCAAGGAAGGAACGATAGTGAAACAGCGACAGGCTCACTGATGCACGTGGGGCGCGAAGGCCGGCCTGCGTGGTCCGATCCAACAGACGAACTACTGTAACTTCAAATTGCCGAAAAGGTAAATGCTAGTTGTGTACAACTGCATACAATTAAGGGTCCCAATGCTGACCCCTGTCTATTGCTGAATGTGCTAATGGGCACTTGAGCATCAGAACTTGACCATGAGTCCTGGCATCCATGTGGATGTTACTTTGACACGTCACCTACCAAGGCATGGTTCGTATTCCCTGATGGCTGTGGCCTTAAAACTTTCTGCTTTGAGAAAGTATATACAGTGGGGCAAAAAAGTATTTAGTCAGCCACCGATTGTGCAAGTTCCCCCACTTAAAATGATGACAGAGGTCAGTAATTTGCACCAGAGGTACACTTCAACTGTGAGAGACAGAATGTGAAAAAAAAATCCATGAATTCACATGGTAGGATTTGTAAAGAATTTATTCGTAAATCAGGGTGGAAAATAAGTATTTGGTCACCTCAAACAAGGAAAATCCCTGGCTCTCACAGACCTGTAACGTCTTCTGTAAGAAGCTTTTCTGTCCCCCACTCGTTACCTGTATGAATGGCACCTGTTTGACCTCATCATCTGTATAAAAGACACCTGTCCACAGCCTCAACCAGTCAGACTCCAAACTCCGCCATGGCCAAGACCAAAGAGCTTTCGAAGGACACCAGGAAAAGAATTGTAGACCTGCACCAGACTGGGAAGAGTGAATCTACAATAGGCAAGCAGCTTGGTGTGAAAAAATCAACTGTGGGAGCAATCATCAGAAAATGGAAGACATACAAGACCACTGATAATCTCCCTCGATCTGGGGCTCCACGCAAGATCTCATCCCGTGGGGTCAAAATGATCATGAGAACGGTGAGCAAAGATCCCAGAACCACACGGGGGGACCTGGTGAATGACCTGCAGAGAGCTGGGACCAAAGTAACAAAGGTCACCATCAGTAACACACTACAACGGCAGGGAATCAAATCCCGCAGTGCCAGACGTGTTCCGCTGCTGAAGCCAGTGCATGTCCAGGCCCGTCTGAAGTTTGCCAGAGAGCACATGGATGATACAGCAGAGGATTGGGAGAATGTCATGTGGTCAGATGAAACCAAAGTAGAACTTTTTGGTATAAACTCAACTCGTCGTGTTTGGAGGAAGAAGAATACTGAGTTGCATCCCAAGAACACCATACCTACTGTGAAGCATGGGGGTGGAAACATCATGCTATGGGGCTGTTTTTCTGCCAAGGGGACAGGACGACTGATCCGTGTTAAGGACAGAATGAATGGGGCCAAGTATCGTGAGATTTTGAGCCAAAACCTCCTTCCATCAGTGAGAACTTTGAAGATGAAACGAGGCTGGGTCTTCCAACATGACAATGATCCAAAACACACCGCCCGGGCAACAAAGGAGTGGCTCCGTAAGAAGCATTTGAAAGTCCTGGAGTGGCCTAGCCAGTCTCCAGACCTCAACCCCATAGAAAATCTGTGGCGGGAGTTGAAAGTCCGTGTTGCTCGGCGACAGCCCCAAAACATCACTGCTCTTGAGAAGATCTGCATGGAGGAATGGGCCAAAATACCAGCTACTGTGTGTGCAAACCTGGTAAAGACCTATAGTAAACGTTTGACCTCTGTTATTGCCAACAAAGGTTATGTTACAAAGTATTGAGTTGTATTTTTGTTATTGACCAAATACTTATTTTCCACCCTGATTTACGAATAAATTCTTTACAAATCCTACCATGTGAATTCATGGATTTTTTTTTCACATTCTGTCTCTCACAGTTGAAGTGTACCTCTGGTACAAATTACTGACCTCTGTCATCATTTTAAGTGGGGGAACTTGCACAATCGGTGGCTGACTAAATACTTTTTTGCCCCACTGTAGTTAGGGCAAAGGGCTGCTGGGGGCTTCCCACGATGCACAGTGTTTGTTTATCACCCACCGTGTGTTTACACACCACTCCAACCCCTCCCCCCCAACCAGAGGAAGCCTGGTTTTGCTGGAAGTTTCTTCCTGTTAAAAGGGAGTTTTTTCTTCTCACTGTCGCCGAATGCTTACTCGTATGGGCCGTTTGATTGTTGGGGTTTTCTCTCCTTCATTATTGGGTTTCTACTTTGCAATATAAAACACCTAGAGGTGACTGTTTTGATTAGTGTGAGACTAGACTGATTGCAGATATTTGTGGACAGAGGTCTGTGGGACCTGGTAACAGAAAAATACTTTTCTGTATCGGGAACAAGAGGGAAGCTTGTGCTACTGTCTGCTTTAACCTGCTTCTGAACTAAACTCCATTCCTTGGATTATCACTTGGGTCAATCTGCACTGCAGATTTTGGAGGGGATAAGCATGCTGGCGTGTTACTGTGTGGTAGCTGACCTTTCCAGCCGCAACACTCTGCACCAAAATATGTGATTTTGAGATTTCTTTTAAGAGCCAAGTTAAAATGGGAAACAAGTATGGTAGCATGTGAAGTAGAGACCAGCTGGCAGAAACAGTAGCTGAAGGGTCTGCAAGTATCATGTTCAAATTGTGCATCCATGCATCATATTTGAAGATTGTATCAGCTATTTACCATTAAAACTGTACACAGCTGCAAATGTCTGTTTCTTGACAAGGTTAAAATATCAATACTACAGTCTAAATATCAGGAGAGCTCATCTTTTAGTCTTCTTTTCAAAAACAGCACAACAGAGTATAGAAAGGCTAAAGTTGTTCACTGGATGCTATTTGTGCCAAAAAGACATCATTTACCCTTTGAGTCATTGTCATCGTGCTGCAGCCAAATAAACCTCTGTTACCAAACACAGACGCCACTGTTTAAATAAGTAAGCACATGTTTGTCATTTTGCCATGATGGATGCAACCCACCACCCTCATGTTTCTGCACAGCAAACTTACAAAAGCTTTACACAGAAAATGTCTTTCTCTGCAGTCTCACACTCCATCCTGACAAAGTGCGAGTGGCATCTGGCCAGACAGCAGGGGTGGATAAAGATGGCAAGGTGACTATTGCTGCACTTAAAATAACACAGTTTGCGTCCATAGTTTGAGCATCACAAGTTAAAAGACGATCGAACTTTTAAGTGATATCAGGAATTGAGATGTGTGGAAACATTCAGTACAGCTTGGTTAATTGTGCAGCAACAAACGAGTAAGTGATGTTTCTGTATCTGCGGCAGCCTCTGCAGCTGTGTGTTTATATTTGGGACTCCACCACGCTGGTCACCCTGCAGCAGATCGGACCGGGGACCTTCCAGAGGGGAGTGGGATCAGTGGCGTTTTCATTTGCTGTGAGTTGATTGCAGTGTAACATCCTGGAACTTCATGTGTTTCAATTCACGTTAACAAGAGCAAGTAGATTTATTTGCCTTAGATTCAGCATGATTTTGGCCCCGCCCCTCCCTGAGCCTGTCGGAGGTTTCTTCCTGTTAAAAGGGAGTTTTTCCTTCCCACTGTCGCCAAAGTGCTCATAGGGGGTCATATGATTGTCGGGTTTTTCTCTGTATGCATTTTTGTAGGGTCTACTTTACAGTATAAAGCACATTGAGGTGACTGTTGTTGTCATTTGTTGCTGTGTGTAAATAAAACTGAATTGAACTGACGTAAAGACATGATCTAATTCTGCTTTCTTTTTTCTTGTGGTGTGTTTTAGGACGCTGGATCATTTCTGTGTGTCATTGATGACTCTAATGACCACATGCTGTCACTGTGGGATTGCACGAAGGGCACCAAGCATGCAGAGATCAAGGTAAAGGGAAGACGGTCGACGTCAGGTCTTAATGAGTTTGTTATTGCTTTAACCACTGAATCTATTCAGTATACATACTGATGTTAATCTTTGACGGCACTCAGATGTTAGAATAACAGCAGGTTATTTAGTTTGAGTGTCATACATTAAAGACAAATTGAGCCTTCAGCCTATGTTATCATAGTGTCATGTTTCGGCTGTGTACAGGCAGGAGAAGGACCCAAACGCAAAACTCACGACAACGAAATTAAACTCAAAAAGCTGCTTTATTGCAGAATGGCATGGAAAACTAAACTGGGACATGGATAAACTGACACGCAAGGAAACATGAGGGGGACTACGACACTGACAAAGAGAAACACAGGGCTTAAATACACAGAGGGATAACGAGGGAATGAGACAGAAGGAGAGCACAGCTGGGAGTAATCAGGCTGGACGAGACAAGGGAAGCAAAACTAGAAACACTCACATGAGACGTGGACCTTCAAAGTAAAACAGGAAACACACTGACTGAACTCTAAACATGCAAACTTAACAGCAACTGAGAAGACAGAACATAGGGACCAGAAACATGGTACAAAAAGGTCACAGTAGACACAACATTGAACACAGGGGAGCCATATTACAAAGCCAAACTAAACCTATGATAACCATAACTGAAATCTAGGGAAACAAGAAACAGTACAACAAAGGACTCAAAATATAATCCATAATATAAAAACACAAGATCTCTTCAAAATAAAATAGGAAACATAATGAGACGCAGACATGAAACACATGAAGAGCAGGGGAGACTTACATGAGTTGGAAGACACAAGGGGAATCTAATAATAGAGAACTAGAAAAACTCATGAGCTTAATCATATAAACATCCGAATAAACTAAACTCAAAACACTGGGTCATAAGACCCAGGATCGTGACACATAGCTCACCAGCCCTCAAGTGTGGCTGAAGTCAAACAGTTTGGAGAAGAGGAGTAATGAAAAGACTCACTGGCAGTTGCTGCAAACACTTGATTGTAGTTATTAAGTGAAGGGGGCAATTATTTATGTAGGTGTAGACAGATTTTGTTCTCTTATTAAATGAATTTATCATTTAGAAAATTCATTTTGGATTTAATCCAGTTATCTTTGTGTAATATTTATAAATATGTGCTTCATCCTGTAACGCAGTGACGGGTACTCGGGTACTGTAGGTCCTTTTTCTAAAACGGGCTTTCTCTGGAGATTGTGGGGGGCGGGGCGTTGGCAGCCATGTCTCCCCTCTGCTGTTATGGGCTTTAATCCCAAAATGCCTCAACTTCCCTGGGACCAGTTTCAGCACGTCTGTCATGGCAGCAGTGTAAATATTTCATACAGTGCGTTTGTCCGTCTGTAGAAACGTGGGCTCAGTGCAAATACTGCATAGGATGGTGTTTGAACTTGTTTACACCTCGGGAGAAGAATTGAATGGGCTTGTTTAAGAGCTTCCAGGTGGCACGTAGCGGGCTGCATGCATGGGCTGAAAACACTGTGTCAACATAGGATTCACAAGTGGTCAGAATGTCAGTTTATGTGGCCCAAAATGCAAAACTCTGTTTAAGATTCTTTAAAATACTTAATGTGGTAGTTTGCTTTATGCATGAAACACAAGTGAAGGCAGTACCGTACAACCGTGTGACAATTTCACAACAACGTGCAACATTTTACTGGCGACATTACCAGTGTTTTCTATAGTGTGCTACAGTATAGCTCTGAGCTGGATCCCAGCTTTCTATCTTTCTTTCCCATCATCTTGGGAAAGTAGTGGATTGTCAGCTTGTTGTTCCACGTCCATCAGTCTGACAGCAGGGCTCCAGCAGCTAGAGTCTGCATCAGGGTTTTAATAGTTTTGCAATTTTCATTAGTTTTTATTTTTATTTGGTTTTGACTTCATATTTTCAATTTTATATCAGTTTGAATTCGTTTTTACCAATTGTTTGCTAGTTTAGTTTTTTTTTTTTTTTTTGAAAATCCTTAGTTTCAGTTTAGTTTTGATTAGTTTCAGTTATAGTTTTAGTTGTGTTTGCAATAATTAAGTGTAACAAAATCCCAGTTTCATCATATCAGTCATTCTGCTCATCCTTGGGTATGTTGCTATTCCAGCTACCATACTGCACCCTGGACAGGTCGCCTGTCTGTCGCAGGGCTAACACGCAGAGACAGACAACTCACATTCCCACCTATGGGTTCTTTAAATAAATAAAGGCAGATGAACAACCATTGATACCAGGCAACTATAAAATGTATATCTTGGCCCCAATGAGACTATTAACTCTTGCAGCACCGGGTGTTCGTAATTTTGGTTCAAGTGAACTGATAAACTTTTTGAAGGTAATTGACTCACACAGTTGTGTAGATATCCCAGTCCTGTTGTCTCGGGATGCGTCACGCTGCCTTGCCTGGGGTTAGCTTCTGTTTTCTGGGGATGAGGGTTGAGTGTGCTCCCTTACCTTCTCAAGCTAAGCTAGGTTAGCCTTCTTGTGTTAGCTTTTCAAGTGCACTTTAAGGTTTGTGGGATTTTTTTCCCTTTAGAAATGTCCCTCATAATTTGTCTGTTTCCACTACAAGACACTTGCTTTATCCAAAACACAGTCATATTCAAAGTAATCCCAAATTGGACTCTGGCGCTTTCTCCTGACTTTTCCTGACATGATTCTGCGCGTGGATGGAGCAGCAACACAGACGACTCGACTAACGTACTGCCACCTGCTGGCATAATGAGACACAGCAAGAAAAAAATCTGTAAACTAAACTTCATTTTCACCCTTGACTACTGTATGACACGCACACATCAGTGAAAACTAAACACATTTTTGCTATAAATTCAGTTAATTTTAGTTCGTTTTGTGAACACTCATTCCAGTTTTAGTTAGTTTTCCTTTTTTTGTTTTTATTTTTATTTCCGTTAACGAAAATGTTTTTTCACTTCTAGTTTTTGTTATTTCGTTAATAACCTTGGTCTGCATGCAGCAACTTATGAGCATTTGTTAATGGGACTTCAAGTGTGTTGCGCTGGTCACCTGCTCACTTTCACGATTAAGAAAAAAAAAAGATTCAAACAAAAGAAATTTTTCTTTTCTTTCACAGCCCAAAGTTGTTGTTTATGTATCTGATTCAAGTGCGACTGATGTAACAGCACTAACCCTTCTGATGCTGTTGTGTGTTCAGAGTACCAACGAGGCTGTGTTTGCTGTCGAGTTTAACCCTCGGGACAGCACCAACATCATCACCTGTGGAAAATCCCACGTCTACTTTTGGACGCTGAGTGGAGGACAGCTCACGAAAAAGCAAGGCATCTTTGGAGTAAGATTAACTTCAGTCGTGTTCATCCTGACTGACATTTCTGTCTTTTTAAACTCAGTTAACGTGTGCTAGTGCAAGGAAGCAGTGGAAAATGGAGTTGGCAGCATCTTTCTGTAGAGGCCAAAAGAGGAAGAAGCTCAGCAAACAGAACTGAAAATTCAACATGTCAAAAAAATGGATGGAAACATGTAGACGATCAGTTATTAGCACAGTTAATATAAAAGATCAAATAATTGTTTATTGTTTTCAGAAATACAAGAAGCCCAAGTTCATCCAGTGCTTTGTGTTCAGCCTGACTGGAGATGTTCTCACCGGAGACTCTGAAGGGAACATCATGACTTGGGGAAAATCTGCTGCGGATATCAAAACTCTCGGGAAAGGAGCCAAAGGTTGGTGTTGTGTGTCAGTTCAAAGTCTAGAGAATAAAATGTCAGTATAAATATCATCTCTGTGGAGACACGTCGCTGTCACATGTGCTGGCAACGAACGAGACTTCAAATAAAATAAATAGAAACTTGACAGAAAGATGAGGAAACGATGATCCAGTGGGCGGTTTTACACACCTGAGTGACTCCAGGAGCTGTATTGTCAGGGATAAATCAGTCACAGGTGAAGCTCAGAGTTTATTTATACTGCACATTTAAAACTACAAAGTTCACCAAAGTGCTGCACATCAAACAAACATGTCTAAATAACAGATAGCTATATAGGTGGTATTTAAACATATTTAAGAAACCTCCAGCAGAACCAGGCTCAGGGAGGGCGGGGCCATCTGCTGCGACCGGTTGGAGTGACGGGAGCAAGACGAGACAAAGACACGCTGTGGCAGAGAGTCCTAGAAATATGGTCTCTGACCAGATTCTGGCCTCCAGTATCACTGAGAGTCCAATTTACCAGGATATGTTTACAATGCACATATTAAACAAATATGAGATTAATAATAACTAATGATTGTAGTGAGTGAAAAATGGCAGGACTCTATTGGAAATGAGATTTTTACCTGGATAATTAAAGGATTTTTAAAAAGGTGAGTGAAGAAGAAACACCCAGTGCATCATGGGAATCCCCCAGCAGCCTACACCTACTGCAGCATAACTAAGGGAGGATTCAGGGTCACCTGGTCCAGCCCTAACTATATGCTTTAGCAAAAAGGAAAGTTTGAAGCCTATTCTTGAAAGTCGAGATAGTGTCTGTCTCCTGAACTCAAACTGGGAGCTGCTGCCACACCCAGTCCAACATAGCCAGGCTTTCTTTGCTGCTTTGACAAAACCTCAAATCCCAGTCAGAGATGATGAGCATCATCACAGTGATGATCATTTCTCTGTTAACCCAGGCTTTCTGCTTCAGGATCTGTGCACGCTCACAGAACAAGGAGACCTTTAAACATCATTTCACTAAATGGATGGACTGAGCTCGGCCTACAGATAAACTGGTGCCAGAGATCATAAAGAACATCAAACAGTCAAATTCAACACTTTTAATGGAAATATGAGATTAATGCTGCAGACAATCATGAACCTGCTGAATTCATGAACATCAAGAATGCAGCGAGTGGTAAAATAAAGATTTGACCTCAGTGTGCTCAGTGTTACTGTCTATTCCTAACATATTCCTAACATGATAGCTGCACTTTAGAGCTCTAAAACTGGAACTGCCACATATTTAAACTCTACATGTTACTCAGTACATTCAGTTCTGACACTCGCCCACAGTCCAACAAAGGAAACATGGAGATCACATCAGTTTGTCACCAAAGTCTAATTATCAGGGCAACTTAACATGTTATTATCTCGTTAAATCATTAATTGATTAACGTCAGCAATTATTTTAATCACAGTTTTTAAAATCATGATTATTGTGAAAGTGATTAAAGGATTTTTAAAAAGGTGACTGGAAAGGAAAAACTCAATGCATCATGGGAATCCCCGGCAGCCTACGTCTATTGCAGAATAACTAAGGGAGGATTCAGGGTCACCTGGTCCAGCCCTAACTATATGCTTTAGCAAAAAGGAAAGTTTGAAGCCTAATCTTAAAAGTAGAGATAGTGTCTGTCTCCTGAATCCAAACTGGAAGCTGGTTCCACAGAAGAGGGGCCTGAAACCTGAAAATATCCTCGGACACGTGTGATCTGAAGCACCGCGCCTCTCATCCCCACACAGTGCTTGGGGTGACAAATAAGAATACTTTGGTCAACTGTGTCAAATGCTGCTGTAAGATCAAAAAGCATTAAAATAATAGAATCCCCAGAGTCAGTAGATAATAAAATATTATTTAAAACTCCTTAAAGATTCTGTTCTGTGAAATGCTTTGAAACCAGACTGGAACACTTCATGCTGAATACTAAATCTCTGAAATAAAAAGGGTTTAAAGATTAGGCGATGGTGGGCGTTTTGTTTGAACATGTAAATGTGGTGTTTGGAAATTGTTCCTAGTTTTGTCGGGTAAGGGGTGACAAGTTGAAATGTTGGCTTACATCTGGAATCGTGTGACTGAAATGATGTGTTAGCTAATCAGAAGCTTTAAGAACTCAGAAATTTAAATTATAAAGTATAGTGGTGTGAAAAGTGCCTCCTTCCTGATTTCCTATATTTTTGTATGATTGTGTCACTTAAATGTTTCAGATAATCAAACAAATGTAAATATTAGGCAAAGATAACACAAGTCAACACAAAATGCAGTTTATAAATGAAGCTGATTTTATCAAGTAGAAAAAAACAAACCTACATGACCCTGTGTGAACAGTGATTGCACCCCTCCCCTCCTTTTATAACTTAGGAGTATAATGTTTGGAAAGGAAAGTTCAGTTTCTCTAGCCACAGCTCGGCCTGATTCCAGCTGTTCACAACCAAGAAATCAGTTAAATAGGACCTGCCAAACAAAGTGGATCCTCAAAGTCCAGACATCACGCTGCGATCCACATTCAGGAACAAATGAAAAACAAAGGAATTGAGATCTCTGTCTGGAAAAAGTTATAAATACTGTTGACCATAATATCCTATTAGAGCGATTAGAACATGCTGTAGGTATTACAGGTATTGCACTGCAGTGGTTTGTATCATATCTATCTAATAGACTCCAATTTGTGCATGTAAATGGAGAGTCCTCTTCACACACTGAGGTTAATTATGGAGTTCCACAGGGTTCAGTGCTAGGACCAATTCTGTTTACATTATACATGCTTCCCCTAGGCAGCATCATTAGAAGACATAGCATACATTTTCACTGCTATGCAGATGACACCCAGCTCTATCTGTCCATGAAGCCAGATAAAAAACACCAATTAGTTAAACTGCAGGAATGTCTTAAAGACATAAAGACCTGGATGGCCACTAACTTTCTGCTTCTTAACTCAGATAAAACTGAGGTCATTGTACTCGGCGCTGAAAAGCTTAGAAATATGGTATCTAACCAGATTCTTACTCTGGATGGCATTACCTTGGCCTCCAGTAACACTGTGAGGAACCTTGGAGTCATTTTTGACCAGGATATGTCCTTCAACGCACATATTAAACAAATATGTAAGACTGCGTTCTTCCATTTGTGCAACATCTCTAAAATTAGAAATATCCTGTCTCAGAGTGATGCTGAAAAACTAGTTCATGCATTTATTACTTCCAGGCTGGACGACTGCAATTCATTATTATCAGGATGTCCAAAAAACTCACTGAAAAGCCTTCAGTTAATCATGAATGGGCTTTTGGGAGTGTGTACAAGTTTTTTATAAAACGTCTCGAATGACTTTTGTAATCCCTTCTTTATACACAACAGTTCCACATCTGGGTCCTTCTTAATTTTGTGTACTCCATCTGCTCTTCTGCTAGCTTTGGGCTAGCTTCATAATGTTTTTGTTTTGCAAAGACAAATGTCTTCTCGATTTCCTGTGTATGCAACAAATTTATTTCATTTAGTGTTTTCTTAGTCTCATTAAAGATCTTAGGGCATTGTTTCTTTTCATGTTGTATTTCTAATCCTGTCGATTTTTTGTCAAGATGCATTCTGCTTAGTTGTTTTTCTTTCTTGGTATGTGTGCGCCATGATATGATTTCTTTCCTTGAATTACTGCTTAAAGACACACAATCGATGGCTCAGCCTCTCCCGTATCCTTAATCTCCAAAAATCATTTTAATTCCTCCCTCATCAGAACCATAAACTGAGGGTTGTTTAAGGCGCCGTATTAAGTCTCCAGAGTGGAGACGGTTTCCTGGATCGTCTCTTATATGTATTGTACAAAAACAGGAGTGTGATTGGACAGGTCACAGGTTAATCTGTGGCGATCCCTCTGAAGCATGACCTTGTGTTGACCAGGTCCCAACAGGGGTACATCCCCCCTCCTCGCTGAGGGAGCGCCTCAATAAATGTTTCTCAATGTCTCACTAACATGTTTCTGTCTGACGTCTCGACTCAGAGTTATAAAACATGATTATTATGAAGAGAAAAGGAAGAAACCACGTTAATTACTCTCCATAACCATGAGAAGAATATAGCCACTCTTACCCAAATATCAGATTTGTAAAACAATCCGAGATCTTCAGGTGTCACTATCTCTCCTGAACACCTGAAGCGGATGCCACTCCGGCGTGACGAGGCCCCTCTCTCGGTGTCTGCGTGCCGTGTGCCAAGCGGACAGCAACTGGATCACTTCTTGTTCTGGGGTGCTGTAGGTTTTAGCACAGTGACAGGCAGTCACCACATCTCTTGTTGCTTCGCCTTGTATAGGCGAGTGCCGTTGTCAGAAAAAACCTGCGGGATCGGGGGTTTGAAACTTGATGCGGTTCTCTCAAAGTATCTTTGCCTCCCTGTATTCGTTGCGTCTTCTGAGGACCACAGTAGGACAGTCGTGGTCCACGAAACTCTTCATAAAACACCTCCTCCTTCTGCCATGCTCTATGAAGAACCTCATGTTTTTCATACGATGGCTCCCAAACATCACGACAATGAAACTTCTGTTATCTTTGTCTAATATTTAAGTGTGTTTGATGATCTGAAACTTTTAAGTGTGACAAACATACAAAAAAGAGGAGATCAGGAAGAGGGCAAACACTGCTTCACACCAGATTTTGCAGGTTAACTGAATTTTTGGTGTCGTGACTTCCCACAGAAACCTACCAGATCATGCGACAGACCAAAGCACACGAAGGCAGCGTGTTCACCCTGTGCACTCTACAGGGCGGAGGCCTGCTCAGTGGAGGAGGGAAGGACCGTAAAATAATCCGCTGGAGCGCTGATTTGGCACCTGAAAGAGAGTGTGAGGTGAACTACAGCTGTGTGTGTGTGTGTGTGTGTGTGTGTCTGTGTCACAGCTGGTGGAGAGACTCATTAATGGCATTTGTCCAGATTCCAGAAAAGTTCGGGGCGGTCCGCACTATCGCAGCCATGGACGAAGAGGAACTGTTAGTTGGTACGACTCGAAATGCCATCCTCAGAGGAACCTTCTCAGACGGCTTTGTGGCCATAGTGCAGGTGAGCTAACGACCTCACAGGCATCAGTGTTGTCAGGTCTGTAGAGGCTTGCTGAGAATTTTAGTACCAACAGATAAAACATGTGCATTTTATATTTTTGTCTGATATATGATTTATAGACAGCTTAAACATTTAATATAAGCATCTTCCAATTCTTTCACAGACTGGATGTATTTGCTACTATCACCTGATGCACAGTTAAGGAATCGGAATAGTTAAATGACGTCATTAGAGGTTTGTCCTGCAGAGCAGCCTGTCTGCCGCACGTGTAACACAGCAGCAGACATACGACACATAGATTGGTCAGGGGTTGGGTCACATGTAATCTCACTTTAGTATCATTTTATTCTGAAAAGTGACCTTGGTTACTAGTTGGTTAGTTTTAACCAAGGAGCTGCGGTGTCTAACATCAAACTGATATTGTTTGATGTCTTTTTACTTCAGCTTTGCTTGGATGAAAGCACAGATGACTCTTCTTCTTCTTTGTTTGTATTCTCAGCAGTGCTGATGAGCATCAGTTACTGACTGACTGGGCTGAATTGTTGTGAAAAGCTGGTTAACTGAAAACTGCTGCAGCTCTGTAATGATGTCACAGACACCACTTCACTGCAGCAAATGCAGTTTTATGACAGTCCCTGAGCTGAAGTGGCTGTTGGCCCAGGCCTTTGCTGCTGCTTTCCACGTGAAGGGTGAAGTGGAGAGACGAGCGCCTTCTGGGTTATTGAATTGGCTTATTTTGGGGAATTGGCCACAATTGCCCATAACGCTAGCAGCTGGTGCTCTTCTACCTCTCTGGCTCTTGATGTCAGGCTCCTGGGACCTCGTGGTTCATCTACTTCTACCTGCATTTAACCAGCCCTCACCTCTCTCCATAGCCAGGGCATGTATGACAGCTGATCAATGTTGAAGCTAACCCAACATCTGTTACTGCTTCTGCTTCACCTCACACGTGTCGAGCATTCAGATGACGGAAGTTTTACAATTTTAAACACACTGAAAAAATTAAAGACATGTCTGTGTCCTTTCAGAAGATATATGTGTATATATGTACAAGCATTAATGTGTGTGTGCACGTTCAGCTATTGTCGTGTATATGAGAAGCTGTGCATCAGATATCAGGTCTGTACCTAAAAACTGCTCTCAGAGGTCAGACATTTAAATGTTTTAGGGCATTTATATTTATTTATTTATTAATATAGTGCGTCAAATCACAACAACAGTTACCTCAAGGCACTTTATATTGTACGGTGGGGCAAAGACCCTTCAATGCTGAGAAACAGTTTTAAGATAGATTCTAACATAGTACAATACAATACAATTTTATTTATATAGCACATTTAAAAACCTGAAGGCACACCAAAGTGCTTCACAGTAATATGGAGAGTCAACATGAGTCAATAACAGGGTACAAATCGGGCACTTGCACAGACAGGATAGAGGCACTAACAGACCAGGAGAGTTAGATAAATACAAAATATGCTAAGAAGACAAAAACAGCAGTAAAATTAATAAAAAATAATAAATTTAATAAAAGATTTAAAAGGGTATTAACTGGTCAGGAAGGCCAAGTCAAATAGATATGCTTTTAATCTTGATTTAAAGGACTGCACCAGGCTGGTCTCGAGGAATATGGCTGTCGAACACCATGACTTCAGTTTTTTTTTCTCATTTAAAACGAGAGAATTTTCTGACAGCCAATCTTTAACTTCTCTCAGGCAATCGTACAGGGAGTTCAATGATGCTGACAAATCATCAGTCAGTTGACAATAGATTTGAGTCATCAGCGTAAAAGTGATAAGAAATATTGTATTTTTCAAATATGGAGCCCACGGGTAGCATATACAAAGAGAATAATAAAGGGCCCAATAGAGTTTCACTCTACTCCGCTTTATAGGATTATAGCACCATATTTACTTGGTATTTATCAAAACTCTGAAGAACTAAACTCATGTAATTTGATCAATAATGGAATTTTAAAATTACTCTCAAATATGCTGTTAAACTGCAACACCTGTACACTTATTGCTTTCATTTGTATTCCTTTGTGTGTCTGTGTGCGTGTTTCACAGGGCCATGTAGATGAGATGTGGGGACTGGCTACTCACCCCTCCCAGAACATCTTCCTCACCTGTGGCCATGACAGGCAGGTGTGTTTGTGGAACACCGAGGAGCACAAGCTGGACTGGTGTATCACCCTCGAGGTGAGATTCCTGAATTCCAACCTTCATTCTTTGAGTGCTTTGTTCATTTATACTCGAGATCTTTTACAGGGAAGTTTACTCCATAATTCTGAATTGAATTATTTCCTGTGTCTCTGGCAGGAGTACGGCCTGTGTGCTGGTTTTTGCCCCAATGGATCGGTGGTTTCAGTCGGCCTCAGTACAGGACGGTAAATCAAAGCAGCAGCAGTTATATATCTGATGTCACCACAATGGATTTCAAATCAAAACAGTGAAGATGTGATTGAAATGCAGACTTCCGGCTTTCATTTAGGGGGTTTGACAGAAGTGTTACTGCCGTTTGTTGCTCTTCATTAAATAAAAAGCCTGTTTTGTTGGGTTACATCAGGTGACTTGACTGTTGAAGAATCCAGTTTCTTTGTTTTTAACTCTAAGATCTGTCACCATCTTACAATGCTGTGATTGCAGCCATTCCCCATTCAACTCTCTGTGAATGGGACTCATGGCCACTGATCAACGGTCATGACAATTGACCTCCCAGTCCATTGTTCATTCAGTGGTGCTGGTTTCAGTCATTGTGCAAATGTCCTGTTTATAAGATTGGAAACCTGCAGTCAGCTGAGACTGAAGAAGTCACCTGGATGAGAGACGAAACGTTTCTCCCACTGAAAACATCCAGATGAACAGAATCAACCGTTTGGGATTTACTCACCTGGATGATACTCTTCTTTTTTTATTCTGTCACAACTTTATTTGTGCGGTTTGAGCGATCGTGGCTCAAGAGTTGGGAGTTCACCTTGTAATCATAAGGTTGCCGGTTCGAGCCCCGGCTTGGACAGTCTCGGTCGTTGTGTCCTTGGGCAAGACACTTCACCTGTTGCCTACTGGTGGTGGTCAGAGGGCCCGGTGGCGCCAGTGTCCGGCAGCCTCGCCTCTGTCAGTGCGCCCCAGGGTGGCTGTGGCTACAATGTAGCTGCCATCAATAGTGTGTGAATGGGTGGATGACTGGTTGTGTAAAGTGCTTTGGGGTCCTTGGGGACTAGTAAAGCAGCCATTTACCATTTATTTTGGATTCATCTGTCCAAACAGTTTTGTTCCAGAGCTGTGTCGACTCTTTTAGATGTTGTCTGGGAAAATCTACTCTGGTCTTGGTGTTCTTAGGTTCAACCAGTGGGTTGCACCTTGTTGTAAACTCTCTGTATTTCAGATTCGCCTTGTAACCGGAAGGTTGCCGGTTCGAGCCCCGGCTCGGACAGTCTCGGTCGTTGTGTCCTTGGACCTTCTGGCCAACACCAGTAGGCGGTAGGTCCTGGTGGTGCGATATGGCAGCCTCGCTTCTGTCAGTCTGCCCCAAGGCAGCTGTGGCTACAACTGTAGCTGTCTCCACCTCCTCCAATTGGTGTGTAAAGCGCTTTGGGGTCCCTAGGGGGGACTAGTAAGCGCTATACAAATACAGGCCATTTACCATTTGTGTTTTTGGGCCTGACCCTGAGAGTGCCTCTACCAAAGTTTAAGTCTTGGATCCAACTCCACATCTTTATCCATTTAATTTGAAATAATGGGGAACAAGCTCACCTGGCAGTTTGCAATTCAGTCACATCTTGATTGATTCATGTAATATCCAATGATTGGTCTACAGAGGCAAAATGACCAAAGAACAAAAGTAAGGAGAGAAGCTTGGTGTCTTTGTGTTTGGTACAGGGCAGAAGTCGTTGGTAGCCTCTATTAACATAAAGAGTTCCACCACCTGTATTGATTATGACTGTGAAAGCAAGGCGTATACTGGCAAATGATGACCATAAAGCATGCTAAAAGTTTTGTGAAGCTGCACAGTTGTTGATTGTCACTACCAAAGCAGCTGGTATAAAACTGGGTGGTAGCTGTTTTGCATACTGTTGATCATGACACATGGGAGTGAGGGGAGGCTGCACACATGGCTGAACCCAGTTGCTGAAAACAAATGAGCATCTGATCATTTTAGTTGACTGGATCTGTCTTTGTTATCAAGAAAAACATTTTAAAAAAAGAAAACATTTTTCCAATTCTGGATACCAAACTGGACTTGTTTATCACCAATACTGCGGTCGATCTAAAACACATCTTCGACAGAGAAAAGCAGTTTGAGACAACAGAGGAGAGATCAGTGTTTTATATTTCATAAACCATAAACTTGATTTCCTCGTTATGCTTCATGACAATCCAACGACTCCCCTCAAAGCACCGTCAAACAAGAAGCCCGGTCTTCATTGGCTCTACAGCAGGACAGCTGGACTGTGACCCATCAACCACTCTGTGGCTCTTTAATGTGGTGCCCAGTGTGTGGAGTGATTGTACAGTTTTCCTAATTCTTCATTACAAATATTTATTAGAATACAGTCCCGATCAAAAGTTTAAACCACTTGAAAAATGGCAAAAAATCATATTTTGCATGTTTGGATCTTAACAAGGTTCCACGTAGAGCTTCAACATGCAACAAGAAGAAACGAGAGTGAGACAAAACATTTTGCTGAGCGTGCAGTTTACTGAAAACAACGCTTAAAGTGAGACCAGCTGTTTTACAGCTGATCAAAGGTTTAGGACCACGTGCCTTTAAAAGGCCAAATCTGTGCAGAAGTGTGGATTCATTCTCATTTTCTGTCACACTGTCAGGATGTTCTGATGGCAAAGGCAAAAAAACTTTCGTGTTTTGAACGTAGTCGGGTTGTTGAACTGCATAAGCAGAGCGCCATCACTGCTGAGGTCGGACACAGATAGTTGGAATTTCTTAAATGATCCTGAGGGTTATGGAAGAAAAAAGTCAAATGGAAGACCCCAAGAAATGTCACCAGCACTGAGCCGGAGGATCCAGTTGGCTGTCCATCAAAACACTGGACGATCCTCCACCCAAATTAAGGGCGTTACTGGTGCCGACTGCAGCCCCGTAACCATCAGACGCCACAGCGACTGTTTGGACTTTGCAAGAGAGCGCCAAACGTGGGACATTGAAAGGTGGAAGAATTCTCTGATGAGAACAAAAATGTAACCTCGATGGTCCTGATGGTTTCCAACGTTACCAGCATGACAAGCAGATCCTGACTGAGATGTTATTTACGCGCCACAGTGGAGGGGGCGCCATAATGGTCTGAGGTGCTTTTTCCTTCAGTGGAACAACGGAGCTTCAGGAGGTGCAGGGGCGTCAAACAGCTGCTGGCTCTGTCCAGATGTTGCAGAGAGCGTCCTCATTACTGAGTGGGGTGGTAACGACTGGGTGTTTGAACAGGACAGCGCTACAGTACACAACGCCATGAAGGACAAGGGACCTCTTCCAGGAGAATAACCTCACTCTTTTGGACCGTCCTGCATGTCCTCTGATCTAAGTCCAGTTGAGAACCTTTGGGGATGGATAGTAAGGGAAGTTTACAAAAATGGACGACAGTCCCACACAGTAGATCGCTTTGTGCGGCTGTCTTCACCACTCGGAGAAACGTTCCCATTCACCTCATGGAAACACTTACATTAAGCATGCGCAACGAATTTTTGAAATGATCAACATTAACGGTGGAGCGACTCATTACTGAGTTCACGTTTGGAACTTTGTGTTTTGGGGGGTTTACAGGTATTTTTGGAGGTGTGGTCTTTAACTAAACTGTAAAACAGCCTGTTTCAGTTTAATGTTGTTTTTAATAAACTACATGCTCACCAAAATGTGTTGTCTCACTCCCATTTCTTCTTGTTGCATGTTGAAGCTCGACTTGGGAACTTGTTAAGATCCAACCGTGCAAAATATGTTTGTTTGTTTTTAACCCTTTTTCAAGTGATCTTAAACCTTTGATCGGGACTGCATCAGTATGGATACACTTCTTTATTAGTCATATGACAAACCCGCAGAAATATAAAGGGACAAACAACACATAACGAAACGAAACGTTTGCTACAAACTAAAAAAGGTTGGGAAGCACTGATCTGTGGCTTCCCGTACAGCAAAAGAAGAAGAAAAGATGGAGAATTTAGCCGTGAGCATTCCAGTCTGTTCTTTTCTCTGACTCTCCACCTATCTCCTCCTCCACCCCCTGTAACACTGACAGGTGGATGGTCCTTGACCTGCTGACCAGGGAGGTCGTTTCTGAATCCACTGACGGGAATGAGCAGCTGTCTGTCATGAGATATTCACCAGGTCAGTCAGTAACTCCTTGTCCTATATTAACTGTAGATGTGACAGATTAGGGTGGTGTTCACATCCAACCATGTGGACCTTCTTCACACAAAAAACATGCAGCAAACTTTGAGTTAAAGCTTAAAACTATTGTTCGCAGATAAAAGATTTTTTTCTTTTGGTTTTGTTTTTAAATTTTCGCTCTTCGAAGCCAAATAAATCATAGTCATAAAAAATTCCCAATCATAGTTCATGAGTTATTTCAGCATTGATTTTGTTATTTGCCACAGTAGACACAGAGACAGGAAACAGATAAAGAGAGGGTGGGATGTACCAGAGTTTCACAGTGGGGATCCTCTTTGACTCTGTGAGTCTTGTTTTTCAGATGGCAGCTTCCTAGCTGTAGGATCACATGACAACTTCATCTACATCTACAGTGTGACAGAGAGCGGCAGGCGTTACACCCGCTTTGGAAAATGTAACGTGAGTTAAACTTTAAACTATTTCCATTATTTCAATTGGGTTTTTTTCTTCTTGGTTAACAGCGCAGCACATCTCCATCCAATATGAGCCCGCTCTGGTGCTGTGTTTTCCTTCTTGTCAATAAATCTTGTGTACAGATTTCCATTGTTGTCCACATATTATTACACATCACACTGGTCCGTAGAATGACCGTTACCTTTGTTAACAAATGTAGTTTGTTTGAACTCTCACGCATTAATCTGCTGCTGAGGGTTGGTGCAGTGATGTACGTCTCCAGTCAGAACAGCTAACTTCCTGTTAGCTAACCTACACATGAATGTGATCCCGTTCAGGTTCTTTTATTGATGCCCTCGGCTAGTTTTGTTGTGCAGTTAAATGAGCAGGCAACCATTTTAACAGACACTGGAAAATATTCCCAGAGAAAAGAGCGAGTGCTCACTAAAACTACAAGTTCAAGCCCTCAGATTAAAAATACTCCACGGACAAAAAAGCTAAAAACACTCTAATAAATACTCAGATTCACATTACAAATAAATAAATGGAACAGATATAATGTGCAGACTTTGTTGTCACTTATTCAGATGACTAATAGCTACTGAGACTGTAATCCTTCATTCAGAGGAGTATAAAGTGTGATGTCTAAGATGAAGCTGGTCATTCTCTGTCTGCTACACAGCTTCACAGAATGTTTGGGCGATGGTGATGAGGAAGCGTAGCCCTAAGAAGCATCCAGGACACTACAAACCTGTCCATGTCTCTAATGGTTTTTCCCCACTCGGCCATACACCCACCGAGAAACAGAGTCTGGTTATCGGCGATTCATTTATAAGACATGTGAAGCTAAAAGCACCAGCCTCTGTAGTGAAACTGCTGGCTGAAAGGGCAAATCCCATAAAATGTCGGCAGTAAAGGTCCCCGGTTACATCAGTCAGAGGTCACTAACATTAATGTTAAATGGGTGTGTAACTTTGCCAAAGCAATGTCGGACTCTGTAGTTTTCTCTGGTCCCCTCCCCAATCGGACCACGAGTGACGTGTTTAGCCACATGTTCTCCTTAAATTAGTGGCTGTCCAAAAAACGACGTGGGCTTTATAGATAATTGGGAAGCTTTCTAGGAAAACCTGGTCTTGTTAGGAGAGACGACGTCCATCCCACTTTGGATGGAGCAGCTCTCATTTCTAGAAATCTGGACAAATTTATTAAACCCCCCAAAATGTGACTATCCAGAGTTGGGACCAGGAAGCAGAGTCGCAGTCTTACACGCCTCTTGTAATTGTTTGTATCATATCTATCTAATAGACTCCAGTTTGTGCATGTAAATGGAGAGTCCTCTTCACACACTGAGGTTAATTATGGAGTTCCACAGGGTTCAGTGCTAGGACCAATTCTGTTTACATTATACATGCTTCCTTTAGGCAGCAGCATTAGAAGACATAGCATACATTTTCACTGCTATGCAGATGACACCCAGCTCTATCTGTCCATGAAGCCAGATAACACACACCAATTAGTTAAACTGCAGGAATGTCTTAGAGGCCATGCAGGTCTTTGTCTTTAACTTTCTGCTTGTAAATTCAGATCACACGGAGGTTATTGTACTCGGCCCTGAAAATCTTAGCAGTATGCTAACATCTGTTAAAAATAGTTCATGTATTTGTTACTTTTAGGCTGGACTATTGTAATTTGTTATTGTTATTATTATACTCATGCTAGCCATTACAAAGAATGCCGTTTAAATGCACTTGAACATTAACTTCACTTTTAATGACCTGGAAATCTTTCATATGCAATGTGTGGTATGGAGCTTGCAAACACGGAGATTAATTATTATGGAGTTTTCTGATGGTGAAGAAAATGCACAATAAAAGCTTGCTTTCTTTAGCTAATGTGAGTGACACTCTGTCTGCTTATCTGTTGGATCAGGGCCACTCCAGCTTCATCACTCACCTGGACTGGTCCAAAGATGGGAAGTACATCATGTCAAATTCAGGCGACTATGAGATCCTTTACTGTAAGTGAACATCCAGCACTGTGCTTTTAGTGCTGTTATAGGAATGCCATGCAGTACGTTCTTTAGCTTAGTGACTCTGTGTTTTAACAGGGGACATAGCAGCAGGATGTAAGCTGCTTAGGAACCGCTTTGAGAGCAAAGACAGAGAATGGGCCTCTTATACCTGTGTGCTAGGCTTCCATGTGATGGGTGAGAAACTCCAAAATGCTGTTATCGTCCTTTAGTATTGCATTAACTTCATGGGGTTCTTTTATCCAGTCAGACTGATGAGTGTGGTACTGTGGTGTTCAGGTGTGTGGCTGGAAGGCTCTGACGGCACAGACATCAACGCGCTGTGTCGCTCTCACAACGAGAAGATGGTGGCTGTGGCTGATGATTTCTGTAAGGTTCATCTGTTCCAGTACCCCTGTCCTAAACTCAAGGTAACTGTTTTCTTATTTAAATAAGAATCAAATGATAAAAGTCAGCCAGTTTTAAGAGTTAGAAACAGCTGAACAGTTTGTCAAAGTCAGTCCAGCTCAAGCAGATCAGATAACCCAGGTTAACGGTTTTGAACAGAGTTGTATTCTTTCATTAAAGCAGACGCCACACGGGTTGATTTAATAAGCTGCTCGGTTTTCAAGAGCAGGTCTCATCTTCTAAGAGCCCGCTGTGTTTGTAGTGCTGTCACTAGAGTTGTGGGACATTCAGATTCAGCATTAACAGTAGGAACCTTGTAGAAAGGTGTTTATCCTACTCTGGAAAGACAATTGGGGGGAGGAGGAACCTACTCTGCTCTGATCCAAAGTGGACCTGCTTCTTCAATTCAATTTTATTTATATAGCGCCAAATCACAACAAAAGTCGCCTCAAGGCGCTTCATAGATACAGAGAAAAACCCAACAATCATATGACCCCCTATGAGCAAGCACTTTGGCGACAGTGGGAAAGAAAAACTCCCTTTTAACAGGAAGAAACCTCCGGCAGAACCAGGCTCAGGGAGGGGCGGGGCCATCTGCTGTGATTGGTTGGGGTGAGAGAAGGAAGACAGGATAAAGACATGCTGTGAAAGAGAGACAGAGATTAATAACAGATACGATTCAATACAGAGAGGTCTGTTAATACATAGTGAGTGAGAAAGGTGACTGGAAAGGAAAAACTCAATGCATCATGGGAATCCCCCGGCAGCCTACGTCTATTGCAGCATAACTAAGGGAGGATTCAGGGTCACCTGGTCCAGCCCTAACTATATGCTTTAGCAAAAAGGAAAGTTTTAAGCCTAATCTTAAAAGTAGAGATAGTGTCTGTCTCCCGAATCCAAACTGGAAGCTGGTTCCACAGAAGAGGGGCCTGAAAACTGAAGGCTCTGCCTCCCATTCTACTTTTAAATACTCTAGGAACAACAAGTAGGCCTGCAGAGCGAGAGCGAAGTGCTCTAATAGGGTGATATGGTACTACAAGGTCATTAAGATAAGATGGGGCCTGATTATTTAAGACCTTGTATGTGAGGAGCAGGATTTTGAATTCAATTCTGGATTTAACAGGAAGCCAGTGAAGGAGAAATCTGCTCTCTCTTTCTAGTCCCTGTCAGTACTCTTGCTGCAGCATTTTGGATTAACTGAAGGCTTTTCAGTGAGTTTTTTGGACATCGTGATTCTTCTTCTTTTCTCATTCTTTCACATTCTTTTCTCTTCAGGCACCAAGTCACAAGTACGAGGGCCACGGCAGCCACGTCACCAACGTCTGCTTCACTCACAGTGACTCTCACCTGCTCTCCATTGGCGGGAAGGACACTTGCATCCTTCAGTGGAAGGTGATTGGAGGAGGGGTGGGTAACAGCCATGAAAGACTGGCCTCGGCCTCATCCACCTCTACCAGCTCTCCAGAACCTGCAACCAGCTAAGGAGACGGCTGCTTGTAAGAGTGAGAGAAAGCGGGCTGTTTTCTTACAGCCACAGAGGCATCGAAGTGAGTTATGGGCTCATTCTAGCCTCTGGACTGACACTGCTGCTAGTTTCATGCAGAACATCCTCTTCGGGAGGAACATCCATGTTAATGTTATGCTTTAAATCCTTGTGAAACTGGACAGTGTGTGTGATGTTTCCCATAAGACAGAATCCTTGTCATTCTGTTGTGTATGTGGTGAGAACCGTTCTTGTTTGATTGCTGGTGCAGAACAGTGCTGCACTGCCCGTGCACGTGATTTTATACATGTTTTAAACAAGGTTTGGTTAAAATCTCAACTTTTTATATGCTTAGACTGTGACAGGCCTGTCCTATTAAAATCAACTCAGCATCTCGTATTAACTCATTTCTCTAACAGTAGATCAGTACACTTGAAAATGATTACTTTAGTGCAGTTTTTTATGTATTTAAATGTACGTCGGCAATACTGTGATGTCGTATCAGCTCAGCTCCGAATAAATGAGAGAAGACTCCGAGGTGTGTTGTGTGTGAAGTGTCACTAGTGGGCAGTGCCACTCCAGAACCTGTGAGTGCTTTCCTAAATAACAGGTCTCAGGTGAGAACACCTAGGACTGAAGTCTCAACAAATGTGTTTTCACTGAAGACAGCAGTAAAGTCTGTGGTGCCCTCCGGTTGGGAGACAGTTAAAGGTACATGGTTTAAGGTGGAAAATACAAAATTAATTGAATAAAATGAATTAAATCATTAACTGCCTTTAGGTGTGATACTTCAGTAAACTGATTTGCTCTCCAACACTGCCATCTATTGCACTACCAGCAGCCTGTACAAGAAAAACACATACATTAGTGCTTTTTCACACTATTTTTAAACTGTTTTTTATACTTGTATCTCATTTTTAACAGCTTCCGTCCGTTCAGAATTTGACCTATTTGGGGCATATTTGCTGCCATCATTACACTGACTGGTCTGTATATTCTCTGAATTTGCAATATTAAAGCCTGTGTTTGTGTGTAAATCTTGTAAATAAGCGTTTGTTTCCGGTAAGCATCTTGAGACACTTTGTAAGCTACAAGCAGTAAAGTAAGTTTAGCATGTCGTACATTTCATAAAACGGCCGTCCGTGTCATTAAACCTGCGCCGGCGAACAAGTTGACTGTGAGACGTCGGTGATTGTCGACAAAATCCGAAGTTGTCGATTTGTACACGAGGGAGGGGGGCGGTGTGTGTGTGTGTGTCTGTGTGTGTGTCTGTGCGCGCGCGCTGAACTGAGCGGAGGTGAAGAAGAGGAGGATGAAGCTGGGAGCGGAGGATGGGAGGAAGAGTGGAGTAAGAGACAGGCTAGCTGTATGTGAATAAGTGAGTGAAGAAGAGGAGAGGAAGGTCGCCAGAGAGAGAAAATAAAAACTTCTATTTTTGGAGATAATTGCCGGAGCGTCGCCAACGGAAACTTTCAACTTTTTACCCGCCACTGCTCTCTTGTTGTACCCAGAGCCGGCTTTGTTTCGCGGCGGGGGTGTTGACGATAAATGAAGGAATAAAATAGACTCCCATCGACCTGTTTCTACCCAAGCGGGGAATACCCTGGGACTGCTTCTGATAAAGGTTACGAGAGAATGGCGGCCAACATGTACCGAGTGGGAGGTAAGGAATGGTTTACATTTTTAAGACACCCCTTCAACGTGATTGTTCGCTTCTACTGGGAGCTGGCTAACTAGCCGCTAGCTGTCTCTGCTGTTAGCAGCTAGCTAACGCTAGCGTACGCTGCGCGACTCCGGGCTTTCATCAAGACCGTCAGATCTGCCGAAACAATGTAGTATGACTTAGCTTACAGACAGACGTAAATAACTTCACATTGATTTGGTTTCCACACAGCTGTAGCCAAGTATAGCTGCTTCTGTGTTCGGACTGTAATAATACAATACATTGAGCAGTGTATATCTGTTTTAAAGTTCAACTTTTAGAACAGATCTGTGTTATATCCCAGTTAGTTCACGCCATCATAGTACCGTACCACAGGGCGGCCGTCGCACAGCATGAACCGGTTCTGAAAGTTTGTATTTATACAAATCCATCCAGCCAGCTGGATCCAGGAGATCCAAACATATGCGTTGGTTATAGATAAGCGAAATAACAGTAAATTGTCCAATTCTCTGACGTGTAGTCTATAGATTTGATAACGTCCTCGAAATGAACACAGTGCTAGCTAGCATTAGCCGCTGGCGGTTGAGAAGTAAGCATCTAGCTAAATTTGGTGACGTCTGTGATGGCTTGCTAACACCGCTCTGCTAGCTGTGTCAGGCTGGTAGGTTAATTTCATTATCGCCTCCGCCATATCACTAGATGTGCTAATTCTGGCTGCTAAGTCCTGTTAGCTTGGCGTAGTAGCGGTGCTAAGAATTTAGTTTACAGACTGTGAACAGTTATATTGGAACACCTGCAAGTGAACGACTGAATTTGTACCAAGTTAAGTGGTAATAACTCGTTAAGTTCTCGTTTGTTAAAAATGTTTCATCAGTGCTACATGGCTGCAAAGGAAACTGGTATGTCCGTGGTATTAATCAGGTAATTAGTCATTAATATCATCTTTCGCAGCCCCCCGCGACACCAGTGGCAGGCATTTATAAGACGCAGTTCATTGGAGGTTGCTTTGCAGGCGTCAGAAAACAAACTAAACTATGGTTCATACAAAGCAAGCTGCTGTTAGTTTTCCAGTCGGATCATCTGGACAGTTGATTCTGGGCTTCAGTATTGATTGTGAAACCTTTTCAGTGCTAAGCCTCGGAGACGGTGCTAGCTACGGGTGCCCTGAAAATCTTGAGTGGGGGGAAGGCTAATCGCAGTCTCACGAGTGTGTGGGTTATTTAGGTCATAGCGATTAAACTATGCTCTGCAAACATGCTGCATATTTCTGCGCTTAATGTTTGAACAGTTAAAATGTTTTTTCCCCATTAACTTCTTATCACTAACCCGCAAAAAAAAAAAACCACACACGTGTGTGTTTTTTGTATGTGTGTGCTCTGTGTGTAAGGCTGACCTCAGCAGTGCAGTTTCATGGATCCACGTATGTTGCTGCTAAAACACTTGACGTTTCGGCTTTAGCATCCCTGCTATTGTAGCTACTATTTGTACAGAGGTGTGCAGGGTTTCATTTTTGTTGAGAGCAACATAGCGCTATGTGGAAGGAGAGTCAAATTAGAAATATCAGCTAGAAAATTGTAGTAATTTTGTAAGGTGGGTTCCTAGAGAAACCTATTGTTTGGAGCTAATTATTGGAATTTATAGAAGAGATAAAGCACCAGAAGTCAAAGCTTGGCACTAGTCATGCATTAGCTAAAGAGAATTATTGATAAAGGGTTATATGGGAAATTGTCAGAAAATTCAGTGGTAAATATTGTGAACAAAGATTAAGTTTTCTTTCCTCAGGATAAGAAATTTTTTTCTTTTACAATACTGTGTCATACATTTTATGTTTTACATATTGAGAAATGTGCTTCCATCACTTTGTGGTTGGACTGTAGGGGTTGGAAGAGCTGCTGGACCTGTCCCAGCCACCTTGCTAGATCAAGTTTGTGCAGGGAAATAAAGGCCATAGTGTGATGCCACATAGTGCTGCATCAATGAGCCATAAACCCAGGAACAGGATTTTTCATTAGCAAAGACTACTAAATGCATCATTATGTGTATTTTAAATCAATTATAGGGTAAAAATAAACACCTGTACAGTTGTATTTAAAAACTACAAAGTTCAGTTTTTCATGTCACTGAGGCTTTATAATATTTTGCATCTGGTGAATTGATCGAGCCAGCTGGGGCCTTTGTGTGTGGGTTTTCTCCAGGTACCGAGTTACCCACTTGGTGATTCTAAACTGGCCGTAGCTGTGAATGGTTGTCTGTCTCTGTATTAAGCTGGTTTTATGGTCCCACATGTATCTGTTCACATACACAATCTAGCTTGGAATTACTGAATGTTGACAAGTGGAATAGAGAAGGGAGCAAAGTTTACAGGAAACGGGAGAATGGAGAAAAAAAGCACTAACGGTGGTTGTAGTGACACTTTTCATTGTTTTTGTTTCACTTCAGCTTTTTGTATGTCAGAACTTTTCTTTCCTCAGCATGTGGCTGAAGGACATGGATTCATGAACAGTGAATAAGGCACCTTTACGGGACCTTTGGACCAGCTTGAGTCGTGTGATAGAGTAGTGATCTTTCCAGAGTGTGTAGTTTAAAAGTAAAGACTAGTTTGTTATTTTTAATGCACTGTGTGTGTCACTATTTTATGCTTGCACTGTGGTTGGTAATAAACTTAGTGATGTGGTGTGATGCAGATGTAGTAGCACGTTATGTTGTAAACTGTTTGGGTGTGCTTGGGAAAACGGAGACTATTTTAGTGCATAAAATCGCGCTGACGATCGCCTCTTGTGGACATCTGCTTGGCCAGCTGATTGTGCTGCTTGATCTGTAAACTCCACCTTATCGGTCTGATGAACCACTGGCACGCCTGACTCTAACAGGCACGCCTTCACACTGTCTGCACAAAGTACTCTACAAACCCAAGCATAACAGCTGGAATTTCCCGTTTAGATTCAGATAGCCAGCAACAAAGAACCGCTTACTGCTATGTGAGATCAGTGAGATCATTGACCAGACTTTCTACGGATACTGACTACCAAATGGGGCAATTGTCAGCCACCTCCTCTACATGGATGACATCAAGCTGTATACCACGAGTGAACGAGACATCGATTCACTGATCCACACCACCAGGATATACAGCAATGACATTGGAATGTCATTCAGACTGGAGAAGTGAGGTGGGATGATAACAAAGAGAGGGAAGGTAGTCAGACCTGGGGGAATCAAACTATAAGAAGGCAACATTGCAGACATAGAGGACAGCTACAAGTACCTGGGGATCCCACTGGCAAATTGGAACCATGAAGTGGCCGCTAGGAAAGCTGTAACCACCAAATACCAGCAGAGGGTCAGGAAAGTCCTGAGGAGTCAGCTAAACGGTAAAAACAAGATCTGTGCTATCAACTCCTACACCCTGCCTGTGATCAGGTACCCTGCTGGGATAATAAGCTGGCGAAAGGAGGAGATAGAAGCCACTGACATCAAGATGAGGAAGCTCCTGACCATGCATGGAGGGTTTCACCCCAAGTCCAGCACTCTGAGACTGCCAGGCGAAAGGAAGGAGGCTGGGGACTAATGAGTGTCAGTACCACAGTCCAGGATGAGACAAGAAAACTGTGGTCCCAGTGGTAATTGTAGCACTCAGTGCAGTGACCCCCCCCAGCTAGGCGAGTGGCTCCAGCAGATCCCAGGAACAACATCTGAGATCTCTGTCCAGAAGAGTGCAGTCCTAGGAACAGCTAAGACACTGCGCAGGACCCTCAAACTCCCAGGGCTCTGTAAGAGGACCCGAGCTTGAAGGAGAGATGATGTGCAGTGAGGTTCAGGGCTGGTGAGGCACTGCCTTCATCAGAATCAGATTTAGAAATATATGAACCCAGCAGAATAGATTATTCATCATTTTACAGCAAGGGCTGGCTCAATTCGTGGCACCGGCAGCTAGTATGGGCAACTTTCTGCTTCCTGCCTTCCACTCCAGTTGTCTGAGGCAGTTGCCACTGTCCTGCCACGCAACTGCTGCTGTTATGGCCATTTGATGTTATTTTTATTTTATGAAACAGTTGTCAGTGTTGCTTCAGACTCGCTGGCAGTAGCATTTCATAACATGAATTTCTTTTTTTTTTTAACATTCATTTAGTTTTCTTCCACCACTAGCAGCTGCAGCTGCTGCCACGAATTGAGCCAGTCCTCTCTCCCATTTCATCGGCAGCAGTTAATGGGTTATGTTTCATATCTCATATCAGCGTTCTTTACACATACTAACTGTACCCCATGTGACAAACATTAAAAAACAAAGTTATTGTGGTCATATTTTTCTTTATAAATGAGGTCCCTGTGCTGATCCTTCTGGACAAAAATGTTCGTTCCTTTTGTAGAAGTCTTCCTCGTCTTGTTTCAACTTTAAAAGTCCACCTCAGTGGAGCTCACTGCCAGGGAGGAACAGTCCAACTGTACGTGTTATTTCTTTTCAGTGCTGAAAATGACCAGCTGAAGCAACTGTGTTGCCTCAGGAACAGACTGAATGAGATTCTTGTGGGCTAAAAAGTTGAGAAGCCGTCTAGGAGATTTACATTCATTTCTCATTGTTTGCGAGCTATACAGTCCGATGAGACCCACCTCAAGTCTCACAAAGTCAAACAGCTTGGCGCATTTTGACAGGCTCTGTAGGTTCACCTTATCAAGATATGATATTTCACCCAATTTTGCACAATCGACCAAACCAAGGAAATGATCAAAGCTGGCCTTCATTTGATCACTGTTGTCCAAAATTAAACAGAGCGCTTGTCTCTGTTCTGATCACCTGTCTGACTCTGTTTCCACTTCCTGTCAGGCCAAGTGCACCACATTTCTACTCAAATCAGTCATAGAAACTATCAGACGCCAGCCTCCTGCGCTCGAGAGCAGCAGCGGTGTCGTGCGTGTGTGAGAGCACCTTGTTTTGCATCACTGTGAAAAACGCATCAGTTCCATTGAAAACGCACTCAAATCCCGTGAGGAGAAACTGATCGTATCCTGCTGCCATCATCAGCGTGTCATTATTCCAGCCGTCAGGATTTTACATAATAAAATGAAATGATGTGTGCAGGTCAGTTTTGGTGCAGATTTATGGTCTGGGTAAACGGCACTTGATCATCCACCATCCACTACTGAAACGTCCCTCTGCTGGTTTAATAAAGTGCATGTGATACGGGCACGCACTCTGCAACAGCACCAGGTTCAGCTTGTGGGTAAACATGGCCTCGGGCAGCTTCTCTTTAATTTTAGCCTGCATATATTGAAAGTGTTTGAAGCATCTGATTGGCGACAGAGAGACAGTGATTCGCTCTCATTGCATTACAGGGAACAGGTTGTGAGGGATTGGGAAATCCAAGGTGAGGCTCAGCTTGCTCCTGCCTCACCGTGCGTCTCTTCCCCGTATTTGAACGTAAATGCTAAAATTCAGCAATTTTTATTAAAACAATTTGGACTTTTTTTTTTTTTTTAATCTTAAATGGAAAGTAGTTCAGCAGTATTAGAACGGTGGCTTCTACAGAGGGAGGTTGTCAGGGAATTATTAGGCATACAAGGAAAGGGTAGTAAATATGGAAGTATCTTACTAAGGTTATTATAAAGTGTGTTCAAGTGTGACAAAAGAAAACAAACCAAATGGAAAATCAAATAATTTGGTCAGCTTTAAATGAATAATGTAGATATTAATACAAATAGTACATTCTCAAAAGCTGTACCGCACACACACACAGGGCAGTGAGGTTCATATATGGAGCTGATGTGGTAGTGAAGTGTTAAACACCTGTTCTGTGTCGGCACACTCTGTGTAGCTGGGAAAGAGCTTGCTCAGAGAAAACCCTTGTAGCCAGGGGGTGGGCTGCAGTTTGCAGCATATGCTCTTCTGCTGCTCTGTCAGACTGGAAACAGACAAACTCTATCCACACAGTTTCTTCAGCAGAAGTTTTCATCAACATTTTCTGTTGTCATTTGGTCTTTGAGCTCGTTCACACTGCTGACGTACTGGTGTAGCTGCAGTAGCCCAAACATTAGCGCCACTGCTGCTGTGCAGCAAACATCAACCTCTTTATGTAAATTTTAAAGTGTTTCGTGTATGCCTCTTTCAGCATTTACTTTAATGCTTAATGAAGCATATTACTAAAAGTTGCATTATCTCTTTTTTCTTGCTAAAAGAAAGGTCGTTTTGCACGAAGCTTATTTTCTGCAGTAATCAGTAGAAATTTTGCTGAGGCAACAGGGTAATGCTGACTTCACAGTTGGCTTAAACTCATTCTGGGGCCTTATCAAGTATCCTGCACTGTGACATACTTTAAACTCTTTGGTATGATATGATATGTGCATCAGTTGCAATTTTGTTTCCATCAAGTTCATATTTCTGAAACCACTTTTTGGTAAGAGCAAGCCGGTGCTGGTTCCTATATCACCAGTCCTCCTGAAGCACACAGTGTTCAGCCTGCATAAGATCATTATCTTCCCCAGAGATTAGTCAAAGGGCTTCCTCCTCCTTATTCACCCTCAAGCACCTGACAGACGGCACCACTCCAGCTGCAAATGTCCACAGCATACGCTCATGACTGCCTCAACACACATCACTTTGCTTTAGATCCATTTACTGCCCACTTACCCGAACACAGAACCAGCTCTCCTTTGACTGCAGTGCGTTTGAGGTAAAATGGTCCATTGAGCTGAGACTGAAATGAACTTTAAATTTGAGCATATCTTACCTGGGTGATCACTGCCTCAATGTAAGAGCATCGTCTCCCCTCAAACTGGGCAGTAGGAAGTGATGGACGGCTTTAGTATGAAAAAATAACCCCTGCTGACATTTTGTCTCTAGATCTAGAATTCGTCATGTTGAGCACATGAGCGCTTATCCCCTTTTGCTGTCTGACCCAGTGTTATGTAATTTGATGGGGGGGTTTTTTCTCGCTGTGAACAAGGAGATGATGTCTCTCTTTTCGAGCTTCCCACCATTGAGCTAAGTAGAGCAAGAAATCCTCTCCCTGTCGTAGTCCTTTCTTCCCCATCTCTGCTTTTGACGTTTCATCAGAAACCCACTGATATCGTCCCGGGGGTCTCTGTCCCTGCTTGTGGGAGGACCAGATGGAGTTTGATGAAAAGCAACACTGCTGTTAATAATCACATCAAAAGATACAGTGAAATGCTGTGCCTGTCGTTAGTGGCATGATGAATGGTAAATGATTAAAAATCTGTTATTTGTAAAGCTTGTGTTGCTCAGGTTGTGCTGCTATTCTGAGCCCATAGTCAATATTGCTTAATATGTAGTCAGTTTATTCCCCAGTTTTTGTAAATTGGTGCACAAACTCAACCTTGCAACAGTGTTATATTAAACAAAATGTCACCGCTCAACATCAGTAAATTCTGTTTTCCTAGCCTTCTCAACTCCAGTGCAAAATCCTAGAAACGGTGGCAGCTGTAGGACAAACAACTCTCACCACCGTTCATCTGTAGTGAGTGTAGACTGTCAGTCTGCTGTTTACCTAAGCTGTCAATATTTGTCCACGTCCATTTACTCTGGTCAAGGCAGTAAAAAAACTCTTGAAACTGTCTCTGAAGAGGATCTAACACTGTGGGACTCATACATTTAGTGAATAAACTCATACAATGACCCCAGGGTCAGACCGCCAGAGAAACCCTGCAAAAATCAAAGAGCTCCATCTGGGACTCTTCAGACCTTAGTTAGTAAATTAATGTGAAAATTTATGACAGATGGCATAAATACATTTCTCTGTCCATTATTGTTGTAAGTTCTTTCAGTGATGGCAGATGAGTCTGTCCTGAAAAGAGATGACAGAGAGAATATTTAGCATTGTTATCAGCAGCTGGGAACATCATCTCACTGGGCTTCTTCTTAGCACTTGGATGAGGAGTTCAGTCATTCAGTTGCTGCTTCTCCACATTGAAAGGAGTGAGCTGTGGTGGTCACACACTTTTCTGTAACAGTTTATTAGTTTTTCAGATGTTGTAACTTGATATCTGAGTGTTTCTGAGTGCTATAATAGTTGGTTCATCTTCTTTCCCCCCCGCTTGTTTAGTCAATTAGGGAATCAGTTGGTAGCAACATCCCTAACGTAAGACATTTTAATCAAAAAGTCATTTTAAATCCCTGAGGTATGGCAGTATTTAAAATGTGAATCTTTTGTTGACAGGACAGCCTGGTTGCCAAGTGCCCTACTAACTACCATACCATAATGTTAATTACATGATGTTAACGTAAGCATTCATCTACCTTTCACCAAACACTTTAGCCTGTGGAACATAGGCTATAGTCACAACCACAGTAAAGACAGCTGTCTCATGAAAATGTAGCGTGTATTTCACGATTACTGTCTTTATTTAAGTCGGTGCAGACCTACTGCAGCAGCCCCTTCTTCTTTAGCATTTAAGGATGGAGTAGAACACGTATGCTGCCACTGTCAGCTCCAGAACAATTGCGTGCTCAGTACATCCACTGCCTATAGTCACTGTGGTAAAAAAAAAAAAAAAGAAGCCAGGATCGTTATCTCGCTTTCTGAGAATTTTGACATTAAACTGTGTTGTATTGTATCAGTTATGGTGACATCCTACTTTCAGTTACTCCTCAGTCGACTTGTGGAACAAGTTGTGTAATACGTTGTCTGTAGTAGAGATGGCACGATACCACTTTTTTATGTCCGATACCGATATCATAAATTTGGATATCTGCCGATACCGATATGAATCCGATATAGTGTTTTTTAATCAATAAAACGTTTTTTTTAATATCTTGCTGCATTTTGTATAAGTTTATACTCAAGTTTAAATAAATAACAACACTAAAGCTATTCTGTTATACCTGTATGTAAAAAATACAACAAAATATTTCATAGTTCAGCAATACTGATCAATCTAATAAATGTAAACCTGCTCCATCCTCCCTATTCTGGTATTTTAAAGAGTACTTAGCAGAAATATCAAGCAACCTAACTAATAGGGTTGCAAACTCCCAGCAAAAAAAAAAAAAAGGGAACCACCCCCCCCACCCTCCAGCTCATGATGCTTAATCGACGTAATCAAATTTAATTTGATGCAGGGGGAAAATGCACTGAAATCAATTATTTTTCAAGAATAATTAAATAGATTCAACATATTTCTTCAACAGAATTGCAGACTGCACAGATGGTATCTTCCCAAAGGAAAAAGTACTAGCTTACTAGGGTATATTAGACTTAACAGTTACTATATACAGTAATGGACTTCTATATATTTTACATCAGATTAAAACTTTGGGTGTAAGAGTCAGATAATTATTTATTAAAAGCTAGATATTTTAAATGAGAACAAGAAAGAAAAGTATATCTTTGTGCCCCCTTTTCCCTGTTCATGCCCTATCGGCCCCCCTGGCTAAACTTTGCTAGATCCGCCCCTGCACAGTTACAGCCGTCAGCTACGTAGAAAAAGATCCTGGTGTAGAAAGTAATATTAAATAAATTCTAACAACAGCTTATCAAGGTTAAACGTGCTGCTGTTGTTCAGCCGCTGGTTTCCTCTTTCTGGTGAGAAGTGGGCCAAAAACTAAGAAGAGAGACGGACTCACGACAGAAAAGCCGATCAGCTGATCATTAAGCAGTTTCATGATTGAAGCAGCAGGAGAGAGAGAGAGAGAGAGAGAGAGAGGCAGTCGCTCCATATATCTGTTGTTAAGCTTAAGGTGGGAATGCTTTACAAACATTCAGAGATGACCTTACACACTTGCTTTACTTCTCTCTGGGAAAACTTCCTGGAGATGAAATGCTGGTTTGCTAGCAAGGCTACAAATACACACAGCGGCTCTATCACCCGACGCATACTGCAGCGACGTGCTACGGTTATGAGCCGAGTTACGCCATGTAGCAAGCTTTGTGAGGTGCTTTTTTGATATTTAATGGATCGGATTACATTTTTTATTTCTCCCCGATATCCGATCCAGTAATTTGGGTCAGTATCGGACCGATACCGATACGTAATATCGGATCGGTCCATCTCTAGTCTGTAGTGCAGTTGTGCCACTTCACTGGCACAGGCTTCACTTGGTGTTTTAAGAGTTGATACTGGTTTTATTTTCTGCTGCAGAAGTTATTGTAGTTGTTATCAGCCTGGTCATATAGTGAAGACTCGTCTGTGACTCTGCTGGTTTGAACTTCAGGGACTGAAGAGCTACTGACAGAGCTGCTTTCTCCTGACTTTGTTCGGTTTCCTTCTTCTCTGAATTGGTGTCAGTGATTTAAGCAATGTTAATAGGATATATGGTTTGAATGTTGGTTACACTGCAGACTGCTGGCTACTCCTGGCTGACCACTTGACCTTTTTAGATGGGGTTTCCAGATGCCTCTTAAACATAGACATGACAAACATCAGAGCCAGAGTCTGACCTAGTATTATAAAACCAGCAGCTACAATCCTGCTTTATAAAACTGTATTTCAGTTGATCTGTTCCTGCCAGTGCCTCATTGATTTCAGTGCTGTAGCCACCCAGCTGAAGTCTAAAATGAAGCGCTCACTGTAAGAAGGGTTACTTGTGGTTTGCATAATAGAGTATGAAGAGCTTATGACTGAACTAGAAACACAGGCTTGACACTGTCACACATTTCTGTGTGCAGCATGCTTGTGAAATATTTGAGCTGTGTTAGACCAAAGTAGTTTTGGTCTAACACAGCCTCCAATGAAACTTAAGATTTTGAGGAGTATTAATATTATTTGCTTCTAATTGGAAACAACGTTATACTATCAGGACTTAAATTTGCTTCTCAATTACAAAATGTTGTTGGGTAAAATGTCAGTGTGTAGCTTCTTGTTTCTCAAAAAGCTGTGAGCATTTGCTGCTCAGTATAACGGCCCCCTGCTCATCCAAGTGAGTTATATTGGCACTCCTAAAAGTCACTCAAGCTAATAATCAAGATTAGCACTGAGAGCATTTATAATGGAAAAAGGTCATTTTATCTTTAATGGCAGAACAATACTGGAACCCAACAATTTTCCATTGAATAGAGAAACACAAACAAAGCTGCACATATTTCCTGAATCTTGAGTCACACGTGTTTTTGCCGCTGCTTCGCCCCTTTAGGAAGCTACCACCATGTCCTGTGTGTACTCATGTATTCTTAGAAGTTCTTTATTCTATTTCACAAGCTACATGTCTTTACATGAAGTGTTGGCCTGCGTACACCTACCAATGACACCATTCATTACCACTAAATCTATTTCAATACACCCACACAACTGTTAGTTGCATGAACTCAGAAGGCACCTGTGGCACTCACAAGTTTATTCAGTTGTGACTTACTGGCAGGAGTTGCCCTGCTGTGTTAGGGGTAGCAGCTAGAAATCATAGGTGGACAGTTTGGGTGAGGTGAAGTCGAAGGTTTTGGAATTACACTAGAGTTGTGCCGTGCCCTTTGGCTCACAGTGATATCGGTATTTTTATGTGATATAAAAGTGACATTTGCAGTATTAATATAGCAATGCCAACCAGCTGGTGCTGGCTCTTCCTCCTCCTCTTCCTCACACACTGCTGAGTTTGTCCTGGTGGATCATCAGGGGTGCAAAGCCTCACAGATGATGTGCAGCAGTGGGTCCCTCAGTCTGTCCTCACTCTGGACACTTGCAGTCGTCACACATGGAAATCAAATGTGTGATAAGCTGCAGGATTCAAACACAAGTGTAACTTATAAATACATGTTCATACTTTTATTCCACAATCAGAGAGAAAGAAAAAGAGAGAGAGTGCAGGACAGACAGACAGGTGACAGTCTCAGGTGTATACACTGCTATAAAACAGCACAAGAGAAGGAGGATTTAGTGTTTGTGTTATTACGAGTGTAAACAAGAAGAGTTCCCAGATGCTACAGTGGACACATGTGTGACTGCTGTGATTAAAGCATCTTTCTTTCAGCTTAACGAGTGAACCGTCAGCTCGCTAAAACCATCGTTAAAGTCCGTTTGACTCGACGCCACCGAACAGAGGCAGCAATATAACATAGCTAACATTAACAGTGCAGTGAATCCTGCTTGTGCCGTGATATTCAGGACGGCAAACCGAGCAGCATCACTGACTTTCAGCTTGTTGTGTTTGTGGATATATGACTGACTTTAATTATCCATAATATTGTCACATTATCTGTAAGATTAAAGTCAACTGTTGAACGGCGTGTATTTTAAAGTAAAGGCTTTGCCATCAAGTAGAACCTGAAGCGCATGAAGTACAAACATCACTAATGTCCGATAACTGTGGCCAACAGTAATGTTTTAATGTTCTTCAATATTAAAATGATTGTATTGCTGCATAAATATGTGACATAAGAATCAGTCAGTCCTTTTAAAAGTTTACGCTGCTGTAAAGTATATTGTTATAGTTCGTTACTTGATGAGTACAGGGACGTGGGTTGACATGTAATTCCACTGTAAGCTGATTCTCTACTCTTTGTTTCAGATTATGTGTACTTTGAGAACTCCTCCAGCAACCCTTACCTGATCCGGAGAATAGAAGAGCTCAATAAGGTAGGTTGTTTTTTTGTTTTTTTCACAGTTTTATATTTCTCTCAAACAGCTGTGTGTACTGTAACCTGTTTACCCTGTAATGCACCAAAACTATAGAATATTCTTCCTGTTCAAAGTGATTACTAGGACTAGGGATGTTCTGGTGACTAATTTCATTTAAATGAGAGGGAAACAATTAGACTAGTTGATTGCATTGTTAGTGTTGTGCTGAGCACCAGGAGGACTGCATCAGCCCGAGTGCTGATTGGTGAACACAGTGAACGACAGGTTAAGCCCCCAGTATACCCACCACAATGGTCGCTTTGCTCAGTGCCACAACCTCGTCTCGTACTTTATTTATAGCCGCCATTAAGGCACAGGAAGCTGCTGGAGTATTGTTATTGAAGACTAAAATGCAGACACAAAGGCCCACAAACAAACAGCAGCTGTAAAGACCTGGCAGAGCATTAAAAAGGAGGAAAACCCAGCATGTGGTGATGTCCATGAGATCAAGACTGCAGGCTGTTGGTGCCAGCAAACGGTTTTCAACCAAGTGTTTTAAATGAACATTTTATTTTCACTTATTTAATGTGTCCAGTTAGTTTTGAGCCACTGAAATGAAGGGATTAGAAAGGTTTTTAGTGTTTCTGTTCAACCCACTGAATTAAAGCTGACAGTCTGCACTTCAACGGCATCTGAGTCGTTTCATTCAAAATTCATTGTGGTGATGTACAGAAGCAAAATTAGAAAAAGTTGTCTCTGTCCATATATTTATGGACCTAACTGTGGGAGTAGAAAAAGTTGAAACTGGAAACCGAGACTTTAGTGTTTGTTTGTGTTTTTCCCCCACAAACTTACTGCAATATCATTACAATGGTGGTAAAAACTGACACGATTGTTCACTCGTGTTTTCATCCCAACTGAGCAGTGCACGGCTGGTTGACAGGCTACAAACGTGTCACATGTGATGTCACGTCAAAATCTGCTCGCAACACTGGCAGGTTGCCCACGCACAGCTGCAAAGTGGAGGACAGCACTGTGATTGATTAATCCATGGAGAATATCTCTTTCCAACTCATCTCCTGACTTTCAGAACCAGCTTTTGTTGTTGTTGTTGTTTTCTTCTTTCCAAGTATTTACTTTGAGTACAGTGTAATCACGACAGACTTGTCATGATTTATAGATAATAACTTAGAATCTGGTCATTATCAAGGCTAAATAAGCCACCAGTGGCTTTAATCAAAGGAGGAGGAAGGCACAAATTTTCAGTTTTTAGATGATTATGATGAGTAGGAGGGAATTACTCTAGTGCGTCATTGTGGTTCTAATTTGTAATTACTGATTCTTCGCTTGCAGACAGCCAATGGAAATGTGGAGGCAAAAGTGGTGTGTCTGTTCAGGAGGCGAGACATCTCGGGCAACCTCAACACTCTAGCTGACAGCAACGCAAGTGAGTAGCAACCAGTGAGCCAGAGCTCCTCCCAGTGCTCATCTTCTCCAGTCTGAGAGCAGCTATGATGTGGCTCCACTCTTTTGATAAACTTCACACTACAACTCCACTTCAGCTCTGACATTGAAAAATGAAAGGGGGCAAGTTTTCATGAATGAAAAAATGATGTTTCAGAATTTTTACTCTAATTATTTATTTATTAAATGTTTACACAGTTTAAAATGAACCAGTAAAGGCTTTGATTCCCAACCCCCTGAACCACGGTCGGCCATGGTTGCCGGAAGGTCGCCGGTTCAACCCCCAGCTCTGTCTGTCTTGGTCGTTGTGTCCTTGGGCAAGACACTTCACCTACCGCCTACTGGTGATGGCCAGAGGGGCCGATGGCGCGATATAGCAGCTTCGCCTCTGTCAGTCTCCCCCAGGGTGGCTGTGGCTACAACTGTAGCTGCCTCTACCAGTGTGTGAATGTGAGAGTGAACGAATAGTGGAACTGTAAAGTGCTTTGAGGGTCTCAAAAAGTGAGATAGATAGATAGATAGATTATAATTATAAAATAAATGTATGAAATGCACTTACATTTGTACTGAAATTAGTCCAAAAACTGCTGGCAGCTACACCCTGGACTTAACTAACTGGTGGTACTTCACTCACACACACACACTGTGCACGTTCTCTTGAGTCAGTTTGGCCCAAGCAGCTCCCGCAGTGTTCAGATTGAGGGTCAGAACTGCAGGCTGCCAATTGCATCCACTCTATTCCCAAATTCTGAATGTGGTCTCTGATAAACTCCTTTCGTGGATGGCAAGTTATCATCTTGGAGTTCAGTCCCAGACTGTAGTGTAATGGGATTATCACAGTCTTGATATCTTGATTGCCTCCAATGATAACAAGCCTTGTTTTTTTTCCAGTGAGGGAGATGCCGCTCCACAACATCACATGCTTCTAACTCCACAAGCTAGGAGCCTGTGACTGCAGACACTGTAACTGATTCAGTTACTGCAATCATCCATAGAAATTTCACTATAACACCTGATAAGCTATTAGTGGCTGACATTGAGAAATCCTACTAGTGGCTGGACTGAAAGACAGCACAGAGGCGCTAATCATGGCAGCACAGGAACAAGCTCTAAGCACAAGATCCATAGAGGCTGGGGTCTGTCACACCGGGTGCAGGCTGTGCAAAGACGGTCTGAGACAATCCAGCACATAACAGCACGGTGTAAGATGCTAGCAGGCAGGGAGCGCCATAACCAGCCTGTTCCACCCTATGAGCCCAGTGTCTGTTCTGTGTGTTAGTAGAGGGTTGAAGCAGTGAGTTGTTGATAATGGCACGCACACTGCTGGAGACTGATCAGTCAGTCATTAGCCCCTCCCCAACACCAGCTCTACCTCCTTACTCCTCAGGCTGCAGTTCTGCAGACAAAGACACGCCCACACGGATGCATTGATAGTTCTCCCCCTCTCTGTTCATCAGCACACACACGCGCACGCACACACACACGCTGTTTGGTTGTTTGTGGTTTTTGTTTGTTTGGTTTTTCTTTTTAATGAATAATTAATATGTTGGCACTTGTAACATTTGTCCATAATGTGTGCCATCAGTGTATCTGCTGGCAGCATTCATGTGTCCTCTTTAAAGGTATGGCTGCTCTTTAAAGGAGGCTGAGCAGTCTGTTTCCCATACATGGTGGATTTAGGAGATGTAGCACATGAGCTGAACATCCCCAGCTGATCATTATTAAATAGTTATGCCGGTCTTCATCTATCTATAATATTTAATATTTGTATTTATTTATTATTGTGCTAGATGCCAAAACTACATGTATATATGTGTGTGTAGGGTTTTTTATCGTTTTTTAGCGTTCTTTTTTTTTTTTTTAATCGTTTTTATCGCTAACTCTGTTTTCTTGGGTCTTTTCCCGTGTGTTATAAATAAATCTTGGTACCAGTAATGGTTTTATTTTGTTGTATTTATCCGCGACAACTTAAAGGCCAGTCCGTGAAAATACTGTCGGACATAAACCGATCCGTGGCGCAAAAAAGGTTGGGAACCGCTGAGCTAAAACGGCTCCCGAAACATGCTAGTAGTACTAAAAGCTCATGTTTGGCATCTTAAATGTGATGAATTTACATTCATGACGTTCAGAGAATGCGGTTTAAATCCAGACTGATTTTTGCATGAATTAAGAGAGCTTTTTATAGGATAATTTGCAGATTCTATAGATTCCAAGTCACTGCTAATGTTAAACTTTGTTCATTAGTAAGTAGTACATGATAAGAACAACGATGTATTCACCTAATTGCATTAGTCTTCGTCAGCAAAGCATGTAAGTGTCACACACAAAGATTTGACCACAACATGTTATGTTACTGTAATATAATAAAGACTTCCCAACAAGTCTTGCACTGAACATAATTACAGAGAAAATGAGTCATTTTTGAGCTTTTTAATGGCTGTTAGCTTCCACTGTGCTATGTTAGCGCTCTAGCTAGCCACCAGTGCACTGCAGCCACGATGTGTGAGGTAGTAAAGAAGCAAAGAGCTGATACTGGATGGATCAGGTCATTGCTCATGTATAATTGGCAGAAGGGGGAAAACTATTTGCAAGAGAAGACGATAATAATAAAATTAAGAATGAATTCTGGAACACTCAGAGCTTCACACTGTAACAACAGCCTGACTTCTTCAGTGATGATGAATGAGTGTGACTGAGCAGGTTTGTTGTGAGAAGGGAATTTTTCCCAGTGTGCCACAAAAAAGTGAATGCTTTTAGTTGGAAAAAAATGAGAACATGAATTCACTGTGGTGTATCACACTTGTGGATCATATCGTGTGTATTTGTAATGCTTCAATACAAATAGCTACATGGATCAGTGAAGTAATGCAAGAGCACAATAGACCCATTACACACAAGTTTTGCCAAGTCGAATCCAGACTGTCCCCAGCCCTCGAACTCTCTCAGCCTGGGCCATGATAAGCTGCACAGTCTTTAAATAGAATATAATAGCCTTTTATTGTCACTCTACGTATGCAGCCATACTGTGGGTGCTCCACACCAGCTGTGGATCGTATAAAAATATAAAGCGCTGTATTCTTACTTGCTTTGACTGCCTCATTCAAAAGGCTAAAATGGCTACTGCAGGATTCTAACAAACACGCTGTTGTTTTGTCATTGAACATTAAACAGTGTGTCTAATAGGAAAAATGTTTTCAGGCCAGTCTTTGTTTGGTTTTGGTTTTTTTACTCATTTCATAAAATAGCTTAATTTCCAAATGTATCCAGTTTTGCTCAGCAGGTGAAACTGCAGCTAGCGTTTGGAGTTCAAATACTTCTCATTACATGGTAGTTACAGTGTTCCTAATGTCACTGCTTAACTGACTTATCAAGATTGTTTTATAGACAACTTTAAAAACCTGCTCGATACACTAGTGTGTGGTGCACTGAAGTATGACAGAGGCACACAGTGATCCATCGTTGACCTTTGTTAGTACAAGTAGTCCTGCTCTACTCTGTTTAGGTCTGGGTTGATCGCTTCTAGGCCTCTTAGTGCTGAAGAAGTGCACGTTCTGTACTGCTGCTCGTTAGGACCAAACCTTGTTTATTGGACTCGCTGGTTTCATTGCCGCTCCCTCCTCTTCCTCCTTCTTTATACACAAGTTCTTTATGCAGAACAAACGGCCCTTGATCTGTCCACAGGGCCACAGCAACCAGTGAGTTAATTGTGATGCATCTGGAGTCTTTGTCAGATCGGGGACAGTGCGTTTCTAACAAAGTGTGTGTTTTTCTCTAGAAATGTGCCCGTCGCTCCTTCTGTGTGTGCTGTGTCTTCCTTTTGTGTGTGTGTGTGTGTGGAGTTGGGGATACATGTTGTGGAGGGGGATGGGCGCTTTCGGTTTGGCACACAGGGTTTCCTACTTTGTCTGGCAGGGACTAGCCGGACTGGTGAAGGGGGGTGGAGGGTGGGGGGGTTGAGAGGTTAACAGAAAAGGGGTGTGGCTTAAGGTACCATCCCTCTCTTTCTCTCCTGTGCCCTCACTGACAGGGTTTCCTGTGGTTCAGTGCAGGGGCGGGGTCCACAGAGATGGGAGTGAAGTAGTCCCTCCCCTCCATCTTACAGCAAATCACTTGACCGCCTGAAATTCAGAATGCGCAATCTAGTGGCGAAACACACACTCAAACATGTGGCTTCGTTTTTTCACATCTTAGTGTCTGAAAAGTGTCTCGTGGCTCTGCTGGTGTCAGATAATCAGATTGATTTCAACAGCAAGTCCACTAATAATATTTACAACAACACTAACCAGTGTCAACCTGCACTGCTCTGTGCTGACTGCTGCTTTAGTTTTAATCACTGGAAAATCTACTTTTTGATTTTTTTCTCATTAAAAAATTAGTGTGCCATTTTTTTCCTTTGAATATCTAAAGCAGCATCTCGCAGTCTTTGTTATTCCGTTACCGTGGTTGGACTGTTGCTCTGCACTTCATTCAGACTTGGGTTCACTCACACTACAGGCCTCGATACCTCGGGAGTGTTTGTATGAATGAGTGAATGAGGCATGTAGTAAAAACACAAGAACCAGTTGTTGCATGTGCAGTTTCTCTCCATCTGTGTAGCAGTTTAATGTACACAGACTGAAATAAATAGCTGCTGTTATCTGTTTGCTTTTATGTCACTGCAACCATCTTTGGACTACTTTGCCTATTTTCTAACAGCCGTGGGTCTGCTAACTGCTCTTAGTGGTACTGCAGTTATTCACATGTTAATAGTAGTAACATTTTTCTGCCATTTGGACCCTTAAAGTTAACTTGAGGATTCACTTTTCAAAACTATTAGATTTTTTCCTACAAGGCTTAGTTCCATTTCTTTCTTCTTCTTCTTCCACTTAAATGGGTGCAGGAATAAATCCTTGGCTATTACCCACCTTCACTGATTTCAAAACACTAAAAGTGTTTCTTTTTCTTTTTTTTAAACGCTAACTTTTTCTGAACACAACAATACAGTTTTTGGAGTTTGGAGATGTTATTTGCCAGGTTTTAACGAACCTTAAGGTTTGAACATGAGTACAAATCTCATAGAGTTATCAATTCTAAGCTATATAATCAACTTATTTTCAGCATGAATACATGACACACATACACTTAAAGCCACATGGGGTTAGATGAGAAAAGGGCAGCTTTGTGGAGGAGCTCTGAGAGGAGTTAATCTGCAAGTGTGACTGTGGTCAGATTCTCAGGCTTAGTGCCTTAGTGTACTCCTACACAGCTTTCCTTAACCTCATGTTTTCCATCAAGGGCAGGAAGAGTGAGTAGCAAAGGAGATGGGAGGTCATTTTTGGACATACCAAAGGTGTCTTCAGTCACAGGATTGTGTAGCAAAGCATCTCCAGTGTTTGCTGCAGTAAAACCCGTCTCTGCTGGAGGGTTTACTTGATTTGTCTTGTGATCTCAGTCACTGCATGAAGTTTCACCCATTTTTCTCTGCTGCTGTGTCCACATTCAAACGTTACAAGTTAGTTATGTTATACCTGTAAACTTAGAGGTTCGCGTCTTCAGTTCCTAACAGTGACTCTTGCTAATTCTTTCTGTGTCTAGGAGAGTTTGAGGAGGAGTCAAAGCAGCCACAGCTGTCTGAACAGCAGAAACACCAGCTCAAACACAGAGAACTCTTCCTGTCTCGACAGTTTGAATCTCTACCTGCCACTCACATACGGTAAGTGACTACCAGCAGAGCCTTATCACAGACCTGCAGTTTAGTTACAGCTCTGACAACAGCCATGTGCATGTGGGACTGATCTGCTGAGAAATGGTCCTGGCTGTAACCATTCTCACCCAGTGAAGGGGTGATAAAATCTGTCCCTGCACAGCACCATACATCATTTAAACATTTGCCCATCAGTTCTAGTTTGTATTACCTAGTTTGACAGGTGGTCATTGAGCGTGGTCATTGGTGTCAAGGACTCCAGAGCAATGCTGTACTCTCTTGTTGAGCTATCAGCTTACTGTGACCCCTGAGGTGTTTCAGCCATGTGCTACTGGACTGGGCCCAGGACACCAAGATCACACCTCTTGGCTGGTTTGGGAACACCTCTGTGTCTCTGCTTAGACTTCTGCCCTGAAACCTTGATCCAGACAGGCGATGAATGGATGCGTGTTATTCATATGTTGCACCTCACTAAAAGTCAAAAATGATTTCAAGCAGCAAAAAAATGAGCAAGAAAGTTTTTGATTATGAGATGCGCAAATTATAATGACCACAAAAAAAGGCTTGACACTACATTTTTTTAATCCCCTTTTTGGGGACTGGATGTGGCAGGGATGTCATCAAACCAGATTTTTCCTTCTTTCTTTACTTACTGAGAAGATGCATTTCACACTTTTGTCTTTGACATCCTCTCTGCTGCTCTCCTCAGGGGAAAATGTAACGTGACCCTTCTCAACGAAACAGATGTCTTAGCCGGGTACCTGGAGAAAGAGGTAAACATGCCATCTGTTTATTTGTCACGTTACTTTGATACTTAATTGTTCGCTTAGATATTTCATATTGCAAAGAGAGTGGCACTGTGAAGTGGCTCTAACCTTGGCTCTGTTCTGTCCAGGACTGTTTCTTCTACTCACTCGTATTCGACCCTGTCCAGAAGACCCTGCTAGCAGATCAAGGCGAGATTCGGGTGGGCTCCAAATACCAGGCAGAGATTCCTGATAAGCTAGCCGAGGGTGAGCAGCAAGCGTGTTCAAGTTGTTTTCATACATTTACATTATTTATTTTGAGGAGGTGTTGGTGTATTAGTAGTTCAAGCCGTTTGTCCCCGTCTCAGGTGAATCAGACACCCGGGTCCAAGAGAAGCTGGAGACCAAGGTGTGGGATCCCAACAACCAGCTCAAAGATCCTCAGATCGACCAGTTCCTGGTGGTAGCGAGGTAACGCTCGCCTGCCATCTGTCACCCGACTACATCGTCATTGCTAGAGCTTGTTTCCATGGCAACTTCTAAATTCGCCAGTTTTTAGATCATGTTTAGCACCATCTTGTGTCAGTACAGAACGTGACATCCTCGGGTTGGTTGGCTGGTTGTGATCAATAGACTTTATCATTATTATTAGACTTCATTAGTTTATATTAGCTCGCCAGTGACAGAACCGACCGCCAAACTCAGGGAAACGAGGGGACTTCACGTTTGTGCTGTCGCTGGATGTAACAGTGAGTTTTATGTAAAGAAACAGAGCAGATACTGTTCCACGTTCACTGTCTGAGGGATTCTTTGTTGTTTGGCTAGCTGCACGTTGTAAATGAGAACAGTGTGGAGGAGAGGCTGTGAGTCAGGTGACTTTCTGACTCACCACAAGCTGGAGTCAGAAAGTGATTTTTCCTCGTGTGGCTGGATGTACCGAGTGGTGCGATCAGCTGATACGATCAGCGGTTTTTTATATAATAAAATTATCTCTTTTATATTAGGATGCTAGGATTTCCAATCATGCTTGGGTAAGAAACACAGTTATGTTTCCTTACTTTTCACTGAGTTAGTGGTTCTGTTATTAGTTAGCTAACATAGTCCAAGTCTGTGAGCAACAAATAACCAACCTGGTGATGTCACTCTCTAAACTGTACTAAAACATTAAACTTTCAGCACTGATTTCTTAAATCCAGCGACACAGACAGAGTTACGCTCAGTGCTGTAAATTAGCCTTTATACATGCAGTATTTCATGCCCACTTTAACATCACATTAGTTTTGATCAAACAGTGTAAATATGATGTGTGTTGTCATGGTACATAGTGTCATGCTACAGTGGAGTATGTAAAGCTTGGCTTTAAATCTAACTGAAGCTACCAGTCAGGTCACACAGGGCCTCAAATGGTTAACACTGAATGTTTCCTGGTTTTTACTGAGCAGTCAGTGGTTTGTTTGTTTGTTTCAGGGCTGTGGGTACGTTTGCTCGGGCCCTGGACTGCAGCAGCTCCATCCGCCAGCCCAGCCTCCACATGAGTGCAGCTGCAGCATCCAGAGACATCACACTGGTGAGACACGAACACTAACCAAAGGTTGCTATCATACTCCACCTGCACTAACACAGGAAATAATGAGCAATGACAGGGCAGTGCTATGGTTGAATTTTTAGTTCATAGTAGGGCTGTGCGATATGACCAAAATCTCATATATAAGACGTCTATCGTCCTGACAACGATATAAATCACAAAAATGTAACATTTTCTGTAAATTCTGTGAATCTCAGGCAGCTCAACTTGCGTGAAGTGTTTCCATCTGGGCGTCCTTTACCTGGAGTCGAGTGTTTTAACCGATGCATGAAACGATACATTTTAGACATAAGTTGTAACGGACACCATTTTCTTTCAAAGTTTGAGTCTAAGGTTTGTTTTTTAGCACCTGACGTCTTTTGTTTTGCTTCTCCTCCATAAACTCTTTCATGTGATTCAGTTTATTTTGAAAAGTCTCAATAGGATCTTGAGCTTTATTGTGAAGTGTTACGCGGACAGCGGAGCCACGCGATGGTTTTACCATCATTGTTGCTAACGACAACACCTAAAAACAGGCGCTTGTCTGTCCGTAGTGTGGTTATATTAAATATAAGAGAAAGAGAGAACTTTAAGAAATTAATATCGCCACTACAGTGACCATCAAAACATGAAAAAATATTGCCGTAAACGTTTTTTTTGCAACACCACGAAACAAACGATAGTGTAAAATGAAACGATAGATGTTTTTATATAAAATAACTGATAACGATAAATGTTATATGAACAGCCCTAGTTCATAGTTACTTATTTTCTACATACAAAGAGGGAGAATTTCAGTAGTGAGTAGTACTTCTTCAAATTTGAAATCACTGGAAGAGTTGGATTTTCTAAAAATATTGCTTTTAAAAATCCATTTTCTTGATTTGAGACGTTTAAATATGACACTCGGTGTACGTGTTGTTTCCACGATTATCTGCTGAGACTCGTGTAACAAGCTTTTTAGTCTGCATTGGGTAATACTTTGGGTGATGATGGTTTTATGACGCCCAGCCCTACTTTGTGTGTCACAAAGGGGATTTGTGCAGCTGACTTGCAGGGTTCTGTATTGTTTGTGTGCGATGGAAAACTTCAGTTGTCTTACTCCCTGTCTCTGCCTTTAGTTCCATGCTATGGACACACTGCAGAAGAACAACTATGACCTGGCCAAAGCCATGTCCACCTTGGTTCCTCAGGGAGGTCCGGTGCTCTGCCGCGATGAGATGGAGGAGTGGAGCGCCTCTGAGGCCATGCTGTTTGAGGAGGCGCTGGAGAAATATGGCAAAGACTTCAATGACATCCGCCAGGACTTTGTAAGCTCTCCTCACTGTTTTTCTCTCACATTATTCACGTGGGCATTTGAACAGTAGTAACACAGATATTCAGTGCTGAAGAGGAAGTTTAAGCTGCACTCTGAGTCCTGGGATCAGCAGATGTTTCCCTTCTCTCCCTCAGCTGCCCTGGAAATCCCTAGCTAGTGTGGTCCAGTTCTACTACATGTGGAAGACTACTGACCGTTACATCCAGCAGGTTTGTCGACAGCATGTTGTGTTTAACGGCATCGACAAACACATTTAATGTTTTGTTTTCAACAAAAATCTCCCGCTCTCTCCACGTTTTCTCTCAGAAACGACTGAAAGCAGCAGAAGCAGACAGCAAGCTGAAGCAGGTGTACATCCCTACCTAGTGAGTATTGATGACAGCTATCAAGTTTACTAGTTTACAAGTTTACCATTACTATTGGGGACCAGCTAATGTGCTTTGGGTTGTTATCGCAACGCAGCCAGAGGTCACATGACACCATTTGTATACAACACCAGCGTCGCAACAAAGGAGGACGTCGAGGTGATTGTTGTCTGCTGTGACCGCAGCGTTCTGTTTTTGTGTCGCCGGGTTTCAAATATGGCGTTGTTTTATTTTTGTGAAAAAGATGCTCTCAGGAGTCATTGATGCCACTCAGCAGCCAATGGCTTGCAGTCTGTTGGCGTTACACGTTCAGACCGCCTTGGATCGCTTTGAACCCCGGCTGAGTCTGTAAGCTTCACAAGGGGAGGACTGGGACTGTTGTATCAAGAGCTACCACAGACATGCTCAGCAAAGTGGCTGCAGCTAGGCGTGGGAATAGAGAGCTCATGTAGAGAACAGTGGTCCGTCAGTCTGCTGGCCACAGATCCCGCTAATCGGTCCATTTATGTTACAATCAGTTGGGCAGATGTTTAAGGAGCCCCAGCAAAGTGTTGATCGAATAAAGGAATGAAAACACTGTTCAAACAGTAAAGACTTTCATATTGTCCTTTCTGGTAGATGTTGGGAAATATGATGCTGGATTTGTGATTGTCATTAGCTATTTAAGCCACAGTCATTAAAGTCTTACCATAGATTTAATTAGATTAAAATCACTTTTGGATTAATGAATAAAGATATTATAGTAGCACAGCTTAAAATAAATACAAGTTACAAATGTAACAAAAGAAGTATAATAAATGTAACAAAAGCCAAATAACTAAAAACTGTATTTAACGCAGAAGCATTCTAACAAATAAGCCATGAGGTATTATGATGTGAGGCAGTAAACCAGCACCTTTCTGTATGTAGGAGAACTGAACCACATGATGGAACATGCTTCACTAATTGTTGAATAACTTTGTCCTCCTTCACCAGTACCAAACCCAACCCCAACCAGATCATGGTGCCCAGCAGCAAGCCTGGGATGAACGGAGCGGCGGGCTTTCAGAAAGGACTCAGCTGTGAGAGCTGCCACAGTAAGTGTGCACACAGGCTGGGTTTAAATCAAGTCTGAACCACACTCGTTTGCAGTGGGAGTGTTGACTGTCCACACGGACACATTACAATAGATGTAAATTTCTTTCTTTCTTATGCCACCAACTTGTTCTGATTACCGGCGATCACAGAAGACCCGTGTATTACTGGCAGGTGTTCATCGAGGCACCTGGACCTGACAGATACAGGTGCTAACTCACTAAATCGTTTGTCTCCAACCCAGCGGCTCAGTCTCCTCAGTGGTACGCCTGGGGTCCCCCAAACATGCAGTGCAGACTGTGCGCCTCCTGTTGGATTTACTGGAAGAAGTACGGAGGTCTGAAGACTCCCACACAGCTTGAGGGTGCTGCTAGAGCTGGCTCTGTAAGTCCTCCCAGCCGGCTCTTTCTTTAGAAATGTTTGAATGAAAAGCGTTTGGGGTTGTCTTGCACCTCCTTAAGATTAAATCTGTTCTTTCTGTCCGTCCAGGAGTCGGGCCCTCGTGGTCACATGACACGCCAGGAGGTACAGGGAATGTCACCGTTCACCCGCAACGAGGGTCGAGCCAAGCTGCTCGCCAAGAACCGCCAGACATTCATCCTGCAGACCACCAAGCTCACCCGCATTGCTCGGCGGGTGTGCGAAGACATTCTGCAGCCTCGACGTGCTGCTCGACGCCCCTACGCCTCCATCAACGCCAACGCTGTCAAGGCTGAGTGTATGTACACGCTCACCCCCTCTTTCTTCTACGCTCATTTGAACCTACTAACAAGCGGCAAGTTTGACAGCTTTGTCCTTCAGTGATGTTTTCAAACCTCTTTAAATGATATTTTTATTTCCTCAGGTATGATCAGGCTGCCCAAAGCCACAAAAACTCCAGTGAAGAGCAAGCTGGTGCCTCGACAGTCACTGGCCACCATAGTGAAGGATTTGGGTAAGAACGCAGAATGTGACCAGCACACTGAATATGAAGCTGTTCCAAGTTAATGTTTCTTTTAGATGATACCACATGTATTTATTAAAGTCCTCTACTGCCTGTGATGCCACGTGTAGGTTAGTGTGCCTTCAGCCAATCAGCTGAGTTCAGTTTGTGTGATTTGGACTTAATTTTTATAGCACAAAAGGACGAGAGCACAGTAGTAAAGTAGAAACAGCTCCATTATGCTGCTAACACCTTCAGCTCTTTGCGAGCACCTGCACCGACACCATGCTAACACTAGGCTAGCCAAGAACCCAGAGTAACGCTAAAGCTGAGTGAATGCAGACCCCAGATCAGCAGTCAGACCCTGAAGCAGTAGAATCACCGTGACGATCGCTTTAAAGTGTCTTCATTTGTGCTTCATGCTGTCGGCGTTGTGTCCAAACCTTACTGCTAAGACAAGGATCACGTGTGTCTTCATAAGGATATGGATTTGTGTTGCTGTGTGGGACTGTAGCCTGAGGTTTATATTGTTAAATGGTGATTATGAGACGATGTGTTTCAGGATATTTATTGACAGAGTAAATCACTAAATCTTATCAGCCTTTTTTCTCTCGTCAAGCCTCGAGTGTCTTAGAAACACTGTTTGTTGGCCTTGTTTTTGAAAGATGCTAAACAGCTAAACTTGCCCTGCTGCTTTTGTCTTCTCTGAATTGTCTTCGCAGCCATCTCTGCTCCTCTGAAACTGAAGGCAACCAGAGGACCCCCAACACCCATCAACAGGAACCAGGCCAACCAGCCTCGAGTGGGCCAGAGCCTGCTGGGGAAGAGAAGCTTTGAAAGCGTCAGTGTTCTTCTCACATGCCTTATTATTTAAGAAAATATGCTCCTTTTGTAACTACTACAACGCACACTCATCTGCTGCCTGTTTTCATTCTTTTCCTCAGAGTGTGCATGTAATTTCACTCCTCACAGAGCTAATGGCTGCTAATTTCTTGCATTTTATGTTGGGGCCTGCTGGGCAGCTTGTAGTATACTAGTGCATCATTAAATCCAAAAAGTGGTGGAAAGCCAGCATGTTTTACTCACGTGTTTCCTTTTTGCACTAAAGTCTGATCAATTGTTTTCTTCATTGGTTCACAGGCTGCAGGAGTGCCATACCCAGCCAATGGGAGGCCATATACTTCAGGTATGAGAACCACCTCTCAGTCTGTCATCAAGCGGCAGAAAGTGAGCCAGGGAGAAGCTCCTAACCCTGTGGTGTTTGTTGCCACAAAGGACACCAGGTACATGTCAGCACAGCACTTCCTGATTTACCACAGTAGATCATCAATGCCCCAACTTAACTAAAGTCAGCAGTCTTTAGCGCGCAGACATGCACAGTCAGCAGGATCACACACAGATGGGTGTCATCAGAGTGACTTGGGTATTACACACAGTGTTAGCTAATTGAAGCATTATTGTGTCAGAGTGGATGTGTGTTCTTATCACTGGTCTCTGTGAACCAGGGCTCTGAGGAAACATCTCACCCAGTCTGAGATGCGCCGGGCAGCAAGGAAACCTCACCTCCTGGTCCGGATCAAACTGCCGCCGCCGCCACGCTCCCTAGCCATGCCCATCGTCCCCTCCAACACCAGCGAGCCCATCGTCCTGGAGGACTGAAAATGAAGGCTGAGGGTGGTCTTTTAACAGGACATGGGGGTGGGCAGTGGGAGGGGCTGTGTTTAAGCCATCACTTATAGGCAGCACAGTACAGCATACAGTAGTCTTTTTTTTTTTTTTCCTCCCCCATTTTCAGTGTCATGTTCCTTTAGTCCTCTTTTACTTCCCATAAGTTAATGTGTTTCTCTCTCTGTCACACACACACACACACACACACACACACACACACACACCTATTCAGTAAGCACACATTAAACCCTCAGGGCTCCAGCATACACGCTGAATTGGTCGCCAATGGTAACCCTGCCTCGGCTCCGTACCATTTATACCAGAACTTAGAGTGCAGTATTGTCCTGAGTGGTAGGCGTCGCCACTATCGGAGGAGGAGAACTCAAAACCAGAAGCAGATCCTTTTTTAAAGTGTGCACTCGGAGGCTCTGAGCTGCTGTGCTCTGGTCATTACAATAGTGTTAAAATCCAACACACAGCAGCAACGGCACAACTGGCTGAAGTGACAGCAGAGCAGCATCTCGTACCAGCAGACGTCACATCAGTTTGTTGTAGAGCAGCAGCCAGCGTGATGGAGCCCTCACACTCACACTCGCCCTGCTTTTAAACGTGTCATTTTAAATTCATATATTTTTCTTCCTGGAGCAATGGTGATAAAGCAGACATCGTTTGACTTTCCCGTCTCTTATCTTTGTGTAAATATATGCATCACTGAAGGGGCGACACCCTTACAGGACTGTAGGACAGCTTGAGCAGGCCCAGGGTTTGCCTCGGTTTCAGGATTCCTCTCGAGCCTCCTTTCCTCCATCCTAGCAGAGCAGAATCATCGGGTGGGCTGTGGTGATGGAGGGAAATGTGGTGTTAGTCTGCTGCGTGTTGTAACTTGTTCCGTGGCTGCAGTCTGTCATTCAGGCCTGGAAACGTTCAACACACTTGACTTTACGTTCAGTTCTCTCATTTTAGGAACAAACCTCAGAGATGTGCACACCTGTCCACCCACAGAAACGGTGTGTAAATGTCACAGGGTCGGACCTAGACTTTACAAAGACACAGAATCGGAGCCTCATACAAACCTGTTTCCTTCTTCTGGAGCTCCATCCATTATTGAAAGAGTTTGAGCTGATTGAAAGCACTAACTGAAAACACTGAAGACTTTGTCTGCAGTTGTTTTTGGTTTAGTTTGTTCCCCTCACTCAGTGCGTCTCTGCACAGAGGAAATGCTAAATCACTACTCTGGGCAGCAGCCAATCAGGTTTCTTTAAAATAGGGTTTTATTCCAACAGCCACTCTGTGCTTTGCTTACTGTAAATTGTTAGTACATACAGTAGGAGAGGTGCATGAAACGTGTGTGCTGACAGCCGACAACAGAGGCTGCTTACTCACAACTGAGTTATCATGAATTTGGCTTTGAGATCATGTGTGGGATTTCTGCAGAAGTCCAAAATGAAGCCATAATGTGCAGGAGAACAGGCAGCGACAGTCTGAAGGTCAGTTCATAAATGTGGGTCGAATCAAGCAGAAAATGTATGCAAAAACACGGGGGAACACACCCTGCAGACCTTTGACCCTTTTGTCTTCATGCAGCCTTCATCCTGTTCTGTACATGTGCTGATGTTTTGGTTCTGACGGGATGTGAGGACTGTGCGGAGGAATCTTCTGCTGTTTGTGGTTTTTCTTTGTTTTCCTCCCTCTCTTTGTACCTTTATCGGAGGGAGAGTGCTGAAACCGAGCTGTTGGATCCTTACGGCAGTGATGACTTTTTAAAGCAGATTTGGTCCCAATGTGAGCTTTGTAATATTTCCTCTCAAAAAAGAAATTGAATTGTCAAGTTTGTAGCAAATGCTAATGTGTGTAAAGAAAACTGCAGAAGTGGAATATTGAAAACTTTTAGTTTTGGTTTGTTTGTTTTTAATTTTGTACATCTGAGGTGTGTAACTCTGTTAATGAGGAGACTGCGCTAACAGGCTACTGTACGTGTGAAGCATCTCTCCGTCATCGGGTGGGTGGACTGCTTCTTTTAACCAGGACTGACCTTCAAAAGGGACAGGGTGTGGATTTTTTTTAATGATGGAGAGACAAACATGCCACAAGTGAAACTTTTTCTCAAGTGTTTTTTATTCCGATGTCTCTGTATCCTTTAATGTATCTTGATAAGAAAAAAAAATAAAGATTTTTTTTTTCTTCGTGGTCAGACATCTTTCACATCTGCTGCCTCACATCAAACAGCTGGAGCTTTTCACACTGTCAGCCTGATTATGGTTTCATCCTCTTCACTGTTTTTGAAATGTTTCAAGCATTTCTCCATTTTTATACTTTAACACGTAAAGAGCATCGACTCCTGTCCCACGCGCCACATTGGGAGCTTACAGACACAACGGCCGACCCCATTCTCACCTACACTGTTGTCACGTATCTTTTTTTATCCAGTTTAGTCTGACAGGACCCCGCTGTGTGTTCTTGCTTCTGTTTCTCTGTGACATCATAGAGGTCATGACTGACTGCAAACTGGTCTAAGCAAAAATGTGACAAACATATGAAAAATAGGAAATCAGGACGGGTGCAAACACATTTTCACACCACTGTAAATAACCTCAAAGGTGCCATTTGGATATAAAGTGTCAATTTTAGCAATGACTTGAGTCACTCTTTCTTCATCAGGAACATAGATCTTTGGATCATTGCACATTTTGGTAATTTCCCTTCTGTATATCACCACAGACGGTTTTAAATTAAACAGCTTGTGACTGAAGTTAAGACTTTCAGCTTTAATTGCTGATGGTCGCTCAGTAGATTTTCTCGAAACCTTGTGAATGTCATCAGTTGAGAACGAGGGTTTCCACGGTGACACCTTGATCGGCAGCACTGGCTCAAAAGTAATTAGCTCATTGACAAGCAGTTTCATGGCCAGGTGAGGCAGGTTCCTTTGCTCTTTAATAATAAATTCAATTCAATTCAATTCAATTTTATTTATATAGCGCCAAATCACAACAAATGTCGCCTCAAGGCGCTTCATAGATACAGAGAAAAACCCAACAATCATATGACCCCCTATGAGCAGCACTTTGGCGACAGTGGGAAGGAAAAACTCCCTTTTAACAGGAAGAAACCTCCGGCAGAACCAGGCTCAGGGAGGGGCGGGGCCATCTGCTGTGATTGGTTGGGGTGAGAGAAGGAAGACAGGATAAAGACATGCTGTGGAAGAGAGACAGAGATTAATAACAGATACGATTCAATACAGAGAGGTCTGTTAATACATAGTGAGTGAGAAAGGTGACTGGAAAGGAAAAACTCAATGCATCATGGGAATCCCCCGGCAGCCTACGTCTATTGCAGCATAACTAAGGGAGGATTCAGGGTCACCTGGTCCAGCCCTAACTATATGCTTTAGCAAAAAGGAAAGTTTTAAGCCTAATCTTAAAAGTAGAGATAGTGTCTGTCTCCTGAATCCAAACTGGAAGCTGGTTCCACAGAAGAGGGGCCTGAAAACTGAAGGCTCTGCCTCCCATTCTACTTTTAAATACTCTAGGAACAACAAGTAGGCCTGCAGAGCGAGAGCGAAGTGCTCTAATAGGGTGATATGGTACTACAAGGTCATTAAGATAAGATGGGGCCTGATTATTTAAGACCTTGTATGTGAGGAGCAGGATTTTGAATTCAATTCTGGATTTAACAGGAAGCCAAAACAGGAGAAATATGCTCTCTCTTTCTAGTCCCTGTCAGTACTCTTGCTGCAGCATTTTGGATTAACTGAAGGCTTTTCAGTGAGTTTTTTGGACTTCCTGATAATAATGAATTGCAGTAGTCCAGCCTGGAAGTAATAAATGCATGAACTAGTTTTTCAGCGTCACTCTGAGACAGGATATTTCTAATTTTAGAGATGTTGCACAAATGGAAGAAAGCAGTCTTACATATTTGTTTAATATGTGCGTTGAAGGACATGTCCTGGTCAAAAATGACTCCAAGGTTCCTCACAGTGTTACTGGAGGCCAAGGTAATGCCATCCAGAGTAAGAATCTGGTTAGATACCATATTTCTAAGCTTTTCAGCGCCGAGTACAATGACCTCAGTTTTATCTGAGTTAAGAAGCAATGCAACAGATTAAAGAGATGTTAATGCGATAGCCAGCGCGAGAGATGCCGACAGCTTTGGTAGTTAAACAGTCTTTTTACTCTTACAGAGAACGAACCCACAGGCCAGCTTAGCAACATCCCAAACACCCTGAAAGAAAACTGAAGGGGTGATCACAGAATTCTTTCTTTGGTTAAGGAAAAAGCAGATTGCCAGGAACCTCGATCTGACTGAACCTCATGGTAGAAACGATGCGACTCGGGTGTTCTCTCTGCCTCGGGGGCTGGGAAGGTTGCAGTCTCTTCTGTTCTGCTATGATTTTTGCACCATTGTTACAAAAAAGCCTGAAGTTGATATAAGAAAGCGCGAAAACTGAACTTCAGTGGGACCTTTAAACAGGCCAATGCAGAGTAGAAGACACAGAGTTCTGCAAATGTGAGCTAAAGCAAAGATTCAGCACTCTGATAAACAATGCAATACTGCAAAACACATTCATTTAACCTATAAATAATAATAATAATACATTTTTGAGGGCGCCTTTCAAGAACCCAAGGTCACCTTACAAAGAACAAAATTAATAAAATGAGCAATAGTCATAAAATAAGTTAAAATTGCAAAACAGAACTTGACATCAGACAAAATCAGCTTTCTTATGGCTGGAGGAAGAGAGTTGCAGAGCAGAGGGACTGAAGGCTCCCCACAGTGAGACGTCAGGAACAGTAAGATGAAAAGCAGATGAGGATCTGAGAGGGCGGGAAACAGTGGTGATATGAAGCAGTATGTCATGATTTATGACATGAATCATCAATTTGCATATTCTGGACATTTTAATGACCACTAAATAACTCTGATTATTTACTTTCCACACGTTCCAGCTTTTCCCAAAAAACTGGTGGCTTGTGGGAGAGCACTTAGGGCCACATTAAGAAAAAGAATTGTGTCAATTTTGAGATTAAAGTCGAAATTTCGACATTAAACTACAAATAGTATATCGGAATGGACGTGTGGAAATATTTTTGATGCCTGCACCCCAGAAGGTCTCAGTAAAGACGATGTTGCTTGCAACAACTTGCTAGAACATATAGAGCAGCCTGCTGCAGACACTGAAGGATCTGACCCTTCATCAGGAGTAAAGCTGGCTCAGGCCCTTTTTGTTGGCAGACCACTCCAGCTTGTGATCCAGATGAACTCCCAGATACTTGTAGGACGTGACTATTTCGACATCAGTCCCACCAATGCAGACAGGGGACGGTCGGGATCAATTTCTGCCAAAGTCCACCACCAGCTCCTTTGTTTTGGCCACAGTCAGCTGCAGGTGGTTCACCTCACACCACCTCAGTGATCAATCAGTCCTCTGTACTCCTTTTCTCTTCCTATCTCCACGCTTCCAATAATGGGCGTGCCATCAGAGGATTCCTGGAGGAGAGAGGTTACTGTGACGTACTAGAAGCCTGCACAACTTTGACTTTTTTCAAGTATTGGTTTTCGGCATCACAGGGAAATAATGAGAGCCTTGGTTGGAGGGCACGGAGCAGGAAAACCTGCAGCAGACACCAGAGCCATCACATAAACAAATACTCCCAGTGCCAGAGTTTTAGATTTTCTGCAGTGTTTTCACTCAGATCAGCTCAGCCGCATGAAATATTTCACTAGTTTCACCAGAAACATTAGAGAATTTGTCAGTGCCCAAGGAAATGTCCAAAGGTGCTTAGTTAGACTCTGAGTGCAAAGACTTTGTACACTGACCTGCAGATGGCTTTAATGTTCAGACCTGTAGCAGCGATCAGGCTCTCGTCTTTAGGAGCACGGGCTGTGTTCCAATAACCTGTAGAAAGGTTCCTAACTGAGAGACGTGACCCAGAAGGATTTGTGTGGCGTCTATAATAAGAGGTGTTCAAATACTCCAAATATTAAGGAATGGCGCTTTAATGCTTCCTTTATTGCTCCTTTAGCAAAGATACAATGGACCATCCATTAATCCACAGTAATGGACCATGGCTGAAAACAGCAACATAACAAAGTGGAGCAGAAAGCTTAACTGTAACTGCATTTTCCATTTCATGCAATAACCTGCTGATGTAATTAAAGTTTTTAGCATCAAATGCACAGCTGAAGTCTGAACATCACACTGGTGGAATAAAAACTACTTCCTGTTTCGTTGTTGCTGCATGAACGCAAAATGTTGTATGTTGTAAATCAGGGGTGTCAAACTTGTGGCCCACAGCAAAGCGCTCCCTGCAGACGTCATTGTGACGTAGAGCCGAGCGCACCTGAGCAGCGTTTGCGCTGAGAGGCGGGACGGTGAGCGGAGGCTTAAATGACAGCCGCACAGCGCGTGCTTCGGTGCTGGTGACCCAGGGACACAGCAGGCGCGTGGAGGCTCGTGGCCTTGTTGACGGTGCAGGTTTCATTGGTTTCTGTTCGTCAGACGCAGTTTCTCACCCCCCACAGCCTTACACGCAGCTCTGCATTTGCAGCCATGTTTAAGGTAACCGCAGCACCTTTTAGCGCCTCCACATGTAGCTGCTCCTTGTCCTACACACATGCTTCAATTACCCACTTCAAGAAGTGAAGTGGGTAATTGAAGCATGTGTGTAGTTATCAGGATCGGGGGTCTACGGTCTCCTGAAGGTCTGTGAACCAGCAGAGCTTTTATATCAGAGTGCGCTTTTTATCCCATGGTGAGAATAGTTGTTCTGTGAGGATCTTGTGAAACTAGTTTGATTTTTCAAACAAGTGGTTGCAGTGCGTGCTGGTCCATGACCTTGGTTGCTTTTCTTGTACTGGGGTCCTGCTGGTAGGACTAACTTAGCCACAGATCTAAGTTTGTTTTTGTTTTATAGTGTATATAAAAGTAACAACAATTGTGCCTCCTTAGCTGAATCCTGCTGATAGACTTAAACTGTAAGTTACCTGAATTCAGACAATTTCATACTGCCACAAAGTTACTGTGAGCTTATTTAGCTCAGTGCTTTTGCAGCAATTGCGGTAACCAGCCTGAGGACGGTGAGGATCCGTCTATGCAGGTCAGACTTTAGGAAGTACCCCTCGGGTCTCTTTGACACATGGGGTCCAGCGTGTGCAGCCAGTTTTAAAGCATGACTCTGCTTAGATTGCAAAACAAATGTGAGTTACGCTCAGTTGGCTGTCCTAAAGAAAAGTTCTCTGGTTTGTATCTGCTACGTTTGAGTTTACTGTTCATCTGGTTGTAATTATGTGAGTGGAAGTGTGTTTTTCTTTAAAGTGGAATAGCAAAGTTGAAGAGCTGACTGGCTCCCTATCAAAGCTAGTTATTCAGTTCATCTGGTCTGTGTCCTGCGGTCACTTTTGAAAGACTTCATGTATGCTGACCGTGTCCTGATGAGATTTGTCACTTGCACTTAAACTGCTGTCATGTCAGTGGAGAACCCGGTACATTGTATATAGACTCTGTTTTAGACATTGAATCCCATCATTTTAAGCAGACGTTGTAATTGCTTTCCAATATCAAGCACCTTGAGGTGACTCTCGTGATTTGGTGCTATACATTGAAAAATATCAAAGCCTAGGCAGAACTCGATACATGTTTAAAACGCTGACTTCTTTCTTTACAGACCAGTAGCAAAGACTTGTTTCTGCCTTCGCCTGAGCTACTGGACAGCATGCAGTCTGTGGAGGAATCTGACGGTGACTGTTGTGGAAGCACCGTATCGTTGGCCGAAGCCCTGCTGCCTGTGACGGAGTCCTCACCACCACTAATCCCCTGGGTCTGCTCAACCCGCTACAAGACGGAGCTCTGCACCAGTTACTCAGATGATGGTTTCTGCAAGTATGCCGAGCGCTGCCAGTTTGCCCACGGCCTCCACGAACTCCACGTTCCCTCGCACCATCCAAAGTACAAGACAGAGTTGTGTCGCAGCTACCACACGGATGGCTACTGCTACTATGGCAACCGTTGCCTGTTTGTCCACAGTCCCACAGAGCAACGCCCCGCCCTCCGTCGTCGCAGGAACGTCCCGTGCCGCACCTTCCGTGCCTTTGGGATTTGTCCCTTTGGAACCCGCTGTAACTTCCTGCATGTGGAGGGTAAAGATGAAGATGGCCGTAAAGATTTGGCCAGTGTTGGTGAAAAGACCGCATTTGTGCAAAAGCCCAAGGGGTGGAAACCTCGAGGGGCTCTGTGCCGCACCTTCAGCACCTTTGGTTTCTGCCTGTACGGAACCCGCTGTCACTTCCAGCACGGCCTCCCTAACAGGATCAAAACCTCCGGTCAACACAAAGGGTTGCTGTCCACATGCGCTTCACGTTTGCCTTCTGCATCAGACTCTTCAGCCTCATCATCTCCTCCACCCACCACCCCAGAAACACCAGCACACAATGCTTTCACCTTCTCCAGTCAGCACTTAAACGATCTGCTCCTGCCACTGGCCCTCCACCTGCAGAAGCTGGAAAACACAAAGGCCCAGGATATCTGGGCCAACAGGATGCTCTAAACTGCTGCTGAACACTACTTTTTTCTTTTTTTAATATGTAATTACCCCCACTTTACCCCAAGGGTTTTTTTTGTATATATGTTCTAATTAACTTGAGCTTGTTTCAGAAGGCCCAAGCAGGCCTTGGCAAACATGACTATTCAGTCATGGATCAGTCTGGAGTAGCTCTGGAAAGTCTTACAGGTGCAGCTATATGTGTAATATTTTTTTAATTGTACATGGCTATATGTCTGCCCAAAGCACTGTAAATAAACCATGTTTCTTTTTTACTAACTGCTGTGTTTGTGTGTTTGGCTGGGCTGGATTAAAGTTGTGGGGTGACTGACAGAAGTCCAGTAGCTGCCTCTTCAAGCACAAGGAGGCTGGCGTTTGTCAGTCTTAATCAGCTGCTGCTGAAACAAGAGGCTCCTGAAACTGTCTTAAAACTCTGAAGCTTCCTTCCAATAAATGGGATGGTTAGCTGGGACCATGCTCATGTGACCAAAGACAAGAGTCTTGGGCTGAAACTGAAAGTTGGCCTATGAGCAGCTCTGGCTGGTGTACTTCCGGGTTAGTTTAATGTGGAGGCGATGTTGAAATGTTTATACTATACCTCAGTATAGGACGTCTAAAAAGTATATTAAAGAGACACAACCTTCAACCAACCAATCCCGTCTACTGATACTCGGCAACCAATCACTGGCCTTAACCTCCTGGTACAGAGCGTCAACAGGTAGACCTGGGAGGGTAAAGGTAGCTCGATGCTATAAGCATAGAGTTAAATCTTTTAAGGCTTTAGTTAAATTGCACCTCTGAGGTGTTTCGTCAGGACGATATTGTGAGATGGTAAACTGGACCTCGCTGTCTTATTTTGAAGGGTACAGCGGATGTCTTGGTCATGATTGCTAGCTTGCTGTTATGGAGCGGCTAGTGTATCGGACAGCTACCCTGGTGTGAACTTTATTTCAGGCGCTAAAGACATTCAATCCCCCTTTGTTCCAGTTCAGAAGGTAAAGTGTAACGTTACATGATACTGGGAAGGCCTGGTGTTGTATTTTCTGTCGTCCTTCTGATGCTAGCTTTTAGCATCATGGTATTTTAGCTAACGCGGAGTAACCCCGGTCGGTTAGTTGACATATATTTGTAAAGAGACAACGGTCATTTTATTCGTTACTGTAGTGTAATAGGTTTGTTATCGTGGTTTCTTTTAAAGTGCGGTGGTTTCTTCCAGCTAACTGAATAAAACCAGAGTTCACTTTGTTAGCATGCTGAATGAGTGCGGTGGTTCGGAGAAACCGCGGGCCACAGCTGAAAAAGGTCCCAAATACGTGACGTTCCACAGTGAAGACGTTTATAGACGAGAAAACGTTTTGGGAAGCACACATGTATGTTTTAGCTAACCCTGTAGTGTGTACCCGAGGACACGTGAAGTTCCGTAAAGCTTGACCGCCAAACGCGATGTTTTGCTGTGAGATGCAGAGAAGGCATGAATGTAACGTGATCTTTCTTGCTAGTTTGAGTGATTTCGGTGAACATGGAGGAGCGCCGGTTCGCCGAGGTTTCCCGGGAGTCTGTCAGACTGATGGCGGAGGGCGCAGGTGTGGAGCTCGGTGATGATGTGGCGGCTCTGCTGGCCGAGGACGTGTGTTACCGACTCAGGGAGGCAACGCAGGTCAGTGATGCATAGATCATGTTCTGACTTTATAGAAAAATGGGAGAAGTTTGTGTTAGGTGTGCGTGGTAATGTTTTGCTGTGTCCCCAACAGAGCAGCTCTCAGTTTATGAGACATGCCAAGAGGAGGAAGCTGACGGTGGAGGACTTCAACAGAGCTCTGCGCTGGAGCAACGTGGAGGTAGCTTGTAATTTCCATATCCAATCTCCCTCAGGTGATAGCATGTCTGATGTGACGGGAACTCCTTCATGTTTCTGTCTCTGTTCTTGACCAGGCCATCTGCGGCTATGGAGCCCAGGATGCGCTGCCTTTCCGCTCAGTGAAAGAAGGCGAGCTCTTCTTTGTTGAGGATCGGGACGTCAATCTGGTCGAGCTGGCTCTGGCTACCAACATCCCCAAAGGCTGTGCTGAGACCATGGTGCGAGGTACGCTACGCTGCTACGTTCCACACGCAGGCTCATCCTGTAGTGTTCTCTATCTGTCATATCCATATTCACGTGATGAGTTTACTAATGTTTCATGTTTGCCTGCAGTCAATGTGTCGTACCTGGATGGTAAAGGTAACCTGGAACCTCAGGGTACAGGTGAGACACACACAGCAGGCATAACCCACAGTTGTTGTACTTGGACCTGTAGATAGAATAAAGTAGCTAATACTCTAAAAACTGAGCTCCACCTTTCACTGAGAGCATCATTGTTATCCTGTTAGAAAATCTCAGTGTTTGTCTGACTGTGTTAAACTGTCCCAGTTCCTACTGCAGTACAGTCTCTGTCAGATGACTTGCTGAAGTACTACCAGCAGATCACAAGGGCCATCTTAGGAGAGGACCCTCATCTCATGAAGGTAAGCTGCTACAGACAGAGCAGACTTTTTGTTGTGAACGGGCTAAACAACGCTTGTGTGTGTTTCAGGTGGCTCTGCTGGACCTCCAGTCTAACTCCAAGATTGCAGCCCTGCTTCCGTACTTTGTTTATGTCATCAGTGGAGTAAGTCTTAGGGTTACACAAATCAGCATTTATGATTCTCATCACCAGTTTTGTTAGGAATGCTTGGTAGTAAGAGAAAATATTGTAGCATGACACATGAATCAGACCCATCTCATAACTGGAAGCGCTTTTAACTCGACACGGTAACCTACGTGACCTCGGCTTGAGCGGCGTCGAAGGTTCTGATTATGTCGTCAGTTAGGAGCTGATCATGGATTCGGTTTGTCTTCCAGGTAAAGTCGGTAAGCCACGACCTGGAGCAGCTTAACAGACTGATGCACATGGTGAAGAGCCTGGTGCAGAATCCCTACCTGTACCTGGGCTCATATGTACGCAGCCTGGTCTCCAGTGTCATGTACTGCATCCTAGAGCCACTGGCAGCCTCCATCAACCCACTCAACGACCACTGGACTCTCAGGGACTACGCTGCCCTGCTCCTCAGCCACATCTTTTGGTGAGCAGATTTTCCCTGGATGATTAGGCAAACTTGGACTAAAATTGTTAGCCAATCAGGATTTAACATCAGTGTTGAGAATTCAAAGCTAGTGTAGTGTTAGCCTGTTTTACAGTAAATATGGAGCATCATTTCACAAAGAACTTGTGTTGCTACAATGTTACCAGTCTGACTAATGTTAGCAGGCTGTTGCTAAGGGCAATATTAACATTCACTCGGCGTTTGCCTTAAAAATGGAAATCCAGCAGTCGCTCTTCTTTTCTGGTGTTTCTTCTCCAGGACTCACGGTGATCTAGTCAGTGGTCTCTACCACCAGATCTTGCTTTCTCTCCAGAAGGTTCTGTCTGACCCAGTGAGACCACTGTGCTCCCACTATGGAGCTGTTGTGGGCCTTCATGCTTTGGGATGGAAGGTATGGTCACAGCTTCTACATTAGTATTTATTTGACAGTTATAGATTAGATTTGGCCCATATTCAGTCAATATTTTCAAACTAATCATTCTCTAAATGAAAAATCTCACATCTTGATTATTTAGCTGTGAAATATTTGCAAACCTGCATGTCATTACTAGGGCTGCACGATTAATCGTTAGAAAATCGCGATCTCGATTCATACTTATGTGCGATCTCATTTCCAAATGACAACGATTTAAAAAAAGACGACGATTGTGCCGCATTTTGATCCGGGACGTAATCTGCATGAAAACAAGCGCTCACTCTTCCTGCTCAACAAATGACGAGGGCGGAGCCTTATACCACGTGATACAGGAGCTGGCTGCTAAAATTAGCAGGAAAAAACAACGGAGAGCACGTCAGGGATGACGAGAAAGTGACAGGAGAAAATCCGTCCCGGTCAACGACCCAAACATCAATAACAGGAACCTTATACAGCGCTTCCCTATACCCATCGAACAGGCACAAAGAAATTACGGAGGCTGTTACTCATCACCTGACCAAAGATATGGCTCCATCAACACTGTGCAAAACGAGGGATTTAGGAGAATGATCAACACGCTAGACAAACGCTACACAGTGCCGTCCCGCAACTATTTTTCTATTGTTGCTCTACCTGCTCTATACACGCAGCGTCGAGCAACGACAAAATGTGAGACATTTGTTGTTTTTATGTTTGTTTATTGTTTTTATGTTCAGTCTCAACTGTTACGAAGTTGATGTGCAGTTAATAAGTGCAATAAATATTTATACTGGGAAAGAAAATCGTGAGAGAATCGTGATCTCAATTCTAAGCAAAAAAAATCGTGATTCTCATTTTATGCAAAATCGTGCAGCTCTAGTCATTACGTTTTTTTTTTTTTTTTTATTGCTGTTGAGTGCTCCACTGCTACCCTCCTGTGTCCTGAATGCTCCTCTCTCTGTGTTCGCCTGTTTCTGCTGGCAGGCTGTTGAGCGCGTCCTCTTTCCACACCTTCCTGCGTACTGGGCCAACCTCCAGGCTGTGTTAGACGATTACTCTGTGTCCAACGCCCAGGTGAAAGCTGACGGACACAAGGTCTACGGAGCCATCCTGGTCAGTCCTGCTGCTGCTCTGGGTGATTTCAGACACTGATAGACTGTCATTAGTCAACTTAAAGAAGTATTTAAGTGCAGAAAATTACTTTACAAACAGAATGAGGTCCACTGGAGTCAACTTCCACATCTGCTCCAGCTGTTCCTCCTTCGTTCTGATGTTGCTTTGAGCTGGAGTTGCCACATGTGCCGCAACTCCAGCACCTTTTTGAATCTCTGTTATGGAGAATTAAGGCAAAAGTGGGGCCAACCTGGTACTAGCAAGGTGTACCTAATAAAACGGCTTGTGACAATATACAAACTTAATTCTGGGAGCCATAAAATAACTAATTATTGTCAAATATAAATTGAGTGGTTAGCAATGTTGCCTCACAGCAGGAAGCTTCCTGGTTTAAACCTCAGCTTGGCTCGTTCTGCGTACAGTTTCCTCTGTAACTGAGTTTCCTCTGCAGCTTCCTCCCACAGTCCACACACGTGCAGGTCAGGTTAACTGACCCTGGATCAGGGATTGTTCTATACGCTTCAAGAACTTCAAAGCAGTGTGTGATGAGTGGTTAATGTTGATTTAATGAAAATGTTGAGCCCCAAATTTGTGCTGAGGATAACTAAAAGGATGAGCTCAATCTTGACATTATGCCTGATGATGCTCGTGATCAAAAACGAATTAAATCATAATTTGAGTTCATCTTGTCCCACCTAAGTCGCCACTTCCTCTCATTGTCCTGCAGGTGGCGGTGGAGCGCCTGCTAAAGATGAAGGCGCTGTCTCTGTCGCAGTCAGCAGAGGGACACTCCGGTGCTCATCCGGGTTCTGTGGTGGGAGCTGCGAGCTACAGGGTGAACTCTCCGGGACTCAGCCCACCTCCTGAGCCTCTGTCAGAAGCTGCCCTTGGAATTGCCAGCCACCTCCAGGTGGGTGGGGCCGGCTGTCACTGGGAGGAGTGGACCCCCGTCCCTCTGCCCGCCATGTACTGTGAGCTTTACTCGTTCTTCGGCGACAGCCTGGCTGTCCGCTTTAGCACAGGCCCAGGATTTGGCACCCACTCGCCCTGCACTCCATCCCAGCTTAGTGACTCCAGGAAGGAACCTCCCGGCCCCGCCTCCAACCTCGACACCACCCGGAAGATGCCACAGCTCACCGCCAACCTCAACATCAGCCCCAGACAGGACGGGAGTCCGCGCACTGATCCACCTCCGCCGAGTCTTTCAGGCACAGGGTCAGTTAGGTAAAGCAACCAGAGGAGCACCTATCTATCTTTGTGTGTCTGTGTGTGTGTTTGTGTTGATTTATTTCTGTGTCTACCCAGGGCTGTGCCTCGTGCCTCGTCTATGCAGCGCTCCAAATCCTCCTCGTCGTGTTCACGCCAACGTTCAGCTGGTCTGTCTCGTGAGGTGTTCCCCAAAGCTCGCTTCACCTCACCGCAGACCACACCTCCTGCATTTTCCTTTCTTATTGGCGGGCGGCAAATGGGTCAGCGTTGTCAAGGCCGCCGCCCTTTCCAAACAATGTTTGCAACAACTCCGCCTGTTCCTGCTGTTCCACCACGTACCTATGCACACAAGCTGCCCGTCATCGGCAGGGTGGGCAAACCTGTACGTCGCTGGACATGTTCACATTACTCCCTTCACCTGCCTCTATAGTGTGTGTGTGTTTGTGCGTGTGTGTGTGTGTGTGTGTGTGTCACAGACTGTATGAGCTAACATTAGTCTGACTGCTGCAGACTCTTCCAGGCACACGTTGCTCTGATTAAGCTGCTGGAGTTTTAGGGGATGTTGTCAGTAAAGAGGCAACACAGGGCTAAGCTGACACTCACATGTATGAACATGCAGATGAGGCCCAATGAGATTCTAAACATGCTAATTAAACAGCTAGTTAATATCTCAATGTCAGCATCTGGGAATAAGACCATGAAATGTGACACGTGACAGCCTGGTGGGCCTCTGGCTGCCTTGCACGTCTCCACAGTTACTGCTGGGCCTGTTTAGCCTCAGCACACTCATGCTGGTGGGAAATCTTTACTGCAGTCGCCAAATGATCATTCTGCCAATATTTCATTACTGCTTCATTTTTTAATTAATCTGTTATTCTTGTAACAAATCTGTTTGTTTACTCAAAGTCAGTTTTGGTCCCTGTAAAAAGCAACAGCTGGATGTGCTGCATGCATGACAGGACCAGTACATCTGGATCACAGGACCGACGTGTCTGCTGCACTTTCATTGGAGAATGGGCAAAATACTGCGATGTGTGTGGAGCAGAGAGGGAACTGTGATCTTCCCTAAATAAATCTTTCAAGTTGACACGTTTTTCCATCATTTTGTTTTTTCCACTTTTCCTGAAACTCTTGTTTAGCTTCTGCTAGTGTCGATTAAACTCATCAGAGTGAATACCTGCCGAGGACAATGTTGGAGCAAGATGGGATGTGTTGTTAATGAATGTTTTTCATAGACTGAATAAATATTTACTTGTTGCTGATGTTAGGAGACGAGTCAGAGGTCACATCTGTGCTGCCTCCCACTGTAGATCACTACTGGTGTATTAGCTATGATGCTACATGCTACCCTTTGAACAGATACTACTTTAACTTTTCTATGAAGAAACTGCATCAAGTAGACTAAAGGAGAGCAGGTGTGTCTGATATGTTGTTTTTCCCGTGGGCGCCCGCTCGGGGTAGGAGTTAAACGACTGTTCTGTGCTGGCACCGAGCACCAGCGTGACCTGATTTAGTCTGAAACACCATCGTTTGCATTGGTTCCTCTTGCTTCTGAAGAAGGTGAGTGTTTACCTTCCAGTGTGATAGTTTCTGGTCTGTCAGTGCAGTCGAGCCAAACTGACTTTAATGTAAAGAAGACAAAAACAAACATCGCAGACATCCAGCAGCTCCTGGTCATATAGTTCAATTCAACTGAAGACGAGAGAAAATGCAAACGTCATTATCTTCCTTGCAGAGGTGAGAAGTAAAGTACAAATACAGCTACAACACAAAAGCAGTTTGTTTACAGCAGAAGATTATACATTATTTATTTGTGCAAAAAGACACTGGGAGCCGTGCACATTGAATCTCAAATGAAAACATGAACAAGTTTGTCTTTCTTTTTTTAACTGTCAATTAAGAATATTAGGTTCAAAATAATAGCAGTGTCAACATTTTCATGTACAAACTGGAATATTTCCAGTATGAACTGAAAATGAAATGAGGATTTAGCTCTTCCTTTAAGCTCTGAACTATTTCTGATCACTGCTTTACATCTGTGTAGCATGCAGTCCACTGACACCTGCGAACAGAAACTGCAGGCTGACTGGACTCCGCTCCACAGATCTTCTGCAGTCTTTGGTTTTGCATCAAAAACAGAATTTTTGAGGTCAATCCACAAATTCTCTATCGGATTGAAGTCCGGGCATTGCACAGGCCACTTCATGACATCAATCTTTTTGGTCTGTAACCAGGATGTTGTGCGCTTGCTGATGTGTTTGGGGTCCTTGTTGTGCTGAAACACCCATTTTAAGGGCATTTTTTCCCTCAGTGTAAGGCAATATGACCTCCCAGTATTTTTAGGCACTGAAACTGGTCCCTGGTGCCCGTTATGTGATAAATGGGCCCCACTCCAAAGTATGAGAAACATCCCCAAACCACTGTGCTTGCACCTCCATGTTTTACAACCTTCACAGTGTACTGTGGCTTGTGTTCTGGCTTGTGGTTGGGGGTCGCCTCAGGAACTGTCGGCGGCCTTTACGCCCAATGAGAACACTCTTGCTTGTCTGTCCACAGAATATTTCACCACTTCTCTTTAGTCGGATCAATGTGTTCTTTTCAGCAGTGGTACTTTATGAGCGTTTCTGGCTTCACATAGGCGTCTTCTGCTTGTTGAAGTCGATCTTTGATGGCTCTGGAGCTGATCACTTGATTCTTCTTTGCCGTTCCTGTTATTCCATGATCCAGGTGGATGGCATCGTTCCTTTTTCTACCACGTTTTTCGGCGTCCCCCCATTTCAAAGCGTTTGAGATCTTTTTAGCTGAGCAGCCAATTATCTTCTGCACTTCTTTGTATGTTTTCCCCTCTCCAATCAACTTTTTGATCGAAGTTCTTTCTCCCTCTGAGCAGCGTCTGGAACGACCCATTTTACTCAGTCAGCAGGGCTAAAACCAGCAGGTACAACATCTGCACTCATTTCCCCTTCACCGAATGAGTCAGTTACCCCCAATTAGCAGCACGCATGTCTGTTAAGTCTGTTGGTTGGTCATTACTCTGCTACACCTTGGCATGAACTTGTTCCCATGTTGTATCATCCTTTCTGCTAAAATCAGGACTTAAACACATTATTAATGTTAGATTTATTATTTCGCACATAAATGTACTTTGTTGCTATAAATTAAGTAGAATTTTCAGGTACCTGTACTTTACTTGGGTAGTTTTATATTTCTTAAATCTTTTTATTTTTACTCCCCAGATTTTTAAGCAAATCTCTGTACTTGTTTAAAAATCTGTAATATCTGTTATTTAATCCTTCATTAATGGCAATCTGTTCGAATTTAACTTTAAATGTTTGTTTATTATTATTTAGGTTATTTTTTGTTTTGCTTTGTACTGTTGGAGAAGCCGAAGTACCCGGAGAGAAGCCGTGCAGACGCAGGAAGAACATGCAAGGCTACGAAGCAACAGTGCTGACCATTGTGTCATTATTCCAACCAAGCACCGTTTTTATAGCTGTGATGCACCAGAACTGATCTAACTCTACTGTTTATATAGAAAGTGTATATAAATGACCCCCCTGCTGAATTTGTGAGTCTGCTCACTCGTGAATGAACAGCCTCTGAGTGACACAATATGAACCACACATCCAGAAAAACACATAACAAGAAAGTATTGATTTTCATGTCATAGTGTTAAATGTGGTTTTGATCTTCAAATAAACATGAATGAATACAAACTTCTCCTTAGTTGGTCAGCAGGCTTGCTCTCAGGAGAGCTTCTGGCCCACTCCTCTTCACAGACTCTCAGTCCTGTAGGTTTCCTGGCTGCCACTTGACTGACCTTCATGTGCTTGGTGGTCATACTGGACTCAAGATTCTTTATTTGTCACGTGCATGGTTATACAGATATAACGTGCAGTGAAATGTGACCTGATACGCTCCTCGACTGTGCAAAAAAAGAGAGACGCATCTTCAGTGTTGTGGCTGAGGCAAGGAGGTTGGAGTTCACATCAATCCTCCATCTAATCAACAGTGCGAGAGTTACACGCTTTGCACATTCAGAGGAAAATGTCAATCATACACATTTAATCTCTGTAATATTCTGGATATTTATAATTGAGCTATTAGCATGTATTAGAGTTTCTGTTATATTTTAACTTTGTAATATATTCGACTCTTTCATTTATTCCAGTCTGTTACTGTTCTTGTTGTCTTGGAGCAACTGCAACCACATAATTTCCTTAGGGAATAATAAAGTTTATGATCCTCATCCAAGGTTTCACGATAAATAGCTCCACCCGCTGGTCTCTTGGTGAACTTATCTTGTATCCTTGAAAACAGCACCAATGCTTCCCCCCTGAATGCTTGACTGTTGGGATGCTGTTCTTTGGGTCACGTGCAGCATTTCTGTTCCCCAAATGTGGCGAGTTGAGTCGATGCCAGAGCACTAAACTTTGCTTTCATCTGACCCTGACTTTCTCTCAAGATGCATGTACAGGACATAGTGTGTTAGTGGTGGTGACTATGGTTCTGACTGCCTTTAACAGAATCATTATCAAACCCCTGCTGTGCAGTTTTGTGCTGATCCAGCTCCATCATCATCTTCACCCTGCAGTCAGTATCAGCTGTGTCAGCTGACCTCCCCTGAGCTCCCTGCTCCACTCCCTACACCCCGCCACACGTACAAATCAACCTTTATACAATGTGTTTTTTAATATTCATTTTCTTACCATTAAAATGAAACTACCACAATAATTAAATACTATTTATTTCTTTTTTAGAGCTCCTGTTTGATGAAAATTGCAAATTCAGCACAGTGAACTTGTTCGTGTCACTTGTTCCACATGTTACATCCTTGTTCCAAAATGGAATAAATTAATTTTCACCTCAAAATTCCACAAACAACATCCCACAGTGACAGAGTGAAGAAAGTTTAAAGCTCTTGTAGAGTGATTAAAAATAAAAAAAATATTTTTTGTGGACTGGAAGAGCCCCTAGACTGAGGCTCTCTTTATTGCAACAGTTTACCTCTAATGGGGGTCTTTCCTACCAAATGTTTTAATGTACTACTGGTCTTCACATATTCATAACCTACTGGCTAAATTCACCCAACCTGATTTGGTGTAAACTTGAAATTTAATCAATTTCTCCATACTTTTCATCTGCCTCCCTTATCTCTTCATCACTGCCTATTAAAACATCTTCTGTTGCGAGAAACCCAATACAATACATACATCGCCTTTATATAGCTCCTAATGTCTTGCATAAGATTTCACCTCATATTTCCCATTTTTGTAGTAAATGTCAAAAAGAAACTGGCACTTTTTTTCATTACTTTTGGGAATGTAAATTAATCAAAAGATTTTGGAGCTTCATATCTGAAGAACTAAGTAATATTTTTAACAATCTGGGTATTTTCTTCTTGGCCTACCCTCAAAAGAAGTAACATTGAATCACTTGCAGCGCAAATTGTGTGACAAACTATTGCTGGTAGCTAGGAAATGTCTTCTCATTAATTGGGTTAAGGATAAACCTCCCTCTGTGACTTTGTGGGACAGAGAATTATTTAAAGTTATTCCTCACAAAAGAACTGCTGATATTTTAGGAGGAAATGAGGGTCTCTTTCTCAATGTTTGGTCCCCTTTGCGTTCTTATTTTCCAAATGATTTGTCCCAACTGTTGAGGGGGGGTGGTTGTGATTAAGATGTTCTCAGTTAAATAGGAAGTAAGCATAAAGGACAACAATTCATTCTTGGAGTTTATCTTTTTCTCTTTCTAAATCTGTGGGTAATTGAGTGGAAATATGCTTTTGTGTGTGTGTGTTTTTTGTTTTGTTTTTGTTTTTTTGGGGTTTTTTCTCTCTCTCTCCTCTTTACCCCATATGTGTATTTGTACAGGTATATAATGACTTTAATATATTCCCTTTGGGTTTTTTTCTTTTCTTTTTCTTTCTTCCTTTCTTTTTTGTTTGTTATGTTTTATGCTATTCTTGATAATGAATTTAAAAAAAAAACCATCTTCTGTTGCTTCAAATCCTGTGGTGCTCTCTACACTTTAGATCTGATTTCAGTTCAGGTTGCATTTTAAATTCATATCCCCATCTACCAGGTTACCATTGTTAAGGAATCCTCTATTTTCCCCTGACACTACTAACGCTGCCTATTTGATTTGGCACAAAAGAGGCACAAAGACCATGAGAGCCCTTTACAAAGACGATGTCCTTCTTAGTTTCACAGAGCTCAAAATGTGACCTACCTCCTTCTCACTTGTTTCTCTATTTGCAAATTAGACACTGTGTCTCATCACTGTGTCCAAATTTCCCAATTCTCCCTGCTGATCCTCCATGGGTTGACCTTCTGCTTGTGAGGCCTAATCAAAAATCACCTCTATCAAATATACATCAAATGCTTATGGTGACCGAATCTGACTCTTCAGGTAAAATCGCCTGGGAGCGTGAATTAGGTGTTGAACTGTTTGAATCATGCTGGGATAAGGTGAATCTCATCATGCGCTCAAGTACACCATGTGCTACAGCTTGTACTTTAAAGTAATAAACAGAGTCCATTTATCTAAACTTTTTCCTTCAGTTATAAACGTGACCTGCCCTTGCAATCTAAGCCATGTGTTTTTCTTCTGTCCAAGTTTTGTGATTTCTTTTCTGTACTTTCAGGGTTTTTTGGAATTCAGATCCTTGAAGATCCTCTAATCGCCATGTTTGGAGTTCCAAAGTCTCCTCTTAATATGACTCCGCAGCAAACTGAGATCTTGGCTTTTTGTTCCCTTCTTGCTAGACGCTGTATTTTACTCCTTTGGAAATCTCCCACGCTTCCATCTGCATCGCAATGGCTTAATACTGTCCGTACATTTTTGAGGGTGGAGAAGATCTCACTCACAGTGAAAGGTAGTTCTGTAAAAATGATCTGCAAGTGGACGCCCTTTGTGGAATATCTCAAATCTTTTCCTTAGAACAATGCAATTTATCCACTGACCAGACTGGACTGAAAAGAATTTAAAATTTACTTTTTTTAAAGGTAGGCATAGGATTTAAGCACCCCTCCTCTTTTTTTCTTTTATTTATTTATTTTCTTTATATAGCGTTTAATTTTTAATTTATTACTATTATTATTTGAGTTTTACTTTATTTTATTTTATTTTTTTACTCACTTTTTCTTCTTTTCTTTCTTTCTTTTCTCAGTTTTCTGTTCTTGTGTTGGTATGATGTTTTTTTGTATTTTAATTTGTCTTTTGTTTAACAAGAAAAAGTTAAAATGATCGGGAAAGAAACGTTTGAGAAAATATGTCATGTAAGATGCATACAATACAATGTATAGAAGTTTGTATAATCTGTTGATGAACAAATTAAAATAAAATAAAAAACAAAAATATAACATGTGCACATGTATTTGCAGAGTTTGCTGAATACTTTGTTGATGCAGTATTATTTAATAAAACTACAGATTTGTAACTTCATAATTAGAAAACTCCCATTTACATGAACAAACTGGAGTCCATTGAAATGAGTCTTTTCAAATCACTGCAGCACAGTTGTTAAACTTGTCTGTTAACTGGGCGGTTGGTGGTTTTATCTCTGATGTGCAGTCTGCAGAAAAAATATCCTCGGGCAAGACGCAAAACCCCGAGTTTGTCACGGTGCCTCGGCCCTCTCAGGCTGATTTGCTGCTTTCTCTCTCTCCTCTTGTCGTCTCATCTCTCCTCTCTTTAGTGTGTGTGGGAGTAGTCGAGTACAGACGTGGGACTTTTCTGAGTTTCCCACCTTCTGACAGTGCTCAAATAGAGTAGAAAAATGTTATAGAAGAACTAGTCCACTTACTTTAACACCTATTATGGTCGACAGTATCGAATGCTGCACTGAGGTCTAGCAGGACAAGCACAGAGATGAGTCCACTGTCAGAGGCCATAAGTTCATTTGTAACCTTCACTAAAGCTGTTTCTGTGCTGTGATGAGCTCTGAAACCTGACTGAAACTCTTCAATAAGCCATTCCTCTGCAGATGATCTGTTAGCTGTTTAACTCTTTCAAGGATGGCTTTTTAAGTCATGGTTTAATTACTACCACCTGATTATCAACCTTGTCATATTTAAGATTGAAGCATTAATTAACTGTAGTACTACAAGGTCAGGAAAGGATAGAAATACACTTATTTGGGAAATTCCTTTCTAACAACATGATGAGTAACGATAGTACAAAGAAGCTACTTTTAGCGTCTCACTTAGTTATACATGTTTGATTTGACTGTTGTTTACATCAGAGGCTTGACACGACCCCAAAGGGATTTGGCTCCTCTTCAGAACAAGGCAGTGATCTTTCACTTCTTAGGCAAATGTGTAAACCACGTCTTGTACTACTACTAATGGCTATAGCGTCAATGGTTGTGTGTCTCTCTGTGATAGCCCCATCATAGACTGGTGACAATGGACGGCTGTCAGTGGTCGACCCATAGCAGCTAGGACAGGCTCCCCCGTGATAGTGAAGTGGACAAGTGGAAGATGATGGATGGATAGATGGGTGGAAGGTGAAGCCTGTAATTTCTTGCACCCAGCAGTAATGAAATGCACCATACACACATTGTGGTGAGGTGATATAATGTGTGTCACCTGTGTGTCACTTTGATTATAGTGATTATATCACTATCACGGGGGAGCCTATCCTAGGTGCTATGGGTCGACCACTGGCAGCCGTCCATTGTCACCAGTCTATGACGGGGCTATCACAGAGAGACAGACAACCATTGACGCTATGGGCTAACACACAACATCCTGCAACACCTCGACCGCCCAGGAACTTATGCCAGGGTCCTGTTTGTGGACTTTAGTTCAGCTTTTAACACCATTGTGCTTGAACTTCTCTCCTCCAAACTCTCCCAGCTCAGCGTGTCACCAGCTACCTGACAGACAGAAAGCAACAAGTGAGGCTGGGGGAGATCACCTCTGAAACTTGGTCCCTCAGTATTGGTGCCCCTCAAGGATGTGTCCTCTCACCACTACTGTTCTCCCTCTACACTAACGACTGCACCTCCAAGAACTCGGCTGTTAAACTCCTAAAGTTTGCAGATGACACCACCATCGTTCAGGATGGTGATGAGTCTGCATACCGGCAGGAAGTTGAGCGGCTGGTACTCTGGTGCAGTCAGCACAACCTGGAGCTGAACACTCTTAAAACTGTAGAGATGACAGTGGACTTCAGGAGACATCCCTCAACTCTGCTCCCCCTCACCATATCAGACAGCCCTGTGTCGACTGTGAAGACCTTCAAGTTCCTGGGTACCACCATCTCCCAGGACCTGAAGTGGAAGACCAACATCAACTCCATCCTCACAAAGACCCAGCAGAGGATGTACTTCCTGAGACAACTGGGGAAGTACAGTCTTCCACAGGAGCTGCTGATCCAGTTCTACACTGCGGTCATTGAGTCTGTCCTGTGCTCCTCCATCACAGTCTGGTATGGTGCAGCCACTAAACAGGACAGGAGCAGACTGCAGCGGACTGTACGGGCAGCAGAAAGGATCATCGGCGCCCCCCCCGCCCTCCATCCAGGATCTGTACCTCTCAAGAACCAGGAAACGGGCAGGGAAAATCATCACAGACCCCTCACACCCTGGACACAGACTTTTTGACCTGCTGCCCTCTGGCAGACGGTACAGAAGCCTGCAGACCAGGACCACCCAACATAGGAACAGTTTCTTTCCCCTCGCCATCTCCCTCCTAAACAGTTGACCTGTCACACTGCTCCCACTGCCAGACTGCAACTGCACCTTATGTACATTCTGTAGTATTCATTCCACCGCATGTGTAATGTATATATAGACACGTGTGTGTGTGTGTGTGTGTGTGTGTGTGTGTGTGTGAGATTTACATTGCTGTGCTTGAGACCATCTACCGGAACCAAATTCCTTGTGTGTGTCTGCACATATATTTGGCCAATAAACACGACTCTGATTCTGATTCTGATGATGTAATTCATAATCAATTAATATTTGAAAGTTAGTGAGTGTGGGCCATGAGATGGGAATTTGCAAAAGTCAACAGGCCATGAGGAATCAAGTGGCTAGTGTAATAATCCTGGCTAATTTCTATCAACATGATTGGGGAGCATATTTGAAGCACTATGTGACAACCACCTCATAAGAGACAACCTACAGAGATGCTTAGGACTCTTCATTATTTGGTTTTGGAACTGAAAAAGCTTGGATGGTGAAATGTCTTCAAAAATAAGTCCAGTTGCCTTCTTTTCAAGCTCTTAAGAAGAGGGAGGATCATTGAATCAGCTTAACCTGTCTGCAGTGGAGGAAAATGCAAACAGGTGGACTATCTCTTATGGATATAGGATGCCATTTTAAGTAGAAGGGGGAGAATGTAGCTTGGCATTGGATGGTAGTCTATTGGAGGACTTTGGAAATCAAGAAGAGCTGAAACGGTGAGGAAAGCAGCTAAGAAGGTGTAAAGATGTCCACAAAAACAACGAAGAGTGGAAAGGTGGAGATGATGTACTGTGTGGAAGTACAGAGGTGTCCAAGAGAGAGGGCAGTGGACTTTTTAACCAGATTGTTTAACATAACCATGGAGAGTCTGGCCGAGGAATGGAGAAGAAGTGTGCTGCTACCAGTTTTCAAGAACAAGGTGATGTGCATAGCTTGTATTAGCTGCAGAGAGATAAGAATGATGCACCATACCATGAAGATAGGAGAAAAAGTAAAGAATATGCATGGAAATCGAGAACTGGATCTGGTAGAGAACCGGTTTCAAGTATTCCAGTTTCTTGGAATCATTAATCTGCCTGCTATTTGATCCCGCTTATTGGATCTTACACTCTCGCTAAAATCAGATGATTTCAGTTTGTGTGTCGGAGGACAAAAGGGAGGAAGGCAAGTGTGATAGTAAAATAGAGACTGCTCCAGGACAGAAACAACTGCATTGTTAGCACAACTTCGGCTCTTCGCAAACACCTGCACAGACAGTATGCTAATGCTAAGCTAGCCAAGAATCCAGAGTGATGTTAAAGCTGAGTGAATACTGACCCCAGCCCAGCACCTCGATAAAGTGAGCCGTCACTTGTGGTGTTGAACTTCATCAGATAACAAACTGATGAGCAGTCAGGCTGTAACCTCTGTTTCTATCTGGTCGTGTTTTTGCAGTAGAATCACCGTGGAGATTGTTTTGAAGTCTCTTTCTGCTGGTTTTTCATTTTTACTTTGTGTTGTCAGCTGTGATCTAACAGATGCAAGACTGGCCCGAGCGAGTCCTGGAAGACCCAAGGACTGCAGCTGAGAAGCCGCTCGTTGTCAGCACGCAAGCCAACCGACCGAGGAAACTGTTTTAAGTTACTGCCTAGGAGTACCCAGCACCCCAGATGAGGGGCTGGGTGCCATGCCAGGCAGCCCTAAGGCATGGAGCCTCTCCCTCTCAGGGGCCAGGCCGTCAGCCGCACCTCCCCAGGGAAGGGATGGAGCAGTGACCTGCTCCCCTGGGACAGAAGATCCCTCAAACTGGGGAATCCATCCAGGGGGTGCGGGATTACTGAGGGCATGAGGGGCCACCAGGACCAGCCTTGCCCCCTCGGTCTGGACCTGGTGGACGACCGAGGGGAGGAGGGAGAAAGGAGGGAAGGCATACAGGAGAGCCTGGGGCATCCCACCCTAAGAGAGGGTCGTGTCCTTTAAGGAGACAAACAGGAGGCAGTGTGTTGACTCCATGGAGGCAAAGAGGTTGACCTCTGCGCACCTGAAGCCATGGCAGAGTTGTTCGACCACATAGACCGCCGCAACCATGCTGTCCGTCCTGATAATCTGACCGAGGAGACGAATCACGTGGAACCCCTGCAGTCGAGGCAGAAAGTGCCAAAGCGCCAGGAAGACGGCCTGCAGCTCCAGTACATTGATATGGTGGGACGGTCTAGTAGCCGTTGACCCCACAGCCCTCGTGGACTGCACCCTTTCCCCCTTCACTCCAGAGTTTTGTCATATCCTATATGACCTGGCACGGGGTTCAAATGAGCCACCTGGAAAATCATCTCAGCTTCTTTTTTTTTGCAGCTTCTGGCATCAACAGCTGGGTGTGGTCTTCCTGTATGTGGGTGTCAAGCTGAGCGCAACACAAACATTGCATGTCCCTGCTAGTTGTGAACACACCCGCACACACAGCCCCGTTAACCTACTGAACCCGGGCCAATCAGCTCCCAGAATCAGGGATGCGCTGGAGCTAACGCAGCCTTCAGTGTAAATGCTTTATCCATGTATTTCACTCCCCATACTCACACCTGTACCCCTTTGGCAGACTTTTAAACCCTGACCCACTATTGACATGGGTCCTAAATACATGATCTGAGGTGTGAACCTTTGCTGATAGTGTGTGTCACTATCAGCAAAGGTTCGAATATGGTTGTAAGCCACAGAGGGGGTGTCCTACAATACCACCTGTCTGCCAGCTATAACCCAGTTTTGAGATCCATCCTCAGACGCCTTAACGCCCACTCACATCCTGGGTCATTTGATCTCAGTAAGTCACATGATAGGCTGGGGCAAGTTCTTACAACGGTTCACCTCAGCTGATAGTGACCCACACCTGTTTTCACACCTTGGCTCATGTGATTAGGCAGATGATCAATAGTGGGTCAACGACCTCCCAGTAGGGCTTAGAAATCTGGGACTGTCCACCAGTTGCTCTGAGAACTGAAGAAGGTTCTCAGGTGAAACGTCTTCAAGAAACTTGTAGAAGTGCAGACACTTTTCTTTCCAAGCTGCTTAGATTACCATGACCTGGATGACCGAGAATCTTCACAGACATGATTGGAGGGTTACCAGCCTTGCCCTGCCCCCTCAACCTGCTGCCCCACCCCTCCTCTGCACTCGCGCCACAAACCACGCTCTGACACATGGGTTTTGTGTTTTATTCTAAAATAGACATTTCCATCTAAATTCTTTTCATACATGAGAATTTGTAGTGTTACCACATCTTTATGGTAAATGGACTGGTTCTTATATAGCGCTTTTCTACTCTTCTGAGCACATACAATACACAACTTGTGTATTGACCCATTCACACAAGCACATTGTTCTAAGTGCTTTCTAAGTAACATTCACACATACTCCAATGGATGCATCAGGGAGCAATTTGGGGTTAATATCTTGCCCAAGGATATTTGGCATGCAGACTAGAGGAAGCCAGGAATCAAACCACCAACCTTCCAATCAATAGATGACCTGATCTACCACCTGAGCTACAGCCACCCAACATGACAAGCATGTTATCATAAATGACTGTAATGAGGAACAACATGGTGATCCAATGGTCTTTCTTCTTTGGAACATTTGGGAAACAGAATGTAGATAACCCCACTGGTAGTTTCTATAACCAGTAAGGGGAATGCTGGCGTTGTCCCCGTTTGCTCAGGAGGAGGTTAACATATTGGTAACTTCAACATAAACCGAGGACACAAACCCCAGTGTTTGGTTGTGTATACATTTTGTTGGTGAAAGAACATATAACTGTTTGGTTTGAAGACTTGTTTACATTTCGGATGAATGTCCCTTTAATGAAGCAGCTGAAAGGTGCAGGCTGGTTTTCTTGGAGTTGGAACAGAGGGCTGTTGTGTCCTCCTGCTGTGGACGTATTTGTAGACTTGAAACTGAGCTCGTGCCAAGCTGGTCAGCTCTCACCTCTCCTCAGGAACACACGCTCATACCCAGCTGTGCATCCATGACTCTACATTAATTTGCTGGAGACTGTCATCTTAAACAGCACTACAGCGTTTCCATACCTAACACATCCTGAACCTCAACACATGTCTTTACCCTAACATTGAAACATAATAGGTGTTTTTTGCTGCCCACATAAAGAAGAGGGTCTCACTCAGTCACTCCAAAACTAAATATAAAATCTGGATCTGTCAGCATGAGACAGTGTTTAATAAACATGTTAACATGATACACTTAGAGCAAGAGAAATGTTTTTGTTGTTGTTTTTACTACTAGACAAAAAGACTCGTGGAAACATTTGAAGGTGAAACTGAGTTCAGCTGACTCAATGCTGAAAGCCTCCTTTGTCATTTCCCTGCAGTCATGAGATCAGTGTTGAGCTGTGCTGCGGCTGTGAGACGCACAGATGACTGATGGTCATGCCAGCCTTCTGATGGGCATTCGGAGCACAGGATTAAATACCACAGCCAACTGTTGTTCCCGATTTAGGATCCTCAGAGACAGCATGTCAAGTACAGACAATCCTGCAGCTCCCATTGACTTTAGAGTCGTAATAGTTTTTAAAATCTTTAATTTTTTTGGTTTCCTGCTTCCAACTTTAATGCTTGAATTCCTTCCTCTGCTCACATTTCCAGGATGCACATAGTAGAGAATTTAGGAGCTAAAGAGCAGGATTTTCAGTTTTATCTTTCTGTAACATATTGTGCTGTCTAGAGTCGATGTAACTGAGACTGAAATGTAAACTGCTGCATCATGGCAGCGAGGACAGTGTGATGTTTTGTAACGGTAGTATTTCAGTGCGTGCTTCTGACAGACAGCTCACAGGTGTCTGGCTTAGCCAGGCTACATTTACAAAGGTCACAGGCAGGCGTGCAGCAGGGATCTGATTGCTCTACTACAAGTTTCCAAGTATATGTTATGATCATTTTGAGCTTGAATTCTTGGATGTTTTTTAGTGAGCTCTTATTCAACAGTAGAATTTCAAAATACTACAAATAATACTGAAATGGTTTATGGAAACCATTACAATCAGCAGGCTGTGGTGAATGAGTCTGTATGTGGTTGTACCAGAGTACTGACAGTTTCTGTAGGTTCACCAAAGCATTGGAAAATTAGCAGCTACAGTTAGGTTCACAATGACACACTTCCTTTATTTTAACTTTAAACAATCAAGATGTGTTTGAAGAGAATGTTTAGCTCTGATGACAACGATTTAAATTGTTACATCATTGTTACATTAAGTGTTCAGGAATTACAGCAATGTTCTTCTGAAGCAGGTCACTTCAGGGGATCAAAGGTAAATAGGCAAACTATTCCTTTTAATACGTGCATGAAAATTCCTCGCCGTCAATGACTGTAAATATCATGGACATCAGCAAATGCTGTAATTCCTCCCTTCTGATGTTCTGCCAGATGTTTGCTTCAGCCTTCATCAGTTGGTGCTTGCTCTTGGGTCTCCCTGCGTTCAGTTATGTTTTCAGAAAATGAAAAACATGCTCTGAGATCAGGTGAGTGACATTTCCATTAAAAAAAAGAGAGAAAAATAATTTTCCTTCCTCTGGGAACCTCTGTAGTTGCATTTGCAGTATACTTTGGGTCATTAGCATACTACTTTTAGCTTCGACTGGCAGTCATGCCATAACATTGCCTCAATTTTGAGCTTCTCCTTTCCTTTGTGATATTTAATATTTTACTTTGGTGCAAGTTCATTTTGGCTTCATCTGTCTTAAGAAGTTCTTTGCAGGCCCGGGCAAACTTTTCTAGATGTTTTTAAAAGTCTGATCTGGGCTTTTTGTTCTTAAGTGGAACCAGTAGCTTAAACCTTGTTGCAAACTCTCTGCATTTCCATTTGTGAAGATGTCTCTTGATTGTACTCATAGGTCTACCTCTTTTAGAAATGTTGTGAAGGGTTATTCTTAACCAGGGACAGAATTCAGCACTCATCTATTTAGTTGCCTTTTATGATTTTTCAGGCTGTTTGGTGTGACTGAGCTAGGCAGCGCTACATTTCTTTTTAATAATGAACACAGCTTTGTTAAAGACGTCTTTGTCACACTATGGTACCTGCAGTTAGGGGTGCTGCCATGGGTGTGGGACCTATGAAATCTTTGATACCCAACATCTAGACTCAAAACAACTGGTAGTTCAGTGTTTCAATATTCAAAAGAGACAACAGCTATCACAACTGGGTCCAGATGGGGTACCAAGCCCCATCTGGACCATCCGTGGCCGATTACCAAGACTACATGAAGTACCCTCTGAAGGTCTGCTAGAAGAAGTGAAGGCAGCATTATGGACAATCCCTACTGTGACCATCACTCAATCCAACCACTTGATCTACTCTATGGAGACGCTTGGCTATGAGATGAACAGCCATAAGGAGCAGTACCCTCCATGGAGGAGACTAGAGGCCAAGATCAAGGTAGCATAGAGGGACATTAACTAAAAATTAGAGCTGCAGAAAGATGTGAGGAAGATTTGGTATCAAAGTAGTACAGCTGAGGTGTTGGAAACTGCCAAGCAAACAGCATTGGCCAACTGCTTGAAGAGGTTCACCAGAGAGATACGAGGCAGGAGAATAAACCAGCTCTACTCCACTGAACCATCCTAGATGGTTACTTTCAGTGGCAGGGGAGCAATATGAGAACATCTGTGTGGAGTACAGCTGTAGCAACAGCTGTAGCTATACCGAAAGCAACATCAGAAAAAAGGAACACGAAAAGCTAGAGAAGTGCCACTGAGAGAGGATTTTGAGAAGATGTGGATGGTGAAGGCAACAGTGGTACTAGTGGCAATCAGAACAGTTGGTGCAGTGATCTCCAAGCTGGGCGCAGGGCTCCAGGAGATCCCAGGAGCAACACCTCTGTCCAGAAGAGCGCAGTCTTAGGAACAGCAAAGATACTGCGCAGGACCCTCAAGCTCCCCGTCTCTGGTAGGCGACTCGAGCTTTAGGAGAAAGACCGCCCGCAGTGCCCACTACTTTAATTTTACTAATCTTGCCAACCCTAAAAATATAATGTTCTTAAAAAAAATGAATCAATCTATTTCTTATAGAATTTTGGATTTTTTAAAAATTATTGTTATCATTATTATTATTTTTTAACATTGATCGGTACCTTACACGAAATACAAAAACAACCCTCTTTACATTTTTACATGTTGTAGTGCCATATTTTGGGAGCATTTCAAGTTGCTATGCAATAAAATACAAACATTATATCCCACATTTTAATAATACGTATGTATTAAGTCCATAGTAACTACATAAATTGCTAAAATGTGCAAAAAAAGATAAAGAAATTGAAAATCGTTTTGGTTTTGTTTGTTTTTTTACTCATTTTTCTAGTTACAGAAATGTCAAAGATACATTCCTCAAAACTGTAAATGCAAATATAAATTCACTGTAAACAGCAGTGACAGACTTATTATTCTCCTGCTTTCCTGCTGGTAAGCAGCAGAGCACCAAGCCTCTGTAAACCGACACATGCAGACGGATTATAGTGACTCACTGTTCATTTCGTATTCATTACTGTAACACACTTTAGGCAGAAGAGCATTTTTAAACATTATGCACATATATTTGGATAGTGTTTCTATAATTTACCTCTACAAAGCTTTGTGGTGGAGACGTTTGTGTTCAGTTCATCAGATTAAGAAAACACTTTGTTCGACCTGGGACATGGAGGGTGACGTGTTTTAAACTCCTGTGGTACAGCTGTGTACTGTGGGTGTGGAAAAGAATGATCATTGTACTGTCTGATAATATCTACATGTAGTGAGAAAAGCAGGGCTTCCAGCCAGTTTCCTCATGCAACTCCAAAACAAAAGTCCAAACTAAGACTATTCACATGTAACACGTTCCTCTCTGTAACGTGTTACATGTTTGGATCTAGATAAGAGCACATTTAGAAACCAACCTATTATCAAGATGGGTTAAATGGATGCCACGGTCAACTGTGTCAACTCAAACTGTGCAGTCAGCTTTTGCCTGATCTTAAAGCTTTGGTGTTATTATTGTTCTGTTTACAGTAAAAAGCAGTAAAAAGCCACTGTACAGACCACTGGAGCATTTGATATCCACACAGTAATCTATTTTCTTTCGCTTACCCTTGTCCAGATTGTGGGAACACTGGTCTAAGCAGAGATTCTCAGACATCCCTCTCTGCAGCCATGTTTGCCAGCTCTTCTGGTGGGACCCTGAGAGATTTATAAAGTGGGCAAAATATCTGCCCAACGGGTCCTGGGTCTAGTGTCTCCTCCCAGTTGCACATGCCCAAAACATCTAACCTAGACTGCATCCGAGAGGCATCCTGATCAGATATTTTTTGTTGTTGTTGTGGAACATAAGGATAAGTGGAAAAGGATGGATGGATGGATGGATGGATGGATGGATGAATGGATGGATGGGTGGGTGGGTGGATGGATGGATGGATGGATGGATGGATGGATGGATGGATGGATGGATGGGTGGATGGATGATGGATGGATGGATGGATGGATGAATGGGTGGATGGATGGGTGGATGGATGGATGGATGGATGAATGGATGGATGGATGGATGGATGGATGGATGGGTGGGTGGGTGGGTGGATGGGTGGATGGATGGATGGGTGGATGGGTGGATGGATGGATGGATGGGTGGATGGATGATGGGTGGATGGATGGATGGATGGATGAATGGGTGGATGGATGGATGGATGAATGGATGGATGGATGAATGGGTGGGTGGATGGATGGATGAATGGGTGGATGGATGAATGGGTGGAAGAGCAGTGGCTCTAGTCTGAGACTCTCCTAAATGACCAAGCTCCTCACCCTATCTGAGGTCACTGGAGGCCTTACTGGTCCAATTCCTGATTGTCACTAAAGTTGGGCATTACTCTCCCAGTATAGTGATTTGGGTCTGCTGGATTTGGAAAAAAGGAAGTCATGATACATACATTGGCATAAACGTAATAAAAGGTGAAAATCCCCTAGTCAAAGTTCTTCTTTAAATGTTTTTACAAATAATAAAATATGTTACTTTTAGCTCTCAAATGTTTATTTTGTTAAAATAATTTACCAATGTCATCATTCTTTAGACTCTGCATGTCACAAATATAAAAGGCTAATGCCTCTGCGTGTGCCTCAGAAGCTGCATTACATCCTTCATGTGCTAGCAACAGATTATAAATAGACCAACACCTAAAGTGGAAAAGTCCCCCCAGCTGAGGGGGACTCATGACAGAGGGAAAGGTTTCCTGCCAGTTAGTTTGTGTTTCACATTTACTCCTTGCTAAAACATCTGAACAACAGCAACAATGTTATTATTATTATCAGATTATCCTCCAGGATATGAAGCCGCACACTGCATGTGTGACGTGTTAAATTAACCTGAGCTATGTCAAGGCACCCATAGTTATAACTGTAGTGAAACAGGAAGTTTAATAGGGTTAGAGAACAGCTTTCATTAAATAACACATCTCCAAATTACATAAGTTACACTACCAGTTAAAGGTTTGGACACATCTTCTCATTTAATGGTTTTTCTTTATTTTTACTACTTAAGATACTTAAGATAGATAGTAGATAGAAACTGAAGAACTCAAATATATGAAGCAAGATATTATGTAGCAAAACACATTAATAAATATCTCTAAATATGTCTTGTATTTTAGATTCCTGAAAGCAGCACCCTTTGCTTTGTTGACAGCACTGCAAACCCTCGGCCTTCTCTCAGTGAGCTTCATGATGTCGTCACCTGACATGGTCACAAGAGTCACCTCTTCTGCTGAGGACGCATTCATCGGAACCAGCACGGCTACCACAGCATCCTGCAGCCACATGCATCCCATCCAGTTTGTGTTTAGTTGGACCATCATTTGTTTTCCAACAGCACAATGACCCCAAACACACCTCCAGGCTGTGTCAGGGCTGTTTGACCAAGAAGGAGAGTGATGGAGTGCTGACCAGATGGCCTGGCCTCCACAGTCACCTGACCTAAACCCAGTGGAGATGGTTTGGGATGAGATGGAGCTCAGAGTGAAGGCAAAGGACCAACAAGTGCTCAGCATCTCTGAACTCCTTCAAGACTGTTGAAAACCATTTCAGGAGACGACCTCATGAAGCTCATGGAGAGAACGCCAAGAGTGAGCGAAGCAGGAATCAAAGCAAAGGCTGTTTGGAAGAATCTGAAATATCAAACATGTTTTGAGTTATTTCACACTTTTTTGTTTACTACAGAATTTCATGTGTTTATTCATAGGTTTGATGCCTTCAGTGAGAATCTACAGTGTAAACATTCATGAAAATAAAGAAAACACATTAAATAAAAAGGTGTGTCCAAACTTTTACTGGCAGTGTGATTAACTGTGAAACCACAGTGTAAATACTGGGTGGGGCATTTCTGTGTGATTTGGCTGCTCGCCCTGTGACGCTGTTCTTTGACTTCCTCTTATTTATTTATGTATTTGTGCCAAAATATAAGCATTCTAATGGAAAATGTATCATTATTTTTGTTAAAACCTTTGTTTTAAATGCTCACGATGAGATTTAAACCGTAAACTTCCTCCTTTTCGGATGGGTGGAAGTTGGAAGAGAGATTTTATTTTATTTTGAAAGTCACAGTCATGAAGGTTCCGGTTTGTCCGCGTTAACTTCACGATATGTGACCGGAGTATTTGTTTTGTACCGTGTCAACGGAGCGAGCACTGGTGAGGATCTGTCATCGAGGCAGGTGGAGTCTCCCATCCACTCCCCGGTGAAGGAACACGGAAGAGGGGACACACCTGTCCTCCGTGTGATTTAACTTCAGCGTGTGTGACAGGATCGAGCATGACTTCGGTTTGGAAACGGCTCCAGCGGGTAGGAAAGAAGGCGTCTAAATTCCAGTTTGCGGCTTCGTTTCAAGAGCTGATCATAGAATGTACAAATAAATGGTGAGTGATATGATACTTATATTTGTCAGTATTTGTCAATATTTGTCAATATTTGATAACTGTCGATTTGTTGCGCACTCCGGCACTCCTCCGTGGTGTGCTCGCTGAGCATTAAAGAGACTGACAGAGAGAGTGATGCCAAACTCCGGTCAGACGTGTGAACTTCTCATTTCGGCGAGTAAAACTTGTGAAACTAAGTGTATCATTCACACTTCCGGTGTATTTATCACTGCGCATTAACGTCTTATTGACAGACTTAATACAATTACTCCATGTAATTACAGGTCGTCGGTACAATACCTCAAGTTTTAATGTTCAGAAAAAATAAACGCTAAAAGCTTTGTTTTGCTGCAGAGAGAGCCCGCCCCATTACTTCCGTGTTTGTTTTCTCGATATACTGTAAGAGAACTGTAATTGTTGCCATGCGGCATCCCAATAACCATGGCAACGGGTCAAGCCAAAAAACTGTCGTGGCTGTGGGAGTGAGTGGTGGTGCAGTTTAGTGTCACTGCTGGTGTCACGTGTGCTGGTGGAAGCATCTACGCCATCATCATTGGCTGAAAGTAGACTTTTGGACACTGAGGTCATGAACAAAAACTTCCCCTCTTATAAGAAATCTGTGGCCAGGCCCAGGTCTGCAATAATTGTTGGGAGGAGTTAAAACACGAGGAAACCTTTTTATGAAGGCAAACAGTTAGTTGTGCCCATTTCTGCATCTAAAGTAGCGCTTTAACCAGATTCAAACACTTGTTTTTGTTTTTGTGACACGCTTATAATGTGATTCTGGGCGAGTGCTGGGCCACCACCAGCTGACTTTACACTAACTGGTCACATTTTGTGAGGCTGGGCTGTATGATAAATCAGCCACCACTTTAATCACACTCTGGATCTCTGACATGTGGCACAGAAAGTGCACATTTAAGAGTATTTTGTCTATTTATTACTTAACAAAATTTACATTTATGATAAAGACAGCCTGGGGAATAGATTTCATTACAGTATCTTTTGGAAGGTGCTGTAACATAATTCCTCATCGCTACTCTCTGCTCCCTGAGCCTGGTTCAGCTGGAGGTTTCTTCCTGTTAAAAGGGAGTTTTTCCTTCCCACTGTTGTGCTTGCTCATAGGGGGTCATATGATTGTTGGGTACTGTGGCCCCTCTGTGAAAGAAAGCCTCAAATCAGAAGTAGACTCCATGGTATAACTCTCAAACGTGCACCTTGGGATGAAGTAGCATCTCACTAATTTAGAATACCTTTATTTTCCCAGGAAAGATAGTTTGTTGCTCTATTTAAAAGCTCAGTAAAGCTGTGACATCTCACTCCTCATCATTAATTGAAGAAAATAAGAACGACGCCAGGGTTACTCTTCAGCACTGGTGGACAAAAGAGTCAGTGCTTTGTTGAGCAGAGTATTGAATTCACTAATTTCTTTACTAATAACATTTTAACAATTAGAGAAAAAATAACTGATCACCAGATATATAATATGTTCAGCTACTTTCAATACTATTTATGCATTAACCTCAGTAATCACTTCCTCCAAATCATCATGTGTCTATTAAAACCAATTTCTTCAAGACTGCTATAATATGTCCTACCATAAATTAGTGCTTCAATTTTAAAATATGACTAATCTATCTCAATCCATCGCCTACGAACCACTGGCCTATGATGGCAGCGTTACTTAAACAGCCATCACTAGCCTCAGCTGTCTTAGCTAATTGCAGGTCGATCTCCAATCATCCTTTAGCTCAAAACATCTCCAAAGAGTCAGTGTAAAAAAGCTTGTTTTACTTGTAGAGCGACAAAACCAACCCCAATCTCTGGTGCTGTGAGTCTTACCCAGTAAGCAGAGCAGAGATGGAGCTACTGGGTGTGGGGATTAGCCCAGTACTAACTGCCTGAAAGCCCCCGAATGCCTACCCTTCTTCCTGTGACAGAGCCGGTACAGGCCCAGCTGTCAGCAGCCCGTTTGTTACCGCAGCTCCCCTCTAGATTGGTGCACTTGGTAACTAACTGGGTTCAATTTAGCGTCCTGGAAGCCTGAGGAGGGCTGGATTAACCTGTAAGAGTTATTCATGGTGATGTAGATTAATACTTTACCAGTCCCTTTATAAAGGCCCACAATTAAAACCATTTAACGAAGGATATTTTATTAAAGCAATATAATAGGAGCAAAACAAAAGCAGAACTAAATAATACTAATCAGAAAATATTATCAGTTACATGTGTCTAATGAACCGATTGTAAGCTAATGCTGAGCTTGTTCAGATCCTTGTGAAGAAGGAGGTTGGAAAGATGGGCACAGCCAGGCATGAGGAGGAGCTTCCAGCTGTGAAGATCTTAGGTCCAATCTTCTGAACTGCTCTTCTTATCGACTCTGCACAAAGCTTTTATACCTGCTCATCCTTTCTTCCCCCTTTTTACGTCACATCGTCTAAGATAACGTCTGGTCTCACCTCTGGAATCACCCACTGTCCACCCGTACCTCATCATCCTCTCTCTGTCCGAGTTTTCATCATACATGATTGAAAACTAACTTTAAATGTTAAAATCGCTTCATTTCTTTTATTTAATCATACATTTATAAGGTCAGACATTCTCTCAGATTAGTGGCTCCTTGGTGTCACACACACCCACACACTGATTATATATATTGGCAATAAAGAATTAAGCAAAAACAAATATGAATTATTTGTTTTTGCAAATATGAATTATGGTTGTGTATCCTTTTTAAAGGCTTAAAACTCCCCTCAAAGCCTTCAGCTGATCCAAAATGCTGCAGCAAGAGTCCTGACAGGGACTAGAAAAAGAGAGCAGATTTCTCCTGTTTTGGCTTCCCTTCATTGGCTTCCTGTTAAATCCAGAATTGAATTCAAAATCCTGCTCCTCACATACAAGGTCTTAAATAATCAGGCCCCATCTTATCTTAATGACCTTGTAGTACCATATCACCCTATTAGAGCACTTCGCTCTCGCTCTGCAGGCCTACTTGTTGTTCCTAGAGTATTTAAAAGTAGAATGGGAGGGAGAGCCTTCAGTTTTCAGGCCCCTCTTCTGTGGAACCAGCTTCCAGTTTGGATTCAGGAGACAGACACTATCTCTACTTTTAAGATTAGGCTTCAAACTTTCCTTTTTGCTAAAGCATATAGTTAGGGCTGGACCAGGTGACCCTGAATCCTCCCTTAGTTATTCTGCAATAGGCCTAGGCTGCAAGGGCTGGCTTGCTTTTGTCCTGTCTCCCCCCTTTCACCTCCAGCGAGTCCTGGCTGTTAGCTGTTAGCTGTCCCTCCCTGAGCCTGATGCTGCTGAAGGGTTCTTCCTGTTAAAAGGGAGTTTGTTTCCTTCCCACTGTTACTATTTAGTGTCATCTGACTATTATTATAGGGTGTTGGAGGGTCTTTACCTTACAATATAACTGGCCACTGTTGTTGTGATTGTGAAACATCAGCATGTAATGGTGCACAAATCTAAATAACAGAATTATTAAATGAGTCTACCAGTGAGAGATGGGGCCTTAAATGAACCCAAAAAGCTGACTGGCCCAGTCACTAAAAGTTTTGTTTTGGCAAGATAAGGACCTTTTTTCCCTCATTATTCCATGACAGATTAATCAGATCAGATATTTGGACCTAAACCCAGATGTTGAACTTGAGTTTGGCATCTTTGAACCAGAATTCTGAGTATGAGAATAAAGGAATATAAAGGAGTACATGATTAGGATGATGATTGCCAGATTCTTTAAGAAAAGCTACAATATTTTGGCAAGTGAAGAAAATTCTTTAGGAGGTAGATCTATAACTGACTCTACGAGCCAGAGACATCTTCATGGGCGAACCATCAGTCCCCATTGGCCTCTTCCAGAAAACTAAAATCTTGGTATTTGCTTGGCATTTCTCTTCTCTTGAACAGATTGGATGATTAGTCTGGTTTTCAGTGTTCAGGACAAGCTTGAAACATGTTCCTCTTGGCCGTTTCCAGTTTATGTATACAGAGGATGTTGTGCTTAGCTTTAGAGCTGTTGTTTTAGGTTCGGCATGTAGGAGTTCCTTTAATTCCACTGGCGTTAGTCATTGTTCAGTCAACATGTGTTTTCAGTCCTCTGGCCCCGGCTTGTATTTTGGCCGGCCTTCCTTTCACACTGTTTGTGCTTTGTGGTAGTTTAGAGAGATTTGTCACATTTACATGCTCTGTACTGGGGTCAGTGGTGTCTGTTAAGGTGGTGTTACTGGAAATCTAATGACAGTACACTGTAAAAGGTAATTATCATGTAATCACGTCCTTTCTTTTTGGGCTCTGAAGGAATCTCTGAGGTGAGAGGTGGTTTTTAAGCATCACTTATTTTGTCCCAGAGGATTTTCTTTTCTGGATTTCATGCCAAGAGAATTAGATCAAAGCCGATATTCACCGGAGAAATAAAACCA
>NC_140441.1:46009207-46112775 GCF_963576455.1 Neolamprologus multifasciatus
TGATTCGCCCACACCTACGCATGTGTCTTACCCCAGGCTGTAGAAACGATGGGCTCAGCTTCAGCCTGAAAACTGAAAGGAACATGAAGGTGCCTTAAACCTAAAAACATCCTGTTTAAGTATACCAAACCTACCTAACCGTAACCCATAGATGTCTATGGGAAAGCTGCTCTGAACCTTGACCTTGTAAACTCTTTTCTGATGAGTTTACGGGCTTAGTCGCTCACTGAAGGTTGAGGGGTGTAGCTCAGGTGGTAGAGCAGGTCACTTACTAACTAGGTTGGTGGTTGGATGGTGCTCCAGTCTGCATGCCAAATCCTTGGGAAAGATACTAACTCCATGTTACTCTCCGATGCATCCACTGAATGTTAGATTGAAAACAGTGTAGAAAAAAGTGCTTATGCGAATGATCGAGTCTACAGGTTGTGTAAAGTGCTGTATAAGAACCAGTCCACTCTCTCCTGCACCATGCCTGTTTGTGATAATGCAACTATGCCTCAGTCCACTGAGCATCAGCCTGGCAGTTTTACATTGCCCATGTTATAGCTGCTCATCGCCGATGCTGTAGAATCGCCTTCTGAACAAATGTTCTTTCAACTTTGGGAACAAGTGAAGTCTGGACTGTTTCAACCAAAGTTTTGCAACAGAGCGACAGTTTGACGGGCGATGTGTGGACGTGTGATGTCGTGGACAATGCTTAGGCACAGTGCTCAGCTGTGTTTTGGGACTGAAAGGGGCTTTTGATGGTAGACTTTGATGGCTGGTACTGTGAAACACTGGAAAAACTCAGAAGGGCTTTTCAGAACTGGAGAAGATGAATGCTGAGCAAGAACGTAAGCATTCTCCACGACACCGCGCATCCACACGTCGCCCGTCAAACTGTCGCTCTGTTGCAAAACTTTGGTTGAAACTTCATCATCCACCCTACCGTCTGGACTTCACCTGTTCCCAAAGTTGAAAGAACATTTGAAAGATTGTGCGGTGGCGGCGGTGAGCAGCTGTGACATGGGCACGACCTGTTTATCTTTCTACAGTATCCCCATTTCGGTCGATGTGGGAGTCCTTATTTTTGGGATTGTGCTTGTATGTTTCAGTTTCTTGTCCATTTAGGTTCCTCTTTTGTCTTTGTCCTCTGTGTGTTTGGCATGTATGTGTGTGTGTCCTCGTGTGTTTTACACAAGGTCTGACCAAATCGTAGATGCCATCATCATTGCCACACAGATTGCAATGAAACGGGAAAAACATGTCAGTGTTTCTGCTCACAACAGAATCAGTGTCTATTGTAAAAAATAGATTTCACATACAGCCTGGGACTTGTTACCAACATGAAGCTGGAGAAAAAAATCTACAGCCTGGCTGAAGTGAAAGTCAAACTTTTATTCAGAAACTGGTTAACTTGTTTATCTGTGTGTAAGACAGTGTTGCACAGTCTGTGTTGAAAAAGGATTTTAGTTGTTGCTGTAATATACTCATTGTATGCTGCCAGATACAGTAAAATACAGTAAAATACAGTAAAATACAATATACGCTCTGCTGTTATTCAGGCAACCGGACAAACTGAGAGTGGTGTGGATCAGAAGGAGCAGACGTCACAGCACAAAGGTAATAAAAGGAGAAACAAACCAGCATCTTTACAAAGCGCTGAAAGGAGCTAGTTGTGCCAGCGCTACTTAAGAAAAAAATGTTTGTTTGTTTCTACGTGAGCCTCTGACAGATGGTGTAGTTTTTACATTTGTGAATAGTCATTACTAAATATTTTGACCTAATACATCAAGGCTGCACATCCAATTTGCCTAGCAATTAAAACGTACAACATTTTCCATTTTGGACTGATATAATCCTCTTTAGTGATTTGCAGCCTTTTCTTGATGCTTCCTGTTTCTGTCAGCTGCACAGCTGGCAGCCAGGAATCCAGAACCCCTACAGAGGCTTGGTGGTTTGGCAGGTTCCAGAGAGCTTAGATGTCACGGTCACACTCTTCAAGGTATGGAGCTGATTAATTATATGGATTATAGATGGGAATATAATATGTCATTTAGTCATTCAGCTAATTATTTATGCTCTGACAGGAACCAACTGCAGAGGAGTTTGAAGACAAAGAATGGACTTTTGTTATTGAGAATGTAAGTCTGATCTTTTTGTGCTGGCTTTCATATTGTGGTATGATCATAAACACTTGGGGCCTGAAACTTGGCTACCTGGCTAATAGGACATAGAGGTGTTCTGTGGTAATGACACGGGACCAAAATGGAAGAACAACAAACTAAATTAGAAGATGCTCTCACCATATCTACCCATACTGAGTAGCAATAGCAAGATGATTATGTGACTAACTAAATGATGAGACGAGAAAAGTACGAAGTAGAAACAGAACAGCGTAGGATCCAAAGCACACCGAATCCCCTATCAAAGATGGTGGGGCAGAGGAAGTTGGACATATCTATGTCAGATGTCGTCTGGGATTCAGTCCTTAAACTCCATGTCGCTCTGTGCTACTCCCTACTAGTAAGTAAGTAAGTAAACTTTATTTATTAAGCGCCTTTCACAGACAGACAATCACAAAGCGCTGTACACAAATATTAAAATAAACAATAAAATCAATATACAATATATACAATGTAAAAGATCAAATGTAAATAATGTAAAAAATATAAAATATGTAGATCAACAAAAGGCTTGTTTGAACAGAAGAGTTTTTAACTGTTTTTTAAAAGAATCCACAGGGTCAAGCAAACGTAATTGTAGTGGTAAACTGTTCCACAGCCTTGGTGCAACAGACTGAAAGGCTCCGCCCCCTTTTGTCTTCAGTCGTGTACGGGGAACAACTTAGAGACTCTGAGTCTGTGAGCGGAGATGACGAGCAGCAGTGTATTTTATAAGAAGCTTGGATAAGTAATCTGGAGCCATTTAGTGCTCTGTATGTTAAAACAAGAATTTTAAAGCGAATTCTAAACTCTATTGGGAGCCAATGTAAAGAATAAAAGATGGGAGTAATGTGAACATGCTTGGTAGAGCAAGTTAGTAGTCTGGCTGCTGCGTTTTGTATAGCTTGGAGGCGAGAAAGAGATAATTTATCCAAGCTAGTAAACAGGGAATTACAGTAATCTAAGCGTGATGACACAAATGCATGAATGAGTTTTTCCAGTTCAGCTGAGGAAACCATATGTCGCAGTTTAGATATGTTTCTTAAATGATAGAAACAGGAACGAGACAAAGATTTTACATGAGTCAAGGCCCAGAGAAGAGTCAAGTATTGCACCAAGATTTTGAATATTTGATTTGACAGATGGACAGAAAGAGGCAAGAACCTGACTGATTTTAGGATGTAGCTCAGGAGGAGCTATGATCATGGTCTCGGTCTTGTTAGTATTTAGAACAAGGTAGTTGCTTGAAAGCCAATCAGAAACCTGGGTTAAGCACTGGACTAGGGTGGACAGCCTATCCAGCTGATGAGGCTTAAAGGACACATGGAGCTGAATGTCATCAGCATAAAAATGATAAGACAGGTCGCTAAAAGATTGAATGATACCAGCTAAAGGAAGCATATAAAAAGAAAATAGTAATGGACCTAAAACTGAACCCTGTGGGACACCACAGGTCAGGGCAGTAGTGTTAGAGGAGAACCTATCAGTCCTCACAGAAAAGGTCCTGTCTGATAAGTAGGAAGAAAACCAGTCTAGGGCAGAGCCAGATATACCAACCAAAACCTTGAGCCTGTTAAGTAGGATTTTGTGGTCGATGGTGTCAAAGGCTGCACTAAGGTCAAGCAAAATGATTACAGAACAGTTCCCTGCGTCAGATGCCATTAACAGATCATTATAGACTCTTAAGAGAGCGGTCTCTGTAGAGTGCTGCTTACTGCAATTCAAAGTACCACAGGGCCCACTTATCTAAATCCAAATTAGCTACAATCTATCCTATCGATGACACCCCCCTCCTCCAATCCCTCTCTCAGCAGCCAGGACATCTTCCCCCCCCTCCTTCCAATCCTCTCCCAGTGTAACAGTGGATCAGGTCAGAGACAACTGAGGAAGCTTCGCCCCAGAAAGGCAGCAGGTCCAGACAAGGTATGTCCCAGGATGCTAAAGGCGTGTGCTGCTGAACTTGGGAGCCGCTACAACGAGTCTTCAATCTCAGTCTGCGACTGGGGAGAGTGCCCGCCCTATGGAAGACATCCTGCATCGTCCCGGTCCCCAAAGGAACCGGCCCAATGAGCTGAATGACTTCCGACCGGTGGCACTGACATCACATCTTATGAAGACTCTAGAGCGGCTCTTCCTCAACCTCCTCCGACCACAGGTACAACATGCCCAGGACCCACTACAGTTCGCCTACAAGGCGGGTGTCGGAGTGGAGGATGCCATCCTGTACCTCCTGCATAGAGCCCACTCACACCTCGATGGGGGAAAAGGCACAGTCAGGATCCTGTTTCTTGACTTTTCCAGTGCCTTTAATACCATCCGGCCCTGTCTGCTCCAGGAGAAACTGAACAGGATGGAGGTGGACCCCTGCCTGGTGGCTTGGATCTCCGATTACCTCACCCGACAGGCCACAGTACGTCAGGCTGAAGGACATCACGTCTGACACTGTGGTCAGCAGCACAGGAGCACCACAGGGAACTGGTGCTGTCCCCTCTTCTCTTCACCCTGTACACCTCTGACTTCTGCTACAACTCTGAATTATGCCACATTCAGAAGTTTGCAGACAACACAGCCATCATGGGGTGTATCTGGGATGACCAGGAAGAGGGAGTACAGAAGTCTGGTGAGGAACTTTGTCACATGGAGTCACACAAACCACCTGCAACTCAACACCTCAAAGACTAAGGAACTGGTTGTGGACTTTGGGAGGTCCAGAGCAGGTCCCACTGCCGGTTCAGATAGAGGGGGAGGAGGTGGAAGGTGGTCAACAAGTACAAGTACCTCGGGCTGTGGGTGGACAATAAACTGGAACTGGTCATGCAACACAGAGCACCTGTACAAAAAAGCCCAAAGCCGACTGTACTTCCTCAGGAGGCTGAGGTCTTTTAACATCTGCCGGAAGCTCCTGAGGATGTTTTACCAGTCGGTGGGTTGAATGGAAGTACTGTTCTATGCTGTGGTGTGCTGGGGGAGCAGCACAGCAAAGAAGGACTCATCCAGGCTGGAAAAACTGATCAGGAAGGCCGACTCTGTGGTGGCATGAAGCTGGACACTCTGGTGTCAGTGGCAGAGAAAAGGACACTAAAGAAACTGCTGGACATTATGGACAATGCTGGGCATCCTCTGCACACGGCCATAAACAACCAGAAGAGTCTGTTCAGTGACAGGTTGCTTCTCCCAAAGACAAGAACCAACAGACTTAAAAACTCCTTTGTCCCACACGCCATCAAACTGTTTAACTCCTCTCTGGAGGGGAGAGGGAGGGGAAACAGGAGGACAAAGGAGGGGTTAGACCATCGCTGTAACAGGTGCAGGTCTGATGATGTCAATCTTACCCACATGTTTTGGACTTGCCCTGCCTTGGCAAATTTTTGTGAGGTTTTCTTCACTCTGAACAAGATCACCGGCCTGAAACTGGCTCTCAGCCCCTACTTGCTCTCTTTGGTACAGCGGGAGAGGATGATAAGTATATTACTGGAGCAAAACGTCGGGTGCTGTCTTTTGGTTCCCTCCTGTAAAGGCGTGCCATGTTGTTGAGGTGGAAGGCTGCTGCCCCGCCCTCCTATGTTCATTGGCTGATCTCATGTTGTGTCTCAGTCTTGAAAAGATCCACTGCTCCATCCAGAACCAAAAGGGCACATTTGATCAAATCTGAGGTCTTTCTCTGACAAACGTCTCTAACCTAACCTAACCTTCAGGATGTTCCTGCTGACTAACTGATTTGCTTATTCCATCGAGGTCTGATGTGTGTCTGTGTTAATGGGAACGTGAAGCTCAGTGGTGTTGCAGCTAACTTCTGTTAGCTCCACCTGGGTTGTGGTTCTTTGTCAATTTTTTGTTTGTTTGTTTTCTGTTTTTTTTGTCCCCTTATTTTCTAACATGAGAAGCTCTGGTTTGTATTCAATGTAACCAGTTTTTGTAACCAGTGTAACCAGTTTTTGTGTTTCCCCTTTTCTTTTCTTTTTTTTCGTAAACTGTATCCACAATCACTCAATAAAAATATTTTGAGTAAAAAGATGGCGGGGGCAATGTTATGTTACGTCATACTGTAGTTAGACCTTGAGTTGTGTTGTTGTTCAGTGGTGACTAATCATCTTTGGGATTAATGAATGTGTGTGCATTCAAACTTGAACTCTATTTTTTTAATCAGGAGACAAAAGGATGTAAAAAAGTGCTGGCATCAGCTGATGTCAATATGAAGAAGTATGCAAGCTCCACACCAGCTCAGTACGAGTTAACACTGACGCTCAAGCCACTCTCTGTGAAAGTGGTGGAAGCCACACTGAAACTCAACCTGTCGTGCATCTTTCTCAGGGAAGGCAAGGCCACGTAAGTCAAGAAGCATTTTTATTTATTATTTTTATGATGTTCCAGGAGCAGTGAGGATTACTTTTCTCTGCAGATTTCCAACGTAATGTCTAAGTTGTTGAGGCTTTACTGGGTGGATTATGGCCGTATGTGCTCTATAAAAATCTCTTGGGTTAAATTTATATCTGGACATTTGAGCTCAGCACGCTCAGATCAGCAACTTGTGTAACATCTAGTGTGACATCAGCAGCTTTGCATTGAATCTAAAACTTTCTGTTAGGTATGTGAAAATATTAGTGATGTCTGCTGATTTCTTTGTTTTATCACAGAGATGAGGACATGCAGAGTTTGGCCAGTCTTATGAGCATAAAACAGAATGACATTGGTAATCTGGATGACTTTAATGACAGCGACGATGAAGTCAGCGAAGAGAGAAGGTCAAACTTTGGAACAGGACAAGTTACTTATGTTACAGGTAAGACTTGTGAGGATACCACTGATTCAACCAGGCTAAAAATGACAGAAGACAAAATACTCAACTTTTAGGTAAAAGCAAAGCCTGGAAGATAAACTTGTGGTTTATCTGTGTCACACATTTAGGTGCCTACAGATAGTAAATGTAATGATGAGTTAGATAACAGTTATATCATCTCCAAAAGTTCAGGTTCTGTGTTTGCTGCATATGCGACTGCATGGATATGTACTGGTCAGAGTGCTGGTACATGTTCACCAGCAGAAGTACCTAAAAGGCCTGAACTAGATGATGAGACAATGAAATAGGGTGGTCTGGTCTGATGAATCAGGATAAATACCTGAGGTAATCTTAGATAGTTCTACAAGTGATTTTTGTTTTTGTAATATTTTCAGCTACAAGAGTCAATGCATGCCTGTGCTTTTTAGGTTTTAAAATTTGCAGCTAGAAATATTGGATTTAAAGTGCAAATATCAACCTAAAAAGTCAATAACAGAATTAATACATACAGTGCCATGAACAAGTATTTGTCCCCTTCCTGATTTCTTCTGGGTTTCTTTGCATGTTTGAGTAACGAAATGCTTCTCCCTCTGAAAACGCGACTACCAGATAAACAGAATGAACTTTTCGGGATTAGACAAAGATGACCTGAATAAATATAAAATTCAGCTTTTAAATGATGAATCATTTATTAAAAACTAAGGAGATCTACCTGCCCGGTGTGAACAAGTAGTTACTCCCATTTAGGGCTGGGCGATATGGCCTAAAATCCACGTGCGGTAACGATATATTCTTTTCTTCTGTATAACGTATTTTCCACACTATAAGGCACACTTAAAATCCTTTAATTTTCTCAAAAATCGATAGTGTGCCTTATGTATGAATTCTGGTTGAGCTTACTGACCTCAGATCGATTTTATGTGCTACATGGCGCTCAAAAATCTGTCACAAAATGTTTTAGTACGACTTTGGTAAGCTATGAAGCCGCACCGCCTGATGGATTGTTGGAGCATTACGGCCACCGTAGTCAGGAGCCTCGTGGAGTAATCTGGGCAGTGTTGCCAACTTAGCGACTTTGTCGCTATATTTAGCGAGTTTTCAGACCCCCTAGCGACTTTTTTTCTACAAAAAGTCGCTAAAAAAAAGACGTGAAAGCGCGTATCGCTTTTACTCTCAAGAAGCAGCGGGTGCTGTAACGCAGTCAGTTCTTCTTTTATTCTTTTACTCTTATGCTGTTTTGTGAATCACAAGGTTTAAAACTACTTATAAACACACAGACACACAAAGTAACTCCACCAGAGTGCCTATTTCGGGTCAATTTTGCCGGTCCAAGCCCGGGTAAAGAAGCAGGGTTGGAATTGTGACATTAAAAAAACAATAATTGCTAAAATAAATTTAATTTGTAGTTCTAAATAAATTCTAAATGCATTTAGGACGTTTTTTACTCACTTTATGTCTCTTCCACGATGTTATTTCTCTCTCCAACAACATAGATTACAATTACGTTAGCATGACCAATTATGCAAATTAGGTGATGATGTCATTTAGCGACTTCTAGCGACTTTTAGGACAGCCAATAGCGATTTTCCTTACTGAGGAGTTGGCAACACTGAATCTGGGTCCTAAACTCCGTCTACTTCAGGTCCCAAAGTCAAACGAACACTGCGGCATCACTGAGAGTTAAAAACTGTCTAAAATCTTTCATCTTTAATAAAATGATCAGCATTGCTGCTTTACCAGGTGTAACAATTAATTTTAACATCCAGGCATGAAAACAGGATTAGTTACATTTAACGGAGTTAGAAGTTAGCAGGAAGTTAGCTTGCTAGCTTCCACCTAAACATGATATAGCATGTTCTGACTGAGAGATTTCTGAGAAAATTCAAACGTACAGCTCTGCTATCACTTCCAACATAAATGAAGACAGAAAACTAAACAGCAGTGACGTTTGTAGGGTTACTGAAGTTGGGCTAGCTGGTATATAATGATGTGCTACGTGATCGCTAGCGACACAGCTATGTTAGCATAAGATAAACACAGTGAAGCTGGAGGATGAATGCTAACTTTTTTCCACTCGATAAAAGTTAACGTGAGGGTTCCCGATGGTTAGAGACAAATGCAGTGTTATGGCAGGATGCTGTAAGATATCGTGGCACTCAGACCTTATTACTGCCAGACCTAGGAATCAAGAAATCACTTGACTAGAACCTGCGTGACAAAGTGATGCTGACTAGAAAAAAATGGACTTCATGCCATGACTGAAAGAAACTTGAGAACAGCTGAGCAACGTAGTCATTGACTTCTATCAGTCTGGAAAGGGTTTCAAAGCCATTTCTAAGGGTTTGGGAATCCAGCCAACCAACAGAGGTGATCCTTCTCTGGAGTGGCCGGCCTATAACAACAATATTACTCTAAGTGCACCATCACGACTCATTCAGGTGGCCTTAACAGAATCCAGAACAGCATCTAAAGAACTGCAGGCCTCACCTGCCTCAGCCCATGAGAGAGTTCCAAGGCAAAAACCACTTCTGACCCCAAAGACCTCAATGACTCGTCTCACATTAGCCAAAAAACTACTTGATGACCTCCAAGACTTTTAAGAAAATATTCTCTGACCTGATGAGACAAAAGATTAACTTTTTGGAAGGTTTGACTACTAAAACACTAAATATAGTGTTATATTTAATAAAAAGAACATGATACCAACAGTCAGACATGGAGGTGGTACTGGGATGGTCTGGAGCTGCTTTCCTGCTTCAGTACCAGCAGAGATTACTATGATTGATGGAACCATGAATCCAGAAAATCAGAGGATCTCCAGCCAGCAGTTCAGGGCAGGAAAGTCAAGCATACTCGAATTATGCAGCAGGACTATGATCTGAAAAACACACCAGCAAGTCCACCTCTGAATGACTAAAAAAACAATCTGCTAAAAGTCTGAACTCCAAAAGTCTGAGCCAGAATTCCTCCACATCGATGTGAAAGACTAGTTGCCAGTTATTGCAAACGCTTGATTGTAGTTCTTGCTGCCAAGGGTGGCACAAGCAGTTATTAGGTTTGGAAGCAGTTAATTCATGATTTAATAAAGGCAGCAATTACTTTTTAACAGAAGGCCAGGAAGGTTTGGATGGCTTTGTTCCAATAATGAAATCATAACTTTATTGTATTGCACTGTATTTTGTATTTATTGTCCTTAACTTTGTCTGATATTAAAATTTTCTTGATTTGTAACAACAAATATGAAAAAACTAAGAAATCTTGAAAAGGGAACATATGTTTTTCATGGCACTTCCGAACAGATTTGTTCTGTTTCTGGTAGATATGGAGGCAATGCCACATGAACGAAGCATTTTAGAAACTGTATTTAGCTTAGACTCGTGTTGGGGGGAGGAAATTATGCCCCTTCTCTCTATTCTATTTCTCTTTGAACTTATATTCCTAAACTGTTGCTGCTTCCTTTTTGGTTTCCTATATAAAATGTGCTTTCCATTCTTTTAATCTCTCTGCCTGATGTTTTCTTTCTTTATACAAAAGCTTCTGCTTCCTCCACTGAAAGAGTTCATGATCTGGCCTGGAGGCCTGTAGTTGAATTAGGCCCCACAGGTAATTCTCACTTCTGTGAATTTATTATCATTTCTCTTCCTCTTTTCAGTTCCTCTCTTCCACTTTCCACACTCACATATGTTTTCTTAAAAATAACACAAAAACCCACTTTCATATATGCATCTGCAACTTTCCTTTAACCCTCTAAACCAGGGTGTCAAACTGCAGGCCTCGAGGGCCGGTGTCCTGAAACTTTTTCATGTGTCACTGCTGCAACATCCCTCGAGGACTGGAGTTTGACAAGCCTAACCTGTCGCCGTGCATTTTCCAATGTTTTTTTAAACATCTGTAACTCCTGAAACATTTGCTCAAATGAAAAAATTCCAAAGCTTCCTAAAAGCAGCGATTTTGTGCTTTTCAGTTTTATTAGAGTCATTACGGTAATGCCAGGCATGGTGTTGCATTAAAGTTTGGTTGAAAGAAGAGAGAGTCAGTGTGATGGAGCTCTGCAGAAAACAGACATTTTAAAGGCATTTTGGTTCTTTTTATTGTGTTTTTTTAAAAATATTGTTTTGTTTTTGTTGTTTTCTGTGTTATTTGACAAGATCTGGATGTGGCGCCTTGCCTGGGAGGACCATACTGACCCTAATATCACTGAAAAGCACAGAGTTGGTGCTTTTAGAAACCATTGCAATTTTTTGACTGGAACAAGAGTTTTACCTAAAGGTTTGGCCTAAAACTGATTTAATGGGTTAAAATCAGTGTCCAACCTGACTTTTTTATTTATTAGAGTCAGTTTGGGAGTTTGGGAGTACATATGTCATTATGTTTTTACATTTCTGCTTGTTTCCTGCTGACCTTTATTTCATTTCTTTATTTTCCATCTTCTCCCTTATCCCTGTGCATGTCATATCTTTCACTCAGTGACCTCAGAGACTGATAGGAAAAGGTCTTCTGGCATTTCTTCCACCTTTTCAGCACCATCTTATCCTCTACTGTCACTGCCAGTCCCTGATCCATCTGTTCCATCTTTCTCATTGCAAACCCACGCACAACCACCGAGCACTACCCAGCAAGCTCGGCCCTCTCCCGATGCCTACTCATTGCCAGCCTTTACACACGCTCACCTTCCTGTACTCCCCAAAATCTTCCAGCACACTGTAGGATCAGGTACTCGTCAACAGATGTTACCAGTTTTGTGTGCTTCCCTTTCTTCTCTTTGACCCTGAGAGCCCATTTTTAAAGAGATCATAAAGAGAGAGCATTTGATTTAATGCATCAATGCATCTGTTGCACCGGTTGCAGAGCTGAAGCACTTTCTGTTAAAGGAGTGTATGTTCATGGATTTACACCTATTCTTAGTAAAGGATAAAACTACAACTCACCCTATCAAGTTGCTATTTCTTTCTCATTATATCCTGTTATAATGCTAGAAGTCACTGTTATAGCTAATGCTGCAACAACTGAGGTAAAGCTGAAAACTCCCAACTTTAGGTTACTCCTGCCATCAAACTCATCTCCACTGCCTGCACTCTCTCCTTCACCTCTCATGTGCATTTTCATAAACGCTGTGAATCCTGTTAACAGTTAACAGTCTGCATATTTTCACTTGCTCTCGTTATTTGTCTTTTATCTTCACACTGCTCCCTTTCTCTTCTGATTCTGGCACTTCCTGGACATGTTCTGCTGGCGTCTCGTCGACATTTCAGCTCCTCAAAGGCCCGAAAGCTTCCATTTTGGCTCCTCTTCAACTGAAGGCTTGAAGGCCCAAGGTTTCCTCTCTTTAATTTCTTCAAAATTCCACTTTACCCTCTGATCCATCTTTCTATCTCCCTCAATCCTCAAATTCCTTGGAAACACGTTTGTTTTTTCCAAAACAAAGCTGTTTGCAAGGAATCCCGTTCTGCTCTGTTCGTATTGACATTAGAGTAGATGCATCATGTAAAATGGTATTTATGTATTTAGGCTAATGCTGCACTTCAGGGAAAAACATCCATTTAAGCAAACATACCATAAAATGTATAAAGGAAATAAAATCTGATAGCAACAGGTAAACTAAAGGTGGGTCCACACAGGAAGTGATACTTTGCTTTGTTGCTTAGTTGGTGGCTAGCAGCTGATGTTCCTGTCTTAGGTTGCCTGGGTAACCATTTCATGGATGTGCTGTCCTATCCAGCCAATGCTATCCTGGCTATCTTGGCAGTTGCTTCTTGTCTTGGAATTGAGAAAGGTTTAACTCAGGACTGAGTTCCCTTGCCCTCTAGCTCCCCACACCCATTATTAGACACTGTGAGGTAGCAAAACGTAAGCAGCAAGGAAGGTGATAAGTAAACAGCATCAGCAGACTTTAAGCTTCTTTTAAGTATACTTTATTTCTGGCATCTCCATAAAACAATCAACCTGGTAGGCAAAAATCCCACTTGCTTTATACAGGACTTTACCCACACCTGAACCTCGTTAGTCTTTACCATTGAAACAAATAGGTCGGACCAAACAATACAATTCTAAACAAAGAACAAGAATAAGATTATGCATGAAATTGACAAACTCATTTACTCAGCTAAATGGTTTGAAAAGTAAAACACTGCATGAAATACAACTCAAAAGGCTACTTTAAAGAAAATAATCAATACAAAATGAAAAAACCTTCATTTGGTTACAGCCAGTGATGCAATTAATGACCTCATGACCCTATACCCACATAGCAAGCAGGTCTGGCCCGGAGCTGGTATCAAGCCAGCACCGCTGGCTGACTTCTGGCATGATAAGATGTATGTCATCCAGATGTGGGCCAGGCCTGGCATAGATGGCACTGTCTATGTGATGGCATGCCACATCTGGCTCGATTGTGGTTTGGTGTATGTGAACCAGGATCATAGGAAACAGGTCTGGCCCGGATTCGGCATCAAGCTGGGACTACTGACTGACTGGTGTCATGGCAGGGTGTATGTCAACCAGATGTGGGCCAGGTCTGGCAGTGATGGCACTATTTAAGTTCCTATTTTCCTATTTTAGTTAGAGGACCCAAATGCCTTGTTGCAATACTATACTGCTATGGTAACCAACGTTTCAAATGCAGGTTTGACAGGTTTGTGAGTGTACACTTCATCCAAAATCTAGTGACGGTTTACTCATGGTCACCACCGGGTGGCTGTAGCTCAGGATCGGAAGGTTAGTGGTTCAATCCCTGGCTCTTCCAGTCGGCATGTCGAGTGTGAATGAATGCAGTTAGGAAGCACTCGGTTTAGAGAAAGTGTGTGATTGGGTGAATGTTGCATAGAGCACTTTGAGTAATCTGGGAGAGCAGAAAAGCGCTATAAAAGAACAGAGTTTTGTCATGTTACTTTTGCACTATTATGTTCCGGCACATGTTGTTATTACATGGCTTGATTAAGGTACACATTAGGCTGACATCTGGGCCAGCAGTGTGTCTGCAACTGGGCTTGTGCTGGCCCATGTGTGGGCCACCAAAGGGCTGTCATTCTTTGCAGTATGTGGGCCATGTGTAAGCACATTGTGTGGGCCAGATCAGGGCCATACCAACTTTGCTATGTGGGTATAAACAGGAAGTACTCGGCGGCCCTTCCCATATACCTGTCTTAAATATAGGACCTGAATACATGGACAAACATGGTAATTATAACCAAAGCAACATGAAGAAACATGATTTACCGGACATTTGCCTGTGAACAGAAGAAAATTCAAATGACCTGATGGTTAGTAGTGCTTGCTTTAAAAAACATATGCATGGATGTAATGGATAACTGCTGCTACCACAAACAAACCAAGGGTAGTGTGTCAAACAAAGTTACACCAGCAATGTCTAAATTAAAGCATTATGGCTAACTGGAAAATTAACAAGGAAATAAGTCATCAATTTGGTTAAGGGACAAGTGGTAAATGAGTTCGTGCCTAACCACTTTGTCACAGAAACGTACACGGAGAAACCTGCTGAATACAAACACACACACACACACACACACACACACACACACACACACACACACACACACACACACACTATTGTGGTCTAAACATATCATGCATTATTAGCTCTGTATGCTGCTCAGTAACATTGGATATTTATTACTCACTGTAACTGATGCTCATGTTGGTTGGTGCTGTGGTTTCCCTGCTGTGCTGCTTCTTTTTCTCAGCAGGTGATCGAGCAGATTTTCAGTTTCTTTTCTCTCTCTCTTTCCCCTCGTCTTTCTCTTTCCTGGCCCCCTGGTTCTGTACGTTCTGTTTGTAATTAAAAATCTAAATAATAAAAATTGAACAAATTATGACAGACAAGTGGACCATTATAGCAAAAGCTGTAGTGGTCCACTTGGGAAAATAAATCTGTTGGGCAGACGGGACGGACAGGAGTCCCAAAAACCTGAAAAGTGTTTTAAATATCTCCGTCCAGCCTACACATGGGATTTAAATCAGGATAGATCTCAGCAGTTTCTCTTTGCGCGTAGGGATGATGAACGAACTCTTCTCAGAACTGATTCCCATGTGCCATCCTTCAGTAACAATCCAAGGTCCTCTGTTATATTGTCGAGCAGAGTTTTTGGTGTTTGATGTGAGAAATCGATCGGGTTAGATCGGGCAAAATGTCTAATCTGACGATACTTAAAAATCTGGTTACCTGTGAGATCATACTGTTGTTCCAGCTGGGTAAACGAAGCAAAGACTGAAGAGAACTAAACAGGGGGATTTATCTTTGTTGGTTTGCAGAGATACCAAAGGAGATGAGTATAATAATTTTATAGATGATAGAAAGCATTCACCAAACCTGCATTTAGAAAGGCTGTAATGTAAATAATCCCATTCTACCTGGTGGAAGGCTTTCTGTGCATCGAGACACAGGATGATCTCTGCCTGAGAGAGGGAAGCACAATATTCCAAACAAAGAATCCATGTCTTCCTAGGATGAAACCAGTTTGGCCTTGGGATGTGATAGAGGGAAGCCGAGCATGTTGGTTGGTGGTTAAAGTGTTAAAGTTGACCCACTGCTTCACAGGCTGTTCCTGTCTCAGTGGCCTCTGGCCCCACGTCACTGCTGGTCACTTCCTGTGTGGACCCATCATTAGAAGTATAGTTTTCATATTGAGAACAGATCATTACATTAAGCACTGACAGAGCTCTGATGTCATAGCTTTGAAAAAAACTGTAGAATAAATACTTTTATATGTTAAATACTAAAACTAAATGTATCCTTGGAAAGTTGTCAAACTGCTGCCAAATGTAGTGTTTTACACAAAGTACTGTGTCATGCAGCCGATGTTATATGTAGTACTCTGCATGCACAGGTAAGCTTACCTGACTTCCTTTGTATATTTTCACATGTGAAAAGTTTGCTGTCTTGATTATCACAATAATGCAGCGATAACTTTGTCTTTTCTCTTCTTTTCTTTTCTTTTCTTTTCTTTTCTTTTCTTTTCTTTTCTCTTCTTTTCTTTTTTCTTCTTTTCTTTTCTTTTCTTTTCTTTTCTTTTCTCTTCTTTTCTTTTCTTTTCTTTTCTTTTCTTTTCTCTTCTTTTCTTTTCTCTTCTTTTCTTTTTTCTTCTTTTCTTTTCTTTTCTTTTCTTTTCTTTTCTTTTCTCTTCTTTTCTTTTCTTTTCTCTTCTTTTCTTTTCTTTTCTTTTCTTTTCTTTTCTTTTCTTTTCTCTTCTTTTCTTTTCTTTTCTCTTCTTTTCTTTTCTTTCTTTTCTTTTCTCTTCTTTTCTTTTCTTTTCTTTTCTTTTCTTTTCTTTTCTTTTCTCTTCTTTTCTTTTCTCTTCTCTTCTTTTCTTTTCTTTTCTTTTCTCTTCTTTTCTTTTCTCTTCTTTTCTTTTCTTTTCTTTTCTTTTCTCTTCTTTTCTTTTCTTTTCTTTTCTTTTCTCAGTCTGTCCTAGTGCACGTAGAGAGCAGAGTGGTCCTTCTTTTTCCTCTGTTTCCTCATCATCATCCTCAGCTCTACTCAGCTCTTTCCCTATACCTCTGCCACGTCCTGCTCTCAAAGCCTGCTCCACCTCTGAAAAGCTTGCCCCACCTCTGCTAGAGTCTGATATGGGGTCTGCCCCTATCAAACCTACAAGTCTACCGTTTTCCCCAGAGTCAGGTAAAGGGACAGAGATTAAAGTGTAGACCAAGCAGATATTTTCCACACCCTTTACTTAACCTTTACCTTTGGTTTTTCCTTACTCTGTCCTCCCATGTTTTCCTCTTTGTTTTCCAGCTTCCTGGCAGACTGAATGGAGGCCTCCTAAATCTCAGGTCCCTCTAGCACAGCTTGCCCACTCTCCTACGTCTCTGCATCCCTTTGTCAGTGATCCTGGACAAGCTGCACTTCTGCAGAAAAAGCAGAGACTAGAGATGCCATGTAATTCTGCTCTACTTTAAACCCAGCTCTGCCATGTTGATCAGAGGCTGCTTGCTGTACTTCTCTTTCATTCGTCTCTGTTTTCCCTTTTTGTTTTCTTTCCTGTCAGCTTCATCTTCTCTGCCCACTGCTCAGCCTTTAGATGAGAAACCCAGCGGAGGGTCTGGATATGTTTCTTTTTGGAAACCTCAGGTCACATCTGCATTAGAGACCGCCCCACCTTCTCTACATCTTTCCTCTGCTCATGTGTTTCCTTCTCTTTCAGTCTGTGAACATGATGCAGGTACATGCACATGGTTAGGTTCAGCACAGAAAAGAGTGTAGCTGCTATGCTAGCGTGATGGCACATGAACCTCGTTTTTTAGCTTGATTTGTAAAATCGTATCTCTGCTTTTCCTTCTTATCAGAGTTCAAAAGACAGCTGAGCACCCTGAATGAAGAGGATAACCAGTGCACAGCGCACACGGGTAAGCATCAAGTCAGCATTCAGTGGGGTAAGGCCTACAGTATGGACTGCATGGCTAACTTTCTGAACTGTATGTTATTAGCCTCTAACCCTGGAGGCCCAGCCAGCCAAAGGTCAGAGCGGGTCAGAGCTTCAGAGAGGAAAAGAGATACAGCGTTTGGACTCGATGCTGCCAGAGCATCAGCAGGGTAAGCTGGCCCTGCAGGCTGCTTGAGTTTGGCACTTCTGAACATTTGCTGTGTTTTCACGATCGTCTAACAATAAACCACATTCCCATATCACAACATTTTTGCTTACGGTTCTATCAAACTGTAGTTTTGATAGTACTTCATGAGGTGTAGTTATCTTTTTTAATTGGCCTATAAAAATGAAAGGTCATATTCTCATGTAATTCTGAGCCACTTTATTTGAAGCTGCTGTGTAACAACATTGTCTGGAAGTTATGTTGTCTCCGTTTGTGCTTTGTCAGAACTTTTAATTGGATTTTCATTTTTTAACAAAGTCACAGTGAAACAAATCTGAGTAGTGAGGTGTGCAAAGATTGTGTTTGTGTGACCAACAAATCCCCAATTTTTCAGTGTAACAAAATGACATGCTAGCATGCTATGCAACAATTTCACTGTTGTCCATGTGAGACAAATTTAGGAAACTCAAACCAGTGAATTTTGAAATAAACAACGATCATGCTCGTGGTCTCACCGCGCAACTGAGATTTTCCTTTTTGGCCTGGAAACGATGTATTCATCAAATAACCTGCTGAAAGCTCAGAGACTCACATGAGCAGCAATCACTGAAAAAAAACACATTTAGTTTATTTTCTTCAAGTATTCAACTTTACAAGTGGAGGTAAAACAGGACTTACTTTAAGTGATTTAAAAATAGCACCTGAACTGTAAAGAGTTACACAAGAAGATGATTTTGGTGGGGAATAGAAAAAAAGTATTCATTTATTTATTATTACATAATGTTTAATGTGACTCAGGAAGTGTTGCTTTTAATAATTGATAATAGTGTCATAATTATAAGAAGAACATGTATTTACTGAGCAACAACGTGGTCTACAAAAAAGAATGAACAAAACAGCCTCGAGATCAAGAAAATAAATTAATGCAATAAATACAAAAATACTTCAAAGCTGTACAAATGGTGAGCTCAAGCCGGAATTTCTGCAGCTTGATGCAATTTTTTATTACAATATATAAAAACCACCCCATGCCATTTCAGTCCCGAAAAAATTCACAGAATGCGTGGCATGCTTTGGAAAGATGGACGCATCGGAGAGCAACTTGGAGTTTGTATCTTGCCCAAAGATATTTGGTGTGCAGACTGGAGCAGCCTGGGATCAAACCACTAACCTTCCTTAACCTTAGTAGATGACCTGCTCTACCTCAGTGCAGCTACATCCACCTCAAGGAAACGGTCAACAACATCCACTGAAAGAACATTTTTTTAGTAAGGCTTCTGTCAAGTCGAGTTACGCCTGATATATTGTCTCTAATCCAGCTGCATACGAAGTCATAAACCTTTCCCATCAAGGCTGCTGAAATTCAAGTCAATCAATCATCATCTCAACTGAACAGGGTTGGAAAGTTATGAGAAAAGGCTAGACCAATCAGATTTTAGATCTGATTTTAGACTCCATGTTAAGAGGATGAAGCTGTTGCTTTAAAAACAGTGTTTGAGTTCCCTGTTTGATGTTTCTGGGTGAGTTTTTGAAACTTCTGCTTTTTGATTCTGCTTTTAGAATTGTGATTTGAAAAATGTGGCACTCAATTCCTGACAGGCCACTATTTGTGATTGCATTGTGATGCAGTGATGTGATACATTGTAACATCTAAACACCAGCTGGCAGAATTCTTATTTGTAGTTTGCATCAGTTGTGTAGTTTTGAACATTTTTTCTGGTTGTTAAAGTTATAAAGTAAGTTAAAGTTACAAAGGAGAGAGAGTGTTGCCAAACGAGCTGAGATCACTGAAGTCACTTTCAGAGTCACTGGTTGCCATTACGTCAGATTATGGTATTACTGGTATGCTAGGAACAGTGAAACAGTGAGAGCAGGTAAGTGTATGTGGGTGTGATACCTGACCTCTGCTCTGGATGCCATTAATTACACTCTTTTTATGAGATGAGCTTCAGTTGTTGTTATTGTCACCATTCCAGCAATAGTGATGTTACTGAGCAACACTGGTTGCAGTGCACTGAATATGAAGCAAATAAAAACGTAATCAAAGACTATGCATTGCAACAAAGTCAGAACAAATGGAGAAAAAAAATGTTGCACAGTCGCTACTGAATCATCATCAGCAAAATGTTGTGACTTGGTGCTTTGTTTGTGGGGTGCAGTTCTTGAGTGTCTTAGTACTGAAAGGACTGTTTGTTGTGAAATGCATTTGTCGAATACCATGCATGACATTATGAAGTTATTAAAGGAACAAAGAGTAGTAACTATGCTTTATTCAAGCGTGCTATTTAAAAAAAATTTTTTTAAATGATTTTAAAAGATTCATATCTACTTCACAGTGACCCTAACCCTGTACCAGAGTTTCACTGTATTATTATGAAGAATATGAACTTGAATTGCATTGATCTTTAATAAAACGATTTAATATATTTATTATATTATTGTGGCATCCTCCTCCTTGACTGTAGAGTATTGATTGTGACTTTGTATTTACCTTTTCTTTAGTGATGAAAACGTGGTTTTACTGCAGTCAACATGTTCGATTGGTGCTGCAAAACCACTATCCCAAACCCAAGTAAATAACGCTGAACAGCAACTACAAAAACCTCCAATTAGTAGCACCATTCAATGGGAAGAGCTACCAAAAATGACTACAGAAAGTTATCCTGCAGACAGGATCATTCTGTGGGAAGAGCTACCAAAGGTGACTACAGAGGAAATTAGAAAAGCACCACAGAAAGACAGTGAGGTGATGAAAGAAATGGCTGACACGCAGATGGAGACAAATAGAAAAGCTGGGATTCTGTTGCCTGGCCCAACCATCAGCAGCACATTTGGATTTCCTACTACTTCTAAACAAACAACTGAATCCCTTGTGCACAATGAATCTACTTGGAAAAAGTCATCAAAAGATTTTGAAATTGCAACCACAGAACTTCCTCTTCACCCAGAAGGAGACGTATATCTAGAAATAGATAAAAACGTTTGCCAGCCTAGTGCACAATGTGTGCAAAGTTGTGTGACGCCCGAAACTGGCTATAAACAGGTTAATTTTTTGGGAACCTGTTCCAGGTTGACAAACATTGCTGGCATGCCATCCAAAATGCCACCAGATTATGAAAAACAGTGGCGTGTTGATCGAAAGCTAATCTGGAAGAAACAATCTCAAATACAGCGAATATTACCACCATCTTCATTAGAGAAGAATGAAAGTGAAAAGAAGAAAATGGTTTCACTGGCACGCTCTTGCCCCAGGAAGGCTAGAAATCCAGGATTCCCATCTGTGTCTCAACACAGTTATGCTTTTCTTCGAAAAAGTCCAGTGGATATAAATCACTTTGGTCCAGATGTGTGCAGCATACCTGGCTCAGAATCTGTTATTGATAGCAGATCAAAGATGTCACAAGAAGAATTTAGTGCCATGACTGAAAGAGAAGTGTTACTAAGAGAGAAGGATGGAATTCAAAAACCGGGAGTTTTGACGCCAACATGTCCAGAGCATTCCTCAATAACAGACATGACAGTGATTCTACAATCTACTATAGTAAATTGTGGATTGGCTAAAAACAGCATTTTAGGTTCTTGTCCAAAAATCTCTCTAATTGAAGGCATTCCCTCATTATTGGAGAATCCTTTCAGCAAAAACTGGATAACAGATTTTAAACCTTTAGCAGTAAAACAAGCGAAACTCAACCTCATAATGACTGAATATAGCCTTGACCATGGTGAAATGAAGGTAATGTCAACTTTTGCCTCGATTTGTCCAAAAGAAGCTTCTGTCCCAGGATTTCCATCTGTTTTTGCACCGACAGTAATCTGTAATAAGTCTAGAATGCTCAGTCTCCTTCCAGCTTCCCCCACTGTCTCCAGTATAGCTGGTTTTCCATCATTACAAGCTGACAGCAAAAACTGGAACACCATTCATCAACCATTGTGGGAGAAGCCGTCTGAAAAGGAGCTCGTGTTAGTAATGGAGCTCGATAAAATACCTAAAAACATGAATGGAATCGTTTCTCTTGCACAAAGTTGCTCAAGGAATTCGTGCATCTTCGGGTTTCCCTCTATGCCAAATCCCAGATTGTATAATGTTGCAGATATGACAGATATGGTCAGTCTTTCATACTCATGCCCCAAATTGTCACAAATAGCTGGAATTCCATCATATTATGATTCAAAAGACTGGATAATAAGCAAGGAACCACTGTTTGAACCAAGAATAAAAGACAAGCAGATGGACAGAGAGAGCAAAATGACAAATAATGAGAGAGTAATGAAATTGATGGTTTTCCTTGTACCAACTTGTCCCAAAGTTTCAAGTATTCCTGGTTTCCCATCTGTTCCATGTCCCAAAATCCATGGCCTGAATATGGTCAACCTCCTTCCTTTGTGTCCAGTAATTTCTGCTGTACCTGGATTTTCATCAATTGAATCACATCTGAACGTGGGATGGCCATCTGAAACGGATTTATTGATGCACAGACCACAAAGGAATACTCATCTTAGCATAATCTGCTCACCAGTGATCATAGACAAACCAAGCCACATGCTTCCTTTAGTTCCATCTTGTACAAGATCATCATTGATTCCAGGCTTTCCTACTGTCACTAAATACAATATCCTAACTCTCCTACCCGCTTGCCCGCAAGTATCAAGTTTGCCAGGGTTTGCCTCACTCAAAGTGGGCTTAAAGTCCCAGTGGCTTTTAGATCCATATACTTATGGATCTATGCATAAAAATCCAAAGGAGACAGTTTTTCTTAAAGATGTTCCAAATCAAAATGCAGAGATTATGCATTTAATGGCGCCAGCTTGCCCAGAAAACTCCAGAATCCCTGGATTCCAGTCTGCACCCCATTACAATTCCAAGATTAAATCCAGAATAAGTTTTGTACCTTACTGTGCCAGTGCTTCATGTATCAAGGGATTTGCATCCATGACTCCAGTACCAAGCACAGGTTGGCTAAGTGAAACAAAATCAATTTTGTCAAGACCTCAGAAGAAAATGGCAGAAGTGTTTGTGGTACTTACTCAACAGGTCAAGTCGGATTGCTTCAACATAAACATGATAGCACAAGTGGGATCTTGCCCAAAAAAAGCCAGAGCATCCGGTTTTCCGTCTGCTCAAATTACAAACAAATCACCAAATATGGTCAGCCTAAACTCTTCTGCTCCATGTGTTTCATGCATCCCAGGTTTTCCATCAGCCAGAAGGCATAGTGCTGAATCTACGAACATACAAACCGCGGCAACATTCAACAAGATCTTGTTTAAAAACCTACGCAATAAAAGAAATAGGACTGGAGAGTTTCCTGCAAAACAAGACCATAAGCAAGATGAAGTTAAGAACATGGTAGCAATGGCTCCATCGTGTCCAAAACTCACTCAAATTCCTGGGTTCCCCAGTATTTTGCAATTGAATCCAACTGCAAAACCAATGCCTGTGCCACCTGCAACTAAGAAGCAAACCTTGCAAGAATTACCTCATGCAGAGTCATATCTCAAAGACACAGGAAATCCTGGTGTTTCTTTTGCACCTGGTAGCAGTCCAAGCACAGAACTTTCATATGGTGAGACATTTGTAATGTTAATATAAAGCTCGGAGTTATCTTTCTTTGCCATACATTTTAATCCATTTGATTTTTCTTTTAAACAGAAGAGAAACTTAAAATTGGTGCCAAGCAAAACATAGAACTTAATGTAGATAATAGGTAAGTGGACGTGCCCGATGCGCTTGCGTTTTTTGCATTTAGTGTTTGCCTAACTTGTACTGCTTTGGCCAGCAAATTTAGATTGCATGGTAAACTGACAACAAATATGACGTTGAATTTCATGATATTATAATTCTAGTGCTAATTAAGTTTTAACAGCCAAGCTTTAAAATCCTTTATATTCGGGTCCTCAGAAAATCTGAAATAGAGAGGACAGCAGAGGAAGACCTAACAGTGAAGAAACCATTGGAAAGATCTGAGCTGGTGGGAATCTTAGGTTGGGAACTATTGGAAGCTGAAGGAACAATAACAGAAAAAAAAGGAGAATCCTCTCTATCAGAAAAGGAGAAAGATATCTCTGGATTAGTGGGTGCTATTGTGGGTGTTTTCCACAAAGGGTAAGTGTTCAAACTGAAACCAACTGCATAAAGCATGGGTTGCTTATTAATAATCCTAGACAGAGTCGGATATTTCAGTGCCCAGTTCATTCTATACTTGTGACACTGTTTGTGCTCACGGTGCAGTTTTCACTTTATCTTTATGTGCCGACATCCACAGGCTGGCTCTTTTAGTCAGCCTCGTCCACGTTGGTCAACCCCGCTCACCTGCTGGGACTAAAAGCCCCCAGCCCTTTAATAAATTGGTACAATCTGTATGAAGAGAAGAAGGGAGTTTCTTTCTGTAGACTCTGGAGACAAGCGAATGTGCCAGTAGCCTTTGGTTAAATCCAGCATTGTGAAAAAGCAAGCAGTGCCTAACTGGTCTAGGAGTTTGTTGACCTGGGACATGGGGTAAACTGGGGCAATGGTTGAATTTGGTACGTTGGGCTCCAACTCATCGCGATCCTTAACCGAGCTCACCAGAGAAGCAGTTTCAGCCTCTCTCCGGTCTTTTAGGAGGTTGAGGTGGTATATTTGTGTGGCTTCACCCCTGTCTGACCGCACCACTTCATAGTCAATATCAACCACCAATCAGCCACTTGGTGAGTAATTGTGAGCTTGATGAAGGGAGCAATACAAAATGTCTTAGCCTAGTCCCTCTATTGTACAGACACTGCTGATGTTACTGGGCAGGGGGAAGATTCTCCTGTGGAAACTGGACTAAAGCCTTGCTCTCAGGTCCAGGATGTATTAAATTTTATTTTTCCCTGGGTGAGACCTTCATCCCATTTTTCTTTAGTTAGGTCCAACACTCCCTGTGGGTTTCTGCCAAACAGCAACTAAAAGGGAGAAAACTCAGTGGAGGCCTGGGCCACTGCAAAAAACAGAGGGTCTAGCCAGTGATACCAGTTACTCTTATCCTTGTCTTGACTTCGTTGACTTGTCTTGCTCAGCGACTCCACCAGCTTGTCAGTCTCAGGGTGGTAGACGCTGGTCTTAACAGATTTATCAGGCTGGTTCACCAGAAGACATTCTAGGGCCGGATGCACTAGGCAGATGACTTTTTTGGCTTTATTCAATAGATACAGTTAAGAGTGACAGGAAAGCAGAGAGAGGGGAAGTTATGTAGCAAAAGGCCACAGGTCAGAATCAGGGCCAGGTGCTTTTAGCTGTACGGCATATGGCCGCATGCTTATCCCAGTGAGCTAAAGTGGCACCCAGAGAAAACCATTCATCACTCGGTCAAAGCTGAGTGTAGTACCTTTATGAGAATGCTCTAGTGGAAAATATTCCATGGAGCGAATCACTGGAACCGGCGGGTTCTCCAGTGAAGGCCCCGTTGTTTCCATCTCGCTAGAGTCCGCATGCTGTGCCTTGAGGCAACAGTTGTTGGGATTTGGCACTATATAAATACAATTCCATTGAATTAAACTGACATGTCACCCCTACAGACACCCATTAGCTTTCTAAATTCAGTCAAATCTGGTCCCAGCATTAAGGGGTGTGAAAGCCGGGAGCTAACCACAGCCTTAAGTCTGTGCATTTAATTCACCAGCACTATGGGATATTAAGGGATATCCACACTCTTAATTTCCACCCACTCTGCTTCCAACAATGCCCCCGGTCATCACAAGGTTTGGTGAACCAGGGTCTGCTTGCAGCTCGAATCCACCATCGCCCATTGTGTACTCTGTTAGCACCTCACTGCAGCCCTGTACGTCGCTCTTGGACTGGGGGAGGGTGTCGGAGGGCCGATGGTGTAGAGCACCTGTCCTGCTCGCTCAGCTACCATTTGAGCCAGCGTCTCCATGGCTGCACGGGTCATGGGTACACAGCATGTCGGGAACTTGGGCGCCACCGTAACATACTCCGTTTAGTCGTAGTCCCGACATGCCGCACACTGCTTGTGCTTCTGATGCAGTTTTCACTTTATTTGACACTAAGCCAACATGCACAGGTGACGTTGTCACTCTGACTCCACCTTCACTCCAGGTTAATCAGCCTCCCCTGGCACTGACCCATGAACCCACTCCACAACCCCTCTCCTGAACTCAAGCCACAGAAAACATCCCACCGCAATATTAAACTCCCTTAATTTTCAAATGTGTAGTTTTAAGTGAAGTGAAAACTTTACTAGGCTGCATTTGCATGGGAATACTGGCTTCTGTAATGAGCTACATGCTGATAGAGGAGACAAATTATACATAGTTCCAGTTTTCATTCACTCATATATGAATTCATTTCTCAGTTACGAAACTGTAGCATCAATCTTGGGGCCATCGAACTCTGGGTTAGCTGAAGCTGATCACCAACCCAAGCCTCTCTCTTCATTGGATGCAACAATGACCCCTTCGGATGAGTTTTTTCAAGTCTTTACAAATTGCACCACTCCCATCGAGGACAGGTGTGAGGCTTCTATCGGCCATACCACGGAGGATACAGAGGAAAGATTACTCACAGGGAAGGTCACTGTTCAAACACCAATGTGCACTGAAGGTTTACTTCCAAGGCAGCAGACTGAGGTAGAACAGGATGAGGTTAGAGTGGTGTTGTCTTCTTGTCAGCTGGAAAAAGGGTGAGTGCTGGTTGCATGGTGTGTACGTTTGTGATGATAACATCTCTATTATTTGGCTTATGAGTTCTTACTGCTCAGGATGCTTGTGATGGTAAAGTCAGCCAGTACTGACACTGGAGTATGGAACTGCAATATTGGTCGCTTTGTATATTAAGGTTAACCTTTGTTTCCTGGATGTGCAGCTTTGTTCTAATGACTTGTTGTGTATCAGGATTTGGTTTTGTCTTAATAGGCGGTTGCATGCACAGTAGAAATATGTGACAAAGTTAAGAACAGATGATTCTGAAGTTTTTCCTTTGTTTTTCTTAAGCCCTGAGCAAATAAGCATGGAAGAAAATAATGCTACCTCCCAGAAGCCCACATCAAATGAGACACTGACAGATGCCACTAAAGATAGAGAAGTAATGTTGGATGTTGCCTTGGAAGAAGCCTCACGTGATCATAACGTTAGTTCAGATGGACCACAAGGTGACGGTTCAGTACCGCAGCAAGGGAAGAAGCCAAGAAGAAGAAAAGTTCAAGACCCGCCACAGAACGAGTGTGACAGTGAAAACACAGTTCCTAAACGTCCTCTTAGAAAGAAAGATAGTTTAACCCGAGACCACAAACCCAAATTTAATGGTGTATCTGTCAAGTGCCTTCCTGAAGTTGTCCCAGTGGAGTCATTAAACAAGGATGCTAATGCGGAAGTAATATCCACACAACCTGCTACCTACCCAAGCCCACTCAAAAGAACTGACGATATCATCCCCAAACCAGAGCTTTGTGAGAAAACTGGCACTATTTCACTCATTAAGAAGATACATCTTCCTTCAATTGAGAGTGACAAGAGAATTACACCACAGAATTTAAATGTCACAGTTACGAATTCTGATAAACCAGTCCACTTTGATAAAGCAGCAGTTGGTGATAGGCAAGAACTAAGTCAACCAGCAATAACTTGTGACGCATCTATTGATGCACTTAATATTAAAACTCCTCAAAAGTCAGAGGATGCACCAGTCACTGCGGAAACTGAAAGCCTAACAGAAACAGCTTATTCTATCCCAAAGCCTTGTATGAATATCCATTCCAGTGGCACCTTCTCTGGTGACCTTTCAGCTACAGAAAGAGCCTCTAAAGCTGATAATGGAGAACAGGCACAGTCAGCAAGGCGTGGTAGCCCTTCACAAATTTCTTCAACAGCTAAAGAACTGTCAGAGGTGGAACATAATAAAGACCTTCCTCTTCTTTCCCCAGTTTACCAACCAGAAGTAGTGGCTGGTGTACACTTAAGGAAAAGCAGATTAACCAATGAGGAAAATGTTCAAGCAGAGGATAATAATTCTTCAGAGTCTCCAGTAAAACTCTCACGTTTGCCAGTGCCGAAACCAAGAGTAAAGAAACATCTTAGTGATTTGTTCCCAGACGACACTGAAATCTCAGATAGTTCAGCTGTCACTAACAAGGAATCAAAGGAAGGTCCACCATCACTGGAGTCAAGTACGATATCTGAATTAGGTTTTGTCACAATTCATCAAGAATATGGCAATACATTACAATTGGAAAAGGAAGTTCTAGCAGCAATGCAAGAAGAGTTTAGTCAGTCAGGTGGAGATGATACAGAGCACGCGTTCGGTGAGACCACTGAAGGCTGGACTTTTACAGACGAACACGTTTTTACAGATCCCCGTGAGAAGGCTGTAGAGGCAGTAACTGAACAGTATGTAATGGAGAAAGTCCAGGAAGCAAAGACCGATAGGCACCTTGCAAGTACTGTTGCTTCTCAGGATGACTGGCTGCATCTAGACGATAATAAAGATAGTGAACAAATGGAAATTGACCTAAAAAAGGAAAAGAGAGATGACGAATTGGACTTTGGCTTTGTGTCTGTCACTGCAGGTTGTTCAGAGTTCAGGTAAGATTAGTCAATACGCATTACGATGTGTGAGGGGGAAACTTTTAACTTGGATGTGTATATATTTTTCTTTCTCTTTTTACATTAAAGTTTGCATCCCTTAAAAAAGTGAAACTAAACTCAAAAATGATTTTAATTAGCAACATGGTCTGGAAACTTGTCAGCAACTAATAAATCATTTCTTTTAGAATAAAGATGCTTACATTTTTATAATTTGCTTTGAATTTGTGCTTATTTCCAGGCAAAGGGAAACAAGAGAAGAATTATCAGGTCAGCCTGTACCGATGCCTCGTAATAAGAAGCGTTTGAGTTGTTCTTCCTTAGATGACAGCAAGTCACAAGTTGTTGCCCTTAAGCAGGACAGGAAACCAATGACATCTCCATCTCAGGAGGTACGTTTAAGCTTACTTACCTGTATATTTATATATGAACAGTTGATCAAATAACTGTGTGTAACATATTTCTTGGAGTAAAGAAATGTTAGCTGAATTCTTCTGAAATTTACAAAAGGCCTCTTGCTGGGTTTGAAGGTCTGCACCTTTGACTAAACTACAACCAGCAGTCGAGCCAGTCATGAGGTAGTGGAAATAATTATTTGGTCCTGTGCTGAATTTTAAATGTTGCTCATTCGAAATAATCATTCTCAAATTTTTATGGTTTGTTTCTAATGGAGAGAAACAGAACACCAACCAAAGCATAAATACTTATTTATACCATTGAAATAAATAAGTATTTGACCCACAGCTAGAATTGTTACTCCCACAATTGGCTGGGGGGTCACAATCAAGACTGCAATCAATCAATACATCTATTACAGACACATCCCAGCTTATCATGTGTATAAAGGACACCTGTCCACTGAATCACTTTCTTCCAATCCAACCTCGCCACAACGATAGCCAAGTCCAAAGAGCTGCCAAAAAATGTCAAGGACAACATTGTAGTGCTGCAGCTTAGCGATGAGGTGACAACTGTTTGTGTGGTTATTCAAAAATGGAAGAAATATAAAATGACCGTTATGGATAAAATAAAGGGGTCTACCACAGGCTATCAAGGGCAAGGTTGATAACTGAGGATACCTTTGGTACTCTGGCTCTGCAGTGGTCAATGCACATTGTGCCGCTGGCATTGGCTCAGGTAATACAGATGCCTATTCTCTTCTGCTTATCCAATATATTGTCCCGGGGTCCCGATGCGACAGGCTGCCAGTCTGTCACAGGGGTAACACATAGAGACAAAGAACCGCTCACACCTGTGGTTGATCAGCAATTAACCTAACCCCACTAACTGGGTGACTTTGGACTGTGGGAGGAAGCTGGAGAGAACCTACACAGACACAGTGAGAACACACAGACTCCACACAGAAAGTCATGAAATTGAACCTTCTTGCTGTGAGGCAATAGTGCTAACCACTACACCACTGTGCTGCCCTGTGCAGGAAACAGATGGACAAAAATATTCAGTACTCAGTTCACCAAGTCGAAGGAACTTAGTGAATCTAAGGAGGAGGAACTGCAGATTCAAGGTGGGAGAGTCTCTTGGAGCCTTCTCCAAATTACAGCAGATTCCAAGATTATTAGTTCAAATAACTGTACATTAGTACAAGTTATACCACTTTGTCAACTTCTGGAAGACCTAAACTGTCACCCTTAGATGGGAGGAAACTTGTTAAGATGCTCAGTAATAACCAAGGAACCACTAAACTTCAGGCCCTTTTAACAGTCAGACGAGGTTAAGAATGAGCTTCTTGGCCAAAATGATAAGAAATATATTTGGAGGCCTAAAGGTGAGGCTTTTTAACCGAAGAGCACTGTTTTGCTGCCAGTGGGACTGGTACACTACACAAAATGGATGTAAACATTAAGGAGGAGGACTACCTTCAAATTCTTCAACTTTACCTCAATTCAGCACGTACATAGGTAGCACTTGGACACAACTGGGTGTTCCAATAGTGATCTCAATCATGTGTCAAAACCAGTTTTGGGATAGAAAAAGTAAACTAATTTTAAGATGTTGTCCCATAGGAAATTGCTTAGTCATCTGCATTTAACCCATTCACTCAGTGAAGCAGTGGACAGGGTGAATCTACCAATCAGGGAGCAGTGTGTAGGGACACTGCCTTGCTCAAGAGTACCTCAGGATAGCCATTCAAAGGATTTGAACCCCTGACCTTCTGATCATGGGGGTGAACACTCTACCTACTGAGTTATCCCTGCCCCTGACTTCAACCCTACTGAAAAGTTGTTGACTGCACTTAAAAGCTCTGTCTGTGCCAGGAAGCTGACCAAATTAACTGGCAAGAAGAGTGGCCAAATATTCAGTTAGAATTATGCCAGAAGCTTGTTGATGGTTATAAACCATCAACCAAGCTAAAAGACCTTTAGCCAACTATTAGTCGGGCTGTATGTACACCCGACCTATTCAAATAGTGGCCTAGTAGCAACCTCCAAGTGCCCAGGGTCCTGCCAGAAACGAGAGTAAAACAGAGAAAAACATGTTTTCAAAGCCTTCAGTAATTCCAACAGAACTTCCTGCAGCTTAGTGCAATATTCTACCCAAAATGCAGTGTGTTGTTTTAAACGTATTTCTACAAGTGACACAAGTAGTCTGTGATGGAACATTTGTTTGTCAACCCAAAAGCAGAAGATTGAGAATGAGAACCGTCAGTTTAACCCTACCTAGACGAGCCATTGCACAAGAGCGTCTACGCTAACGGACCAATAAAGTTTTGGATTGATGTTGACACGAACCAGTTCCCTGATGTTAAGAAAGTAGCAGCTGTGAATCGAGCTTTTCACACATGAACTCTGTAAAAATCAGCTCTTGTTGCTCTCTGACTGACGGTGCTCTTCATCATTGCCTTTGGTTTGCACTGACTCATCGTATGAGTCAAAATTCGCTTTCCTGGTTCACAAAAAAATCTGTCACTTCTCCCATTAGGAATGTCAAAGTAACTGTATCCTATATATCAACATAATGTGGCATGTCTAACAAGCTACGCCCAATCACAGGTGTAGATTTAGAAAAAAACCTGTTCCCTCAGTGTGTAGCTGTAGCTGTTGTATTTATGTGTTACTGCTATGGGTTTGTGCACTGATAGCTTTGATAGAATTGATAGCTCTTTTTTACTTCTGTTAAGTACTCTTTAAGATGTGCTGGGTCTGATGTCATCAAAATATTTATTTTATTTTGAAAGGAAAATATCACTAATAGTTTGTATTACTTTTATCCACTTGAGTATGATCAAAATGCTTATTTCCGTGTGAGTTATGACCAGATTTAAAAGAGAAACATTGAAAGAACATTACTTGTTTGTTAATACATTGTGTTTGTTTGAAATTTATAATAACCTGCTGCTTACTGGCTGGTACAAATTCCTTGTTTTGAAAATCTGGCCTAACGATCTTTGTAATCCAATTGCCCTGATATAGACTATTAAAGAAACAAAAGAGTGATTTATATTGCTACTTGGCCACAGGTGTATAAAATCAAGCACCCAGGCATGCAGACAGCTTCGACCGACATATGTGAAAGAATGAGCCACTCTCAGGAGCTCAGTGAATCACAGCATGGCTGTGTGACAGGATGCCACCCATGCAGCAAGTCCAGTCATGACATTTCCTCACAACTAAACATTCCACAGTCGACTGCTGGTGATATTATAACATAGTGAAAGTGATTGAGAATGATGTGCATCCTGCACAGAGGTCGATCACAGCAGACGTCCAAACTTCATGATTAGCTCAAGAACAATGCATAGAGAGCGTCATGAGATAGGTTTCAATGGGTGAGCGCTGCATCCTTGCCTTACATCACCAAGTGCAATGCAAACCATTTGATGCTGTGGTGTAAAACATGGCACCACTGGACTCTAGAGTGAAGTGGAGATGTGCTCTGGGTTTGTTGGTTGCCAGGTTGCCCAGAAGAAATGAAGCTGTCATAACTGCAAGGGGTGGGCTGACATCTTATTAAAACCTATGAATTAAGAATGGGGTGTTATGGTGATATGCATGTGGAGACAGATGAGCAAATACTTTTGGCAATTTGTATACTGGAGAAAATCCCAAATAAATTAATTCTTTAATTAATTAATGACACAGTAGCCTCGGCATGTCTATAAAACAGGTTCTGACTGTTGTTAAATAAATGTGACCCCTAAAAATGGGGGTTGTGTCTGAAAAAGCTTTAAACTCCTTAACGGTTAATGCACATTAAACCTATTCAATTAAAAATGTGTAATTCTGCACTTTATGTCACTATAATTTCCAAATAATCCTATTGTGTTTTCTAGAATCCACCGGGAAGTCCGACATTAGTTACATCAAGTCAGTCCTTACTGGAATGGTGTCAGGAGATCACAAAGAATCACAAGGGAGTGAAGATTACCAATTTCAGCACTTCCTGGAGGAACGGCCTCGCGTTTTGTGCCATCTTACATCACTTCCACCCAGAAAAGATGTAAGAAACAGTTGCCCTATCACCCCTACTGGATAGACTGTGAACTGCTAGTTTAATTTTTAGCTTGACTATAAGCAACGACAGCTATTGTGTGCAGCTTTCCAGGTGTTCACCGGCCAAATGTTTAGCTACTTCTCTGTGTCTTTTAATGCTAATTGTATATGTAAAAATGTAGTGCTTTGATTGTTATGTAGTCAGCCAATTCAATATTTGGTTGGTTAGCCATCACCAGTTGAAGTCCTACTGGATCTAAGCTTGGTCATTCTCAACCGCCCTGGTGGGCATGTCCCATTTTGACCTCAGGACCTCAGGCTCTGATGTTCCTGTATCCTATTCCGACCACTTGGTTATGGCGTTCCGTGTATTCCCTGCCTGCTAGCATCTTGCTCCCTGCTGTTATGTGCTGGATTGTGTCAGGGGCATCTTTGCCCCTTGATACTCTTTCTTGAATGCCTGCCACTGTGATAGTTACTGGACTCTTTTCGTGGAGGTTGCTATGGTCTGCTCTTAGCTCATCTAGTCACTGAGCATTGTTGTTATGGGTCCTTCTCCCATATGCTCTTCGAGTATTTGTCTCCAGGCTTGGTGGGGCTGTTCTCAAATTGTTGGCTGGTTTCACTGAGAACATCTGGTTTATTGTCCTGGGTTCTATCTCTCTGGTATATCTCTTCAAACAGCTGGCCAAGGCTGTAAGTTTTTGCTTGGTAGTTTCTAAGGCCTCAGGTGTGAATCGCTTGCTGTACTTCTTAGACACCCCATCTCCAATAGTTGCCCAACTTCCCTCCATGCTTCCTTGATCTTGACCTCTAGTTTCCTGCTCCATGGAGGGTACTGCTCCTTGTTGCTGTGTGTCTTATACCCAAGCATCTCAATTATCATTGCTGCCGTGGTGTAGATCAGCTGGCTGGTTTCAGTGATGGTCGCAGTAGGGATTGTCCATAAAGCTGCATTCACGCCTTCTGCTAGTCCATCAGAGGGTACTTTACATAGTCTTGGTAATCTGGCACGGAGGGTTTCCAGTTTAGCCACGATCTTATCTCTCAGATCAGCTGTTGAGCTTGGTACCCAATCTCAGATGGCGAGGATGATGATATCTCCCCGTGATCTTCTTTCGGATGTTGGTACATTGAACTAATTGTTGTTTTGATGTTGGTCTAGATGTTGGGTGTCCAAGATTCCATATGTCCATGATTCCTTATGTCCATTGTGACGTTCATGCAACCTCTTCCGCTGGGATTATTTGTTAGCATTCCACATCCCTTGTCCACTCACGCCTTCTATTTCCACAACACTGTGGAAATAATAATTCTAGTATATGAAACAGATTTAACTAAATTTAAGGATCCCATGTGCCAACACAATACAGAGTAGCTACTTTTTTATTATCTGTTTAGTTGTACTTAAGCCTTACTGCTTGCTCTGTCTTAACGTGTCGTTTTATGCTTGATTTTAAATTTGTTTTACACATTGCACAGGATTTTATAGTTTTTGGTTTGCTTTCTTGGCGAGGTTTCCTTTGTCAATGCATATACTGGTTAATTAAAGATTCAATGAAACTTAAAAGATAAATATGGTATGTTGCCCTGTTTTGTCTTTTTCTAGTAATTTTGAAATGTTGGATCCATATGACATCAAGCAAAACAACAAAAAGGTGGTTAACAATTTCCTATATTCTCATGAAATATCAAGTACTGATTACTTAATATATGGGAAGTCCTTATAATGTCCTTGTATTTGTACATGTTGCAGGCTTTTAATGGCTTTGCTGAACTTGGAATTTCAAGGTTGATGGAGCCTTCAGACATGGTCATGCTTGCAGTGCCTGACCGCCTCATTGTCATGACCTACCTTAACCAGATCCGCACATATTTCACTGGCCAGGAGCTCAGTGTGCTTCACATAGACAAAGACACCAGTGAGTCCAGTTATGCCGTAGCAGGGGACCGGGAGGCCCAAGACGACCGCGAGGCAACTGTTCGCTACTGCGCCCAGAGACTCCAGGAGGAGGGTATAAGTCTTGAGACTAATGGGAGTGTAAGCACTGCAGAGAGGGACAGTAAAGCCAGCAGGGACGTGGTGCCGCCTCCCAGAACCAAACGCTCGCAGGTTGCTGGGGTGAGTGCCGCTCAGTCTCCAGTGGCGCCACCACGGAGTCATTTTCTGTTCAAGTCTAGCTTCTCTCGTGTCAGAGATGCTGACCTGGTTAAGAAGCGTCGGTCACAGCGCAGGAGCGGGTCAGTCGAAGAAGGAGACATATCAGTGGTATGTTACCTTATGCTGCCTCCCCTGAGTTGTTTATTCCTTTGAAATGTCATTCTTTGTCTTATCTACATTGTGTGTGGATGTTGTTTGTCTCTGCAGGCTGAAGCCCAAAGGAAGTCAGAAACCGGTTAGTTCTCTTTGACTTAAACTAAAAGCAAAAACACAACAACAACAACAGAACTTGGATATAATGATGAATGATTGGTTGCTCATTTTTACATTTTTTTCATGCAGAGAGAATGGATGCTGCGTTAAAGGACAGAAGACCAGAGGGCCAGGTGAGCAAGCAGCTGTTAAACTGTAATTTGTAAAGTGCGTCAGGAAGTCTGTGGAGAATCTTTTGTTCTCCTCTCATCGTCTGCAGAGTGAGTAATTATTGTTGTATCTAGGACCCGAGCGAGTACGTGCTGAATCAAATGGAAGCCTTGGAAGCAGAACAAAATCACGTTGATAACAGAGCAGATGTGGTGGAGAGGAAACTCAGACAGTTGCTGGAAACAGGTAAAATACCCGCTCTACCTGCCCACCATGTTCTAATCTAAGAAAGAGAACAAAGAAGACTTTAACCAAGACGGGAAATTAATGATGGTTTTACCCCACAGGCAGTGACAAGGAGGAGGAGGAGAGGTTGATTCAGGAATGGTTCACATTGGTTAACAAGAAAAATGCTTTAATCCGGAGGCAGGACCATCTACAGCTATTGTAAGACACACACACACACTGCACACACACACACACACTGCACACATTGTGCAGAGGAAACTGTAGAATACCAGTATACCACTGACATTAAGACAAAAATCTCTCCTCTAGGTCCATTTAGCAGCACATGCTTAGCAGAGGCAGGTTACACATATGTATATACTTTATGTGCCACTCTGATGCATCAGAGTGTGAATTGGGGTTAGTATATAGTTAGTATATTGCTCAAGGATATTTGACGTGCCTGGCTGAAGCAGCCAGGGTTCAAACGACCAACTTATCTGATTAGTAGGTGACCTGCTCTGTAACTAGAATAACAGGACGGTGCAGACAACCAGGAGGCCATAGTACTAATCTGTGAGAACTTTAAAGTTCATTCATAATCATTCACCACACCGTAGCCATGTTGTTGAGAAAACTCCAGAATAGCTACTAAACAGACCACATGATGTTAGTGTTTTCCAATTGCTTTTTCTACAAATAGATCCCAAAATACTGTGCAGAGTTTATATTTAAATACAGGGGCGATCGTGGCTCAAAGAGTTGCCGGTTCGTCTTGTAATCAGAAAGTTGCCGGTTCGTCTTGTAATCAGAAAGTTGCCGGTTCGTCTTGTAATCGGAAGGTTGCCGGTTCGAGCCCCTGCTCAGACAGTCTCGCTCGTTGTGTCCTTGGGCAAGACACTTCACCTACCTCCTACTGGTGATGGCCAGAGGGGCCGATGGCGCGATATGGCGGCCTCACCTCTGTCAGTCTGCCCCAGGGCAGCTGTGGCTACAACTGTAGCTGCCTCCTCCAGTGTGTGAATGTGAGAGTGGATGAATAGTGGAATTGTAAAGCGCTTTGAGGGTCTCAAAAAGCGCTTTATAAATGCAATCCATTATTATTATTACATGTTCCATTCCTACTTGCAACACTATAAAAACATCCTTTTCATTTGTGGTTGTTGGTGCATGTTCTGCCAAATGTATGTTTTGCTTGCTTATGCTTAAGATTTTCGCTTTTCTCTGTCGGCAGTTAAAGTTTTTGGTTGCGGGTGCTGTGAGAGGCGACTGACAGATTAAGTCAACCCTCTGACATTTTGTCATTTTTTTCTTGGATTTTGGATGAACAATTAATTACTAATTTATCAACAAGGTTTCTGCTCATGTTCAAACACTAAAAAAACGACCAAAATCTCATTTGGGATGAGTTTCATACACTGTAGTCTTGAGCCCCCCTCATTCCTTCATATTTTGCTGGGAAAATAGGAACTTAATGCAGTGATTTGTTGAAATGTGCAAGAATACATAAAATTACAGCGTTTAAGGCAAAAAAACAAAACAAAAACTCAGTTTGTACAAATTTAACAAGCTTGAAAGTCAATATTTAGTATAACCACCTTCATTCTACAACACAGCTTGAACTCTCCTACACAATGTTTCATGTAATCTTCAGGATTAGTACGTAGGACATTCTTCTTCGGTTGTATCTGTTCTCTTCTCTTATTCCACACTGCTTCTATAATACTAAGGTCCAAGCTCTGCGTAGGCCAAACCATAACTGATAGTGTGGTTTTTCTATCAGGTATGCTTTTAATGCACTCGCAGTGTGTTTGGGATTACTGTTTAATGAAGCTGCTGTCAGCCAGATGCTTTCCAGATTGCCGCTCCAGATAGGCGGCTGTAGCTCATGAGGTAGATGCTGGTTCAATCCCAGTCTGCAGGCCAAATGTCATTGGGCAAGATATTAACCCAAAGTTGCTCTCTGATGAATGTGTGTGAATATTAGTGAGCACTTAAAATCATAGAAGAAGATGAATGTGGCATGTTACATGAAGTGCTTTGAGTACTCTGGCAGAGTAGAAGAGTGCTATATAAGAGTCCATTTACCAGATGGTGGATCTGTGTTAATAACTCCATTCATTGTGACTAGCTCTAAGACAGCACTTACTGAATGCAGCTCTAAACTATGTCAGAGAGTTCTTGTGTAATTTTGGCACATGCCAGCCTTTTCTTCCTGTTTTCCTTCCTTAAGAATGGTTTCTCCATGGCCGTCCTTCCACTGACACCATTTATCACGAGGCTTTGGTAACCAGTTGATGGGTCATCAGAAGGGGATCTTTCCTTTTTCTCAAGGACGTGACTTTAAGATATATTGTATATGAGGAATATATTTTTGTAGGTCTGTTTTTACCTTACAATGAAGAGTCCTGTGAAAATGGTCAGGTCCAAGCACAGAACTGAACATAAGTGAAAAAGCAGCCAGTGTCCAAAGAACAACACAGAGACCACTTTGACATGACAGGACAGTCTTAAAGGAGTAAGGGGTGGTTCAAGACTTTTGCACAGTACTGTATATCTCAAGCTGGACTGCTTGGGGACAGCGGTCCTGAATCTATGCAGCTTTTTTTCCTGTAGCAACCGCCTCATATTAAAAAAGTAGATGAATATTGAAATGATGTAGTTATTTTATTTTAGTATTTTACTTTTTTTTAATCACTACTTTAAGCGATTCTTTACATTCTCTACTTGTAAAAATGTTGCTGACTTGCATTATGTACACCAATCAGACATAACATTATGACCACTGATAGGTGAGGTGATTATCTCTTCATCATGACTCCTGTTGGTGTGTAAAATATTAGAAAGTAAATGAGTCAGATCCACAGAGGCCCAGCAGGACTTTAAGGATCTGTTGCTAACATCTTGGTGGCAGACACCACAGGACATCTGCAGGGCAGTGTTGCCAACTCCTCAGTAAGGAAAATCGCTATTGGCTGTCCTAAAAGTCGCTAAATGACGTCATCGCCTAATTTGCATAATTGGTCATGCTAATATAATTGTAACTTACGTTGTTGGAGAGAGAAATAACATCGTGGAAGAGACATAAAGTGAGTAAAAAACGTCCTAAATGCATTTAGAGTTTATTTAGAACTACGAATTAAATTTATTTTAGCAATTATTGTTTTTTTTAATGTCACAATTCCAACCCAGCTCCTTTATCCGGGCTTGGACCGACAAAAGTGACCCGAAATAGGCACTCTGGTGGAGTTACTTTGTGTGTGTGTTTATAAGTAGTTTTAAACCTGATCCACAAAACAGCATAACAGTAAAAGAAGAATTGACTGCGTTACAGTCAGTGGGGGAGCAGCGGCTTCGCTCATGCGCGGTTCATCTGCAGTTGGGACGCATAGGTGTGAACATCTCCTGCCCTGATAGCAGCTGGGGGGGGCTATCCTCCGCCCGTGAGCGCTTTGGCACGGGCGAGGTGCCCACGGCAGTAGCGCTGCTTGTTGAGAGTAAAAGCGATACGCGCTTCACGTCAAAAAGACGTCATAAATAAGTCTCCAATAATACCAGAAAAAGTCGACAGATTTGTCGCTAGTCGCTTTTTAGAAAAAAAATCGCTAAGGGGGGTTGAAAACTCGCTAAATATAGTGTTGGCAACTTAGCGACAAAGTCGACAAAGTCGCTAAGTTGGCAACACTGCTGCAGGGCTCCAGCGGAGTCCACGTCTCGACGGGAACGTCATTATTAGGCAGGTGGTCGTATTGGTGTATTTGGTAAATTGAGTGATACTCTTATAGCACGTTTCTACTCTGAGTACTCAAAGTGCTTTTTACTACATGCTACCTTCACCCATTCACATGCACAAATTCATACAGTGCTTTTTTCTATGGCTTCAAACGTATTCACACACACACATCTTGGATTTTGGTATTTTACCTCTATTAGCAGATGGTGGAGTGGTCAACTCTGTCATAACACTTTATAGCAAGGATGTTGGTTCAAATCGTGGCTGGGGGTTCCCACCTAAGAAAAAGTTAAATGAAACACAAATGTTGGTGTGTCATAAATCATTTCCATCTGTTCTGATTAACAGGCTTGAAGAACAAGACTTGGAACGAAGATTTGAGCTGTTAAACAAGGAGCTGAGGGACATGATGGCAATTGACGGTATGACTTTCTAACAGTCGGTATTAAACTGTTTCATGTTCCCATAGTGGAGTTAAAACCTTGATTAGGTTTAGTTTAGCTCCTGAGATGTGTCAGCAGAGCTAAGAAATGGGAACTGACACCCTCTGTTTAAAAGCAACACCCTACTGAGAGATCAGCTGCTATTTGGTGCGCTGCGTACATGTAACTATACGTAACTACATACAGGCTTAATCACCGACTTAGCCTGTCAGTAAACTGTTTCTTTCAATCCTCACATGGCAGGAGGAAATGTTTTCACTGCCCACCTCAACAAAAGCATAGTTTTCATTTTAAATCACATCAAACTCATTAACATGAATTTCATCAGTAACTTTGGCTGTACAAACAAAAGATCTTTCACTTCAAACAGCTTCTTGTGACCTTTGACACTAGCACCATCACTTTTTCGACAAATAGAGACAAATTAAATAGAATTTGCACAACAAGAAAATTCATTTGGTAAAAAAGAAGAAGCATTCAGTGAGTTCAGTACTCGTCACGTGTTTTCCACTGCACATGTTTTCAAAACCAAGCTGCAGAGTCGACAACAGCAGAATGGCCACAACCCTCTAATCACTCAACCTCTCATTCCACACCAAGCCAGGAGTCACTCAGTGTCTGTGTCACTAGAAATATTACCTGTGTAGTGACGTCCATGCACAGAGCGTCAGCCTTTAATTTGGCAGGTCTTATCAAGCACAGCTGACAGCCACTAAATTCACCGTGAAACTAGATGTCAGATTTCCTTTTTGACTTTTTATGAATGTTGCCACTTGATATCCTGATATGTGGAACCTACTTTGTAACAGTAAGTTCTAGGGATGCACCGATACCGATACTGTAAAATGTGTGTGTACTCATACTCGTAAAAGTTAACCGATACCATGAACCGATACTATCTTATTTCATTAATCAGAGGGTGGCTTGTCATTTCTGTTGTAGTTTTTTAGATTGGCCACTAGGGGGACTGACGATCCACGGGCAGATGAGGAGTTTGTTCGTCAATGCCAAATACTCAAGTTATTTTGTTTGTTTGTTTACAATATGGACACTCTGCAATAATTTAAAAGTTTATTTTATTCGCAAACCTGATTTGTATTTATTTTATTCCAAACAGAAGTGTTTATTTATTATTCTGAAAGCTCGAGACAGTGCCAATAGTTCAGTGATATTCTGTTAAATTACAATGTGGAGACTCTGCAATAATTTAACAGAAGTGCTTATTTTTCACATGAAATTTTTTTGTGGTCATTTTTATTAAGATTTTTTTTTTTTACCGGCAGAGAATAAAATAAAACCTGTCTTCCAATTCATTGCATTTGTGTGTGTGTGTGGTAGAAGTATCGGTTTTTGTACTCGGTATCGGCAAGTACTCAGATCCAAGTATCGGTATCGTATCAGTTTGAAAAAATTGGTATCGTTGCATCCCTAGTATGTTCCACATACCAGGTCTGTCTTGGCCCTGGGTCATGTGACCCAATATTCTGAGTTTCTTGGTGTTTTGTTATTCTTTTTAGTCTAGTTTCATTTCGGTTTATCTAGTTACATTCTGCCATGTTTCATGTCCAAGTTTTCTTTGTTTGTCAAGTTCAAGTCATGTCTGGATTTCCTTATGCTTCCTGTTTTATTTTGAAAGAGTTTTGTGTTATGTTTAGTTTCACGTGTCCTGTCATTATGTTAATTGTTGTCAGCTGTTTTCCCATGTGATTCTACTTCCTTTGATCATTCCTTATGTGTATTTAGTCTGTGTGTTCCACTCAGTCAGTGTCAGATCGTCTGTTAACCTCACCACAGTTTTCATAGGTTTACTCCATTGTTTCTCTGTGTTTTCTCATTTACTCAGTGTTCACAGTTTGTCATAGTTTTTCACTGAGTGTCACAGCCTTTTTGTTAACACAGTGTTCATAGCCTCCTTAGTTTCCCTAGTTCCTTGTTTTTTCTTCTGCAATCAGCCAATAAAGGCTCGCTTTATTTTTGAAACTACGTTTTGTGTCCACCATGTCTGCATCTGGGTCTACCTCTTTCCTCACCCCGCTGTGACAAGGTCTCTGTTGCAGACTTCGTCTATACAGAAAAAAGTAAAAAGCAGCTCGTTACAGCTCGTTTCCTCCCTAAACTGTTCTCTGTCCCACCTCTGTGTCTGTGTGCTGCAGAGTGGCAGAAGACTCAGGCCCATAAACACAGAGAGCAGCTGCTGCTCCAGGAGCTGGTGTCACTGGTGAACCAGAGGGATGAACTGGTCCACAGTATAGATGCCAAGGAGAGAGGGTGAGACACACGATACACACATGATAAACTATTCCTACACTTTCAGATTCAACTAAAAAGTGAATTTCATTAGCAGCCTGTATGAAACATCACAACAAACCTGTGAGCAAATCATGGTTTCATATTCAGCTTTCAAACACTACTTCCATCTTTTTTGCATTTTTTATTGAACCTCTTGACTCAGCAATAAGTCGGTGATAACATCAGTAGTTTTTGAACAGATTTACTAGTTTCTGATGAGGAATTTACTCCTGTTTAACTGGCCTCACCTTCTGTTTGTAAATGGTAAATGACCTGAAGTCTCAGCCATTCATATACGTTCATACAAGAACAATCTTCCAGTTAGAAGATGACCCGCTCTTCCTCTTGAGCTGCTGTCACCTCACTCATAACTGAAAGACACTTTTAAAGAAAAATGGACATCCACAGTTTTCCCGACACAAAAACATGTGCAGGCAGCTTGTAACCATCTCTCCTCTGGTCCTCAGAGCCGTGGAGGAGGACGAGCGTCTGGAGCGTGGCCTGGAGCAGCGCAGGAGGAAGTATGCTAAACAACAGAAAGAGAAGTGTGTGATGCAGTGACCACCGCAAACTTCCAAATGTTGGGCCAAGGCAGTTTTCTCTCCTCTGTCACCTGCTATCAGAATGAATGATGTGGTTTTAGGTCAGCAGTAAGTGCACATGCACACTGAATCTGAGAAGATTCAGAATTTACATTAAAGTTTGGCTTGAGTGGAAGTTTTGCTCTGCTTTCCATTTTTAATGTCTCAACATGTGCCACTAGGAACCCTTTTGTTACCTGATATATGCACTAGTTAAACCTCATGAACTGTTTGTAATGATGAAGTGGGTTTGAGTGTGGAAATGGTTGGAAAGCCTAGAATAGCTGGCTTAGACTACGGATGATCTATAGATCGTAGAAAGCTCCAGCAGCACAAAGCCAACAGCTTTACAACATTACAAAAAGCATCCGTGTCTCCTGTGTGGGTCCGTTTTGTTTAAAGTTAATGGTTCGAAGCTGAATTCGGTGTAACGTGTGATTTTCAACAGCAGAAATGTAACTGAAACATGAGTCGCCCTGTTGAAATGTGAATGATGTCACTCGCCCTCTGCTCAGCGTGTCAAATCAAAGTTTATTTAAGTGTCTCAGAGGTTTTATCTTGTGTGTTTGCAGTTCTCTGTTCATCATTCGTGTGTACTACAGCTTACATCTCGCCAAAAGCAGCGCCTTTTATAAAGTTTTATTAACACCTGTTACATTTAAAATATTTGTAAAGACGGGAAAATACTAAAAGCTTAAATACATACACATTTGATGCAATTTTGAATGTGTTTTAAACTGTGGGATTATATTTGGAATTCTTCCATAGAAATTCAAAGTCAATAAACCTTCCTGACACAAAACTGCTTTTGTTACTTTGTTGTCACTTTCTTCTTCTTCTTGTTGCTTTAGCAGAAGTAAAACACTGCTGAGGATTTTATAAAGACTTGTTTGTTCAAAACAAAACAAAACAAAAAAACAAAATAAGGTGGTTTTCAGAATATCAAATAATTGTACGTGGATACATGTATCTGTATGATTACAGTGTAAAACCTCACTGAACAATAACATGCAGCATGTGTCATAGAGTGACCTGCTGTTTCACATACAAACATTAGGACTGGCTGTAGCTCAGGAGGTAGAGCATGTCACCTACTGATCGGAAGGTTGGTGGTTCGATTCCTGGTTCTGGATGTCAAGTATCCTTGGGCAAGATACTAACCCCAACTTGCTCTCCGATGCATCCATCGGAGTGTGAATGTGTGTGAATGTACTTAGAAAGCACTATGTATAGATAAAGTGCTTGTGAGAGTGGGTGAATGAGGCATGTTGTATAGAGTGCTTTGAGCACTCCGGGAGAGTAGAAAAGCGCTATATAAGAATCAGTCCATTTACCATTTTGTGGATATTTAACAGGCCATTTACAGACTAATATGTAATAATGAGATATATCAATCCTAAACGGCATACCTTTATGTACATGTCATTATTAAAGTGTTTATGATAGTTATTTTTAATTTCATCAGACACTCTCCTGTCACAGTTTGGCTGAGATGCTGACTGTGTGGAGTGAGGCGGTGGACCCAAGTGCAGAGAGACAAAACGTGACGTAACAGAAAACGAGCCATTTATTAAGGCTGGCAAAACTAAACCTAAACCGGGTGAACTGAGGCTAAACATAAAAAATCATGGAAAAGAAACAAGAACATAGAAACCTGACATGAAGACCTGGCATGAATTCAAAACCCTGGAAACATGACATGGACACAAGGCAGGAAAACAGACGGGCGAGGAATGAACGGAAACACACAGGAAGTGATCGGGGGAAGTGGAAACACATGGGGAAACAGTTGATTAGAAGGCACATAATGACGCCATAGGGGAAGTGAAACTAAACACACTGAACATGATACCAGACCTCTTCAAAATAAAACAGGAAACATAAGGCACACAGACATGAAATTTCTGGATTTCTCAACACACACTCTGAAACCTTGGCACATCACTAGTGGCATCCCATTCTTAATCCATAGGGTTTAATATAATGTCAGCTCGCCCTTTACTTCTATAACATCCTCCAATCTTCTTTCCACAAGTGTGTATATGGGAGCCTTTTACCATTTGTCCTGAAGTGGCCCTCACCAACTACAAATGCCAGAGCCCTGCTTTGTTTCTGTAATTTGAGGTCATCATATTTTTTATTTTACAAATTTGATAAGTTATTAGCAAAAAAGAGCACCTTTTTTATGTAAAATGGTTTTATTTTGTGTTGTGAATTATTGGTTAATGCACCCCCTCCCTTGTTTCAAAGATGCTCATTTGATTTTCACATAAACAGCCACCTTGACTCCCCGCTCAAACTAGCAGGCCTGCTTGTGTACATGCTCATCACTGAAAACTGCATAGTCCTGATCTGAACCGTTACCTGTTTTATGCCATGTGCTTAGCCAGAGGTTTGTTGCCTTACCTGATGTTTGCCTTCAGCCAACAACTTTGCCCCATTTAATCCATCGTGGGATTAGCACAAAAACACATTGGCTTGTGGGCACATTAAAGACATGTTCCCATACCGGGAGTTGAACCCGGGCCGCCTGGGTGAAAACCAGGAATCCTAACCGCTAGACCATATGGGACTACTGCAGTGTCATGAAAATCAAGGATACTCTTGTCACTCTGCAGCCTTGGTGAGACCAACATAGCAGCACCTTAATCAATTCTCCAGCGGTTGCAGGTTCTGCTCAAAAGCACATTACAAGGGAGTGGACTGGACTTGAAGCACACTTGAGTGGCATGCGGGAAAGTCCACTAACCAGTCAGTGATGAGACCATGAACAAAAAGACACGAAAAACATGCAAGTTGTAAATGACTTTACAGCACCTGACTAATGTGGTTTGGAAGAATTGCTGCTGATGAGTTTCCTGCATGTTTGGACTTGACAGACGTTCTATAACAGATTTGATTTCCACTGTAGCCCTTACAATTTATTGGTAAGGCATGGAAGAAACAAAAGTTTGTCGCTAGAACACTATGGCAGCAGTGGGATTCGAACCCACGCCTCGGAAGAGACTGGAGCCTTAATCCAGCACCTTAGACCGCTCGGTCATGCTACCATTACGAGTAAGGACCTCATCTCAAAAATCTAGACAGTAAAACTTGAAAAAGTGCAGCACAAAATAGAAGCCCAGAACATTCAGTGATGCTCTAACTGTTGTAGAAAAATATGTTTAATACTTGCCTGAATGTTTTTGGATATAATAGCATCTGCCTGCCCTGGTTAAATTCTTATTGCAGCAACAGGATTTCAACCCACATGTGTGAGGAGCCCGGAGTCCTAACCCAGATCCTTAGACCACACAATCTAACACCTTACAATGCGGTGGACTTGAAGCACACTTGAGTAGCCACTAACCAGTCAGTGTTGACACTGTGAATAAAAATATATGAAACATCTGCACATGGTAAATGACTTTTGCAAAAGAATTTCTTTTATTCATGTATTAATCACATTATTTTATTGTATAATACCTTGGTGCCACTGGATTTTAGCATGTCTCTCACACTCATACTGGTAACAGATGGTATCTCAGGAAGTTGGAGGGAAGCATTCACACACAAAGGACCCAGAGTGGGAGGAGGAGTCTTTTGTCTCCTTCTCCACTGTAAGAGGTAACAAGGGAGTGTGAAACTTTCTTTTGGGGGTGGGGGGTACCAAAGGTGTGAAAACAGCTGTGTACTGCCTTCAGTGCCTGTAAGAGGTATGTAACTGAAGACCATGCTAGACTCAGTTAGGGACTCTGCCCATCGTCTGCCCCGCGATGATGCATTCCTTCACCAAGCTTGGTTTCTGTTCTTGTTATTATTAAAGAATGTTAGCTACCACTCACCGCTTGTCTGCAGGCTTTATTGAATGGAAAACTTCCACAACACTTAACATCAGCCTGGTTTGGAAGAATTGCTCTTGATGAGATTCCTGCTTGATTGTACTTGACAGACATTCTGTAACAGATTTGATTTCCACTGCAGCCCTTACAATTTATTGGTAGGGGATGGAGGAAACACGAAAAGAACCTGAAGACTATGGCAGCAGTGGGATTCGAACCCACGTCCCCGAAGAGACTGGAGCCTAAATCCAGCACCTTAGACCGCTCGGTCATGCTACCATTGCGAGTGAGGACCTCGTCGCTAAAATCAGACAGTAAAACTTGAAAAAGTGCAGCACAAAATAGAGCACGATCTGATATCCTGTTGTTGGTGTTGTTCCCAGATCATCATACTAAAGGTTGTTCCAGGATCAACATTGCAAGTGACCAATAAGAATGTTGTGATGTCATACTTTTGCGACTTCGGGAAAAAACGGCGTAAAACAAAAAACTACTTAAGCTGCGAGAAACCGCCTTTGTCCGCCGATCAACGGACCCTAACCCTAACCCTAACCCTTTAATAAACGCTAAGCAGAATTGATACTGTCCTTGCAACATTGGAATTTAATAAATGCACGAATGGGTTGGTGCGCAAAAGAATAACGTCACAGTAATGTGATTGGTCACTTGCAATGTTAAACCTGGAACAACATTTTCATGATGATCTGGGAACAACACCAACACGAGGATATCAGATCATCCCAAAATAGAAGCCCAGAACATTCAGTGATCCTCTTACTGTTGTAGAAAAACATGTTTAATACTTTTTGGACACAAAAACATCTGCCTGTCCTGGTTAAAACCTGTTCATCAACCCTGATTAACAATGGGCTCTTGGCTCAGTTTCATCATTGTCGATATGCAACTTGTCATAACCACTGATCAACAGGCAGGATCACCATTCACAGAGAGTCAAGGAACGGTTGCAATCACAGCATTGTAAGATAGCAAAAGACGTACCTTTAATGCACCCTCCCTTGTTTCAAAGATGCTCATTTGATTTTCACGTAAACAGCCACCTTGACTCCCCGCTCAAACTAGCAGGCCTGCTTGTGTACATCCTCATCACTGAAAACTGTATAGTCCTGATCTGAACGTTTACCTGTTTTATGCCATGTGCTTAGCCAGAGGTTTGTTGCCTTACCTGATGTTTGCCTTCAGCCAACAACTTTGCCCCATTTAATCCATCGTGGGATTAACACAAAGAAAACATTGGCTTGTGGGCACATTAAAGACATGTTCCCATACCGGGAGTTGAACCCGGGGCGCCTGGGTGAGAACCAGGAATCCTAACCGCTAGACCATATGGGACTGCTGCACTGTCATGACATCAAGCATACTCTTGTCACTCTGCAGCCTTGGTGAGACCAACATAGCAGCACCTTCATCAATTCTCCAGCGGTTGCAGGTTCTGCTCAAAAGCACATTACCAGGGAGTGGACTGGACTTGAAGCACACTTGAGTGGCATGCAGGAAAGTCCACTAACCAGTCAGTGATGAGACCATGAACAAAAAGACACGAAAAACATGCAAGTTGTAAATGACTTTAGAGGACCTGACTAATGCGGTTTGGAAGAATTGCTGCTGATGAGTTTCCTGCATGTTTGGACTTGACAGACGTTCTATAACAGATTTGATTTCCACTGTAGCCCTTACAATTTATTGGTAAGGCATGGACGAAACAAAAGTTTGTCGCTAGAACAGTATGGCAGCAGTGGGATTCGAACCCACGCCTCCGTAGAGACTGGAGCCTAAATCCAGCACCTTAGACCACATGGTCATGCTACCATTACGAGTAAGGAACTCATCTCAAAAATCTAGACAGTGTCGGATTGTAATATTATTTTATGCCATGTTAGACCCCTAATTAAAGATTGTGAATTATTATATAGTTTTAGTTTGCATTATGCTCCTGAATTAGAAGAAGGTGATAACTATTACATTTGGTAAACTGATTTGCATTACATTAGACTGCTGATTTATTGTGAATGAATGATATTGTTTTATGATGCATTATACTGCTGAGTTATAAGAAATACTGTTTGCAGAAAGTCATCGCCTTATTTGTCTGGTTATAAGAGAACAGAGCATACTGCCCCATCTCAGCAGGAGCAGATAAACAGGGAGCCAAGGTCGTAGCTTAGGCGCTGTGTGAGAAAGAATGTGAATGTTTAGGCTTTTATGATTAGGTGGGGGCCACTAGAGGCTATAAGAGTTTGATCAAGGCTCCACCATTTTGAGATCTGATGCTGTCTGCTGTATGGTGTCCATCTCCCACGCGTGTGTTCATTAAATCATCGTTTGACTTGACCCGGCCGGACCAGTGTTGTTATTTTGGGTTTTCCTCTTGTATCCATCCCCAATATTTGAATCCGTAACAGTTTTGGGGGCTCGTCCTGTGGTATTGGGATGGAAGTTTTGGAGGCTTGGACGGTCCGAGGTGGTCAGACAGGCAGACATTATCCGGCAATCGAACTGAGTGGACAGGCGCCTTTTTAAAAGAGGTAGGCACAGGCCTGTTGATTTTATCCGAAGTGTGCTGAATTGGACGATAAAATTAAATGTCTATTCAGTAAAAGTTGCCGGTGAGTGTCTGTTTTGATTTTGATGAAAAAATCTCATGAGAATTGAAGCTGGAATAATGGTAATAAATAGCAGTTGGACTGCTGAGTGATAATAAATAGCAGTTGGACTGCTGAGTGATAATAAATAGCAGTTGGACTGCTGAGAGAATTTAGTTGGATAGGGAATTGGTCATTTAGTGGGTTAAAGTCCCCATTGGTCATGGTTGGACCGGCCTCAGTCATACTCTTGTCTTAGTGTGTTGACTGTTGTTTCAAATCATTACAAATTTTTTAAGAACGACAGTTGGACTGTTAAGAAGCGCATAGCCCGGAGGTTACGCTCCCTCCTGGCCGCGGACATGCGACCTTGACCTGTCGGCGAACAGGGTTAGTTCAGTTTGGCTTGACTGTGGGGTACAGGGCATCCTGGAATAAGCTAGGAGTTAGAGTCTCCTTACCGTTTGGAACGGTATCTGCGCTTTTTTGGGCAGCAAAGGTTGGACCTTGGGTGTTGGACACTTTTAAATTGAGTTATGGACTTTAGAGATGAGGCCAGAAACTGTTGGACAGATACTGGTTAATTGATCACAAAAAAGTTGGACTTTTTCGGTTGGACCGTTAACTTAAATTTGTCAAAATTGTTAGGCGCTAAAACTTTCAGGCCTGAGAGTGAGTGTAAATATAAGACGTCTTTGTAATATAATAGAAAGTTGAGTGTGAAACGAGGCTGCGTGTGACGACAGCGCGCTGCAGCGCTGCGAGCTATTTTGTGTGAACATGCAAATGAGGTGGCTGCTGTGAAGCCCACAGAGGACTTCCTGTTTAGCGTGTTATTGAGTTTTATAATTATGATTTGCAAACAATGATACATGCCTGTAATTAAAACGCTGATTTTGCTGATTATAATATTATAAATAAAGTTTTGAATGACTACGGTGAATGTTTGATGTTTGGCTGAGTTTTGATATAGGAGAGACGGCGTTGCAGCTGCTGGGGGTAAGTGACCGGAAATTTGCATGCCCATAAAAGGCAACTGCCTGACTGTGTGAACTATGCACCAAGAGAGAGAGAGTAAAATCTAGGCAGATGAACCAAATGGATGTTGTAAGAAAAATAGTAAATGAATGTTTTAGTCTCTTAATACAGGTGGATTTCTCTCAACCTGGAGACCTGAGTACAGCAGCAAAAGGATAGATTAACAGAATTGGGACGACAGACAGGCCAAGCTCTGGCTCAAAATGTTACAGCTTGACCTTTCACTTTGTCCGCACCTGAAAAAGAAGCTTAAAGGACATCTTCTCCTCCAGTTATCGGCTACCATCACTGGAAATTTTCAGGCAAGTTTTTCACTGAATTGTTTTTGGTACCATGTGTCCCTGAATCTCACAAGCAAGCTCTAATTCCTGGCTGAAGACATGGAATGCTGTTATTTAAGGTGGGAAATCAAAATTTGGGAAACAAAATTAAAAACACACACAATTAGAGAAATGCCTTGTTGGAGAAAAAAGTTAAAATAACCCACTCACAAAGGAAAACATCAAGAAACTTCAATCTGACGTGTACGGAAAAGACTCTGAGGTTTCTGCCCTCAGTAAGAACTCAAGGCATCAGAGCAGAAACTGAGCATGGCTCAGGAGGAGCTGGCTGCTAATCGAACCCATCAGTCAGGCTTGGAGTCCCAGATACAGGACTTGAAATCAGGCCGGAGCTTGCTGGAGTAGGAGGTTGCCAAATCTGACGAGAAGCTCCAACAGCAGGAGCAAACCCTGAAGGACCTACAGAAGCAAAAAGGGTCAAGTTCAGGAGGAGCTGGACAAGGAGAAGATGCAGGACACTGGAGAAAAGGACTGCCTCAATTGGGGCCAGAACCAGTATGGACAGAACTTTGGGCAGCAGCACCAATGGACCCAAACGAACTGAAAAGGAGGAGAGCAGGACTCCAGGGCACGGGCTTCAGGCCCTGGTTTACCCAGAACACCAGAACAGGAAAGTGATGAACACAAACACACACAAACACACACATCTACATACACTGACTCAGAATCAAGAGAAACACACATATGAACACATATGCACTCGTTGATTGACTGAGAAATGATACACACACACACACACACATACACATGTTTGTGCAATGAAGAGTGATACACACACGCTGATGCAATGAAGAATGCTTTACTAACAAATGCTATGCTGATACGCAAAATGCTGCACACAAACGTTCAAATATAGAATCTGTTACAACAACAAGAAGCCATTGATTGTTTATTGGTTAAATGCATTTCATGTCACCCAGAGGGCATTTGTGTAGATTTAGGGGACAGGGTCTAAAGCAGTTTGGTTATGAAAACAATGTCTGTGAGTGATGTCTGTTTATGGCTCAAGGCCTCGACTGAATTGTTTACTGTGCTTCACACAGCCTGATAAGGAGCAGTGGTACAGAGTGAAAATTATGAATTAACGGTGTGAGCCTTATTTCGGAGAGTCACATGTTTGTGATTGAGATTTAATTGAAGGAGGAACACACTGAAAAAAGAAAAAAAAAGAAAAGGGGGCCAGCCCTTGGATTTACGTAAGCATCCCACGTGTATTTAACACAATTGCCTCAGGCTTTAAAGATCTGTACAAAATTCAACAGGAAATCATAGCTTCCCTGTATTTCCTACATTGTTGGCATGCTGGTGAGTGCTGTTGCTCCACAGTAAGAAGGTCCTGGGTGCAAGTCCACAGTCTGGCTAGTTTGCAGTGGTTTCTCTCTGGGTATTCTGGTTTCCTGCCACAGTGAAAAGTCATGCAGCTGTTAGAGTTAGGTTAATTGATGATTCTAAATTATCCGTGAATGTAAGTGTAAATGGTTGTTTGTTTCTATGTGACAGACTGGTGACCTGTCCGGGGTGCACCCTGCCTCGTAACCTATCACTTCAGGGTTATTCCCAGCCCTCCTGCAATCAGGATAAAGATAGGAGGATGGTAGTTGTTGTAGACCCATTGAATTTTTATGGTAACCAGAATTTAGACTTTGTTGAACCGTAGGCAATATGAAGACAACATGTAGTATTTAAGGGACCAAGTAGAATTTGGATAAAAGTTATTGAATAGTGTTGAAATAAAATGACAGAATTGTGAAGGATTAAAGTATTCCAGGAGCTTAACTTACTCCATCTGAACATGTCTTAATCGTGTAATATGAACTCAAAATGCACAGGTTTACTGAATATGAAAAGGTTGTGTTGATTTAACTCAGTTGTTTAAGTTTCTATCAAAGCAAAACATTTGTGTGTAACTAGTGTCCACTATTGAATCAAATAAGTCCAACATGTTTTTTGTCAGTGCGAAAAGGAGTTACGGTACCTGTATGCTTACACAATATTGTCCCGGGACGGAGAAAAACTTTCTGGTGAAGTTTTGGTTGATTTTGGGTTTTGCTTAACACTAGGTTGATTTTATCAGTGAGGTTTGGATTGTTTTCTTTCTCTAAGAGAGAGAAAGATGGTTTTATGTTTGGACATGTTTCTAATTGGCCCCAGTATTTGTTATTATATGAGTATTTTATTGGTTACGTTTGTCTTTGCTTTTGTTACAGTGCACTGAAATAAGAACATCTGAGAGGAGTGATCCACCGGTGGTGATATTTTGGTATTTTGTGAGCTCCTGATTTAACAAATCAGCTCTTTAATCCAGGCCTGAGAGATTGAACTTTAAAGCGCTATAAAACATTCTTACTGAAAACAGTTGCAAAGTATTTTTCTCCATGATTATAATGGGCTCTGGAGAAATTCACTTATATGGGACATTGATCACATGAGAAGTCCTGAGCCTAAAAGGATTGCAGCGAGTCAATCCAGTCAAAAAAACAAGGAACTGTTTTTCCTTTAAAATGATGACGTCATCTTGCTGGTGATGGAGGCTCGAATAGGTTGCGTGTGAGACTCCATTATCAGCAATATCTGGTATGAATGTGTGTGAATGTATGCATGTGACTGGACTGTGATGGACTGACGACTAAAAGTTTAAACTGACTTGATACTGAGACAAAAACGGTACCGACTTTAGGATTAGTAAATGTCCACAAACAATTCACCCAGCCTGTAAAAGAAGGGTGGATGTTTTGTCTTGCTTTGTTTTGTTTTTGCAGGAGTAGAAGGAGGACAGAGACTAAAGGGGGAGGCTGTAGCTTCACATGAGTGTGAACTGCAGACTTAACCCTTTGGTTGCTAATTTTGAGTTACTGATGTTTCCATCAAGAAAATTGTGTTTTATTAGCTGTGTTTCGATTAATGCATCATATTATATTGTTGGGAATGTTAAATGCTAAAGTGAAGAGAAGCTTTGATTTCACTCATGACTGAACATGTTATTATTAACCATAGCAGGCCACTGTAAAAAGCCCATTAATTTTGATAGAAAAAAAAAGCAAAAAAAACGTCTATTGATGTCTATGAATAACAGGGGAATGATAGACTTGTCACATTCAAAATAGAGATATGTAATGACAAACACTGGTCCATGTCATTTAGGTTCTCCATTGAAATAGTCAATAATTTAGAAAAGTAGGATAGAACCGACAGGGGCATGTGCTGAGATGTGGTGCTGCACAAGAACAAGAGCAAAATAAAGAAAAATTATTGTGTTTAGCTTTGATAAATTCAAATTAAAATGTACCATTACACTCAGAGGATCAATATGAAATTCAATATATGCTAATTTTGTATGAAGTACATGACTGATAACTGTTCTGTCCTGAGCTTTTGTTTTTACAGCACCCACTTGACCACACCAACAGTTTCTCGCCACCAAAAGGGGTACTTGCAAAGAATAGGGAGGAATATCATCAGAAGTGGGAAAGGTAAGCCCCGATGGGGGTGATAACATCATTAATTTCACGTATGGTCAAATTCTTAAAATTTGACCCCTAACATGAAAAATTCTTCAAACATTTAGAGACAGAGTGGAGTTCTAGATAAACATAATGCAGCAAACCACATAAGGATGGAGCATTGGAATTAATAAGATGGTGAAATAACACACAGGAAAAATGTTGATCATGTTGATTATGTTTATTCCAGTGTGCAGAGATTGGCTAATCTGACCAGGAAATGTTATAAAATGGATTGTCGGAACAGTCAGCGTTAAAGTCACCTTTGACAGTCCAGACTAAGATGGCGTTGGACATCTTCAGGGCGGAAAAGGGTTGGTGTGACCAAGGTGTGGTTTGGCTTGTTGTATGTATATTTCAAGATGATATGGCTCTGGATGGACCAGTTACCAGGGCATGGAAGGAGGACAGACTTATTAAATGAGGAGAAGGAATTTTCTGGGATTGAAGATCCTCTGGGTGAGTGGTTGACTAAAAGCATGCATAAAATAAAAGCTATCTTTTGTTATTGATTGGTAATAGATTGATAATTGGCCACATTCACAGTTGTATTGACTTGTTGTGGACGTAGTCTACTTCATGTTTAAACACTCTAATTAACAGATTGAAAATAGTGACATTAAAGGAAGAATATGCAGCACCACCCTGTCAGATGCCAGTGCCGGTGGGGCTCAGTGATGAATCAGGTGAGCTGGATTCATGGCTGAATTAAAACATAGATGCCCCTGCTGTGGTCAGTAAGGGATATAAAGGGGGTGTTTTACTGTTATTGTAGCATCAGCATTATTGTTACATCAGAATCATATAACAAGCATTGCATTGAACATTTATTGAAGCTATTGACATTACATTAATATTTGTATTACAGTGATTGTTATAACCTCATGTTAATCTTCTATTTACAGGTGTCAAAAGTAGTCAACAAGTTCATGTTGAAGTGAAGTTCATAATAATACAGGTTTTGTTTGTAGACGATTGTGAAGACGCAGGCTCTGGGCGGAGCCAGGAGTTGAACAGATCTAACATGACAATTAAATTGATTTCATTCCCTAACACAGGATAACAAGATTGGAGCAACGACACTGGATAGGAGAAAGTTTGATACTTTCTAAGATATGAGGTCACTAACCTTTTCTTTTAATTTTCTAGCTTCATTGAATTGACACATGTTAGATTTAGAAATGGCTAATTTGTTTATGTCTTTTATTAGAATGAGTGGTTTTAATCATTTTCATACATACCTTGCAAATGTGCTTATAATGAGTTGGCACTCGGTCTTTTGAAGGTCATAAGCTTCGTTCGGCGATAGTCCGGACTGATAAAGTGTAGGAAATGCCAGTGCAGCGGGCTAAATGCAAACACGCTTACACACACATACACTAAATTAGGATAAGTCCTTGGGACATTCTGAATGTTCTAAACCAATTCTGAACCACCAAAAGATCAGTAGACAATAACATTAGATTGTTAGAGCTAGGAAGAGAGGTGTTTTGGTTTTCTGTCTCTTACAGAGAAAGGAACAGACACCAGACGAGGTCACAGATATACGAGGATCCTTCGCAGTAGAGACAGACACGGTGACTGCGGAAACATCAACTGGGTTAAAGTGTCATGGCATTTTGGGCTCCAGCTAAGTCACCTCAAAAGGATGGATCCCATAAACACAGCAATAACCATGAAGGGGTTGACGGAAATCCAGGAACACCAGACCAACGAGGTTCGAGAGGCTCTTGGTCATAAGGGGAACACCTTTCTGTTCCTTTTTCTGGGAAACACAGCTGTGACCCCAGAATACACAGATCATTGTTTGAAATCGGGGCAGAATAATCCCCTGATCTGTGCAACGACTGAAGGGTTGTCTAACCCCTGATGTTGAAGAAACAAGAGCAGAGGATCACCCGACTGGAAGACACTGGTGCCTACAGCAATAAAATAAAGGTTAAAAGCTCCTCGGACAGAGGTTCTAGTCTGAGTACGTTTGAAGGGTATAAGGTAGCACCGAAATAAAGCTGTGGGAGAACTGGGGAGTGATGGGAGTGCCATCTGTACCTACTATTGTTGTTGTTGTAATAATAGTTTTTCTTGCATCTGAACTGCGCAAACACAGAGGTCATCTCACATAGGGTTCACCCAACAGGGGGACAAAGGGCCTCAGGAGTAAGGAGAAATGAACCCGGCAACACTGGATTGCAGGGTGTAAGTGAGCTCTTTAAGTCTAAAGAGCTCATCAGGGGGAATTGTTGGATTATAATATTATCTTATGCCATGTTAGACCCCTAATTAAAGATTGTGAATTATTATATAGTTTTAGTTTGCATTATGCTCCTGAATTAGAAGAAGGTGATAACTATTACATTTGGTAAACTGATTTGCATTACATTAGACTGCTGATTTATTGTGAATGAATGATATTGTTTTATGATGCATTATACTGCTGAGTTATAAGAAAATACTGTTTGCAGAAAGTCATCGCCTTATTTGTCTGGTTAGAAGAGAACAGAGCATACTGCCCCATCTCACCAGGAGCAGATAAACAGGGAGCCAAGGTCGTAGCTTAGGCGCTGTGTGACAAAGAATGTGAATGTTTAGGCTTTTATGATTAGGTGGGGGCCACTAGAGGCTATAAGAGTTTGATCAAGGCTCCACCATTTTGAGATCTGATGCTGTCTGCTGTATGGTGTCCATCTCCCACGCGTGTGTTCATTAAATCATCGTTTGACTTGACCCGGCCGGACCAGTGTTGTTATTTTGGGTTTTCCTCTTGTATCCATCCCCAATATTTGAATCCGTAACAACAGTAAAACTTGAAAAAGTGCAGAACATTCAGTGATGCTCTAACTGTTGTAGAAAAACATGTTTAATACTTGCCTGAATGTTTTTGGATACAATAGCATCTGCCTGCCGTGGTTAAACTCTTATTGCAGCAATAGGATTTCAACCCACATGTGTGAGGAGCCCGGAGTCTTAACCCAGATCCTTAGACCACACAATCTAACACCTTACAATGCGGTGGACTTGAAGCACACTTGAGTAGCCACTAACCAGTCAGTGTTGACACTGTGAATAAAAATATATGAAACATCTGCACATGGTAAATGACTTTTGCAAAAGAATTTCTTTTATTCATGTATTACTCACATTATTTTATTGTATAATACCTTGGTGCCACTGGATTTTAGCATGTCTCTCACACTCATACTGGTAACAGATGGTATCTCAGGAAGTTTGAGGGAAGCATTCACACACAAAGGACCCAGAGTGGGAGGAGGAGTCTTTTGTCTCCTTCTCCACTGTAAGAGGTAGCAAGGGAGTGTGAAACTTTCTTTGGGGGTGGGGGGTACCAAAGGTGTGAAAACAGCTGTGTACTGCCTTCAGTTCCTGTAAGAGGTATGTAACTGAAGGCCATGCTAGACTCAGTTAGGGACTCTGCCCATCGTCTGCCCCGCGATGATGCATTCCTTCACCAAGCTTGGTTTCTGTTCTTGTTATTATTAAAGAATGTTAGCTACCACTCACCGCTTGTCTGCAGGCTTTATTGAATGGAAAACTTCCAAAACACTTAACATCAGCCTGGTTTGGAAGAATTGCTCTTGATGAGATTCCTGCTTGATTGTACTTGACAGACATTCTGTAACAGATTTGATTTCCACTGCAGCCCTTACAATTTATTGGTAGGGGATGGAAGAAACACGAAAAGAACCTGAAGACTATGGCAGCAGTGGGATTCGAACCCACTTCCCCGAAGAGACTGGAGCCTAAATCCAGCACCTTAGACCGCTCGGTCATGCTACCATTGTGAGTGAGGGCCTCATCGCAAAAATCTAGACAGTAAAACTTGAAAAAGTGCAGCACAAAATAGAAGCCCAGAACATTCAGTGATGCTCTTACTGTTGTAGAAAAACATGTTTAATACTTTTTGGCAGGTCCTGACCTGACCTTTGACCTGTCCTGGTCAAAAAATTTTCATCAACCCTGATTAACAATGGGCTCTTGGCTCAGTTTCATCATTGTCGATATGCAACTTGTCATAACCACTGATCAACAGGCAGGATCACCATTCACAGAGAGTCAAGGAACGGTTGCAATCACAGCATTGTAAGATGGCAAAAGACGTATCTTTAATGCACGCTCGCTTGTTTCAAAGATGCTCATTTGATTTTCACATAAACAGCCACCTTGACTCCCAGCTCAAACTAGCAGGCCTGCTTGTGTACATCCTCATCACTGAAAACTGTATAGTCCTGATCTGAACCGTTACCTGTTTTATGCCATGTGCTTAGCCAGAGGTTTGTTGCCTTACCTGATGTTTGCCTTCAGCCAACAACTTTGCCCCATTTAATCCATCGTGGGATTAACACAAAGAACACATTGGCTTGTGGGCACATTAAAGACATGTTCCCATACCGGGTGTTGAACCCGGGCCACCTGGGTGAAAACCAAGAATCCGAACCGCTAGACCATATGGGACTGGTTAGGTAACGCGCCACTGTCGTGCTCCTGGGTGAGAACCAAGAATCCTAACCGCTAGACCATATGGGACTGGTTAGGTAACGCGCCACTGTTGTGCTCCAGGGTGAAAACCAAGAATCCTAACCGCTAGACCATATGGGACTGGTTAGGTAACGCGCCACTGTCGTGCTCCAGGGTGAAAATCAAGAATCCTAACCGCTAGACCATATGGGACTGGTTAGGTATACGCCACTTTGGTGCTCCAGGGTGAAAACCAAGAATCCTAACCGCTAGATCATATGGGACTGGATAGGTAACGCGCCACTGTCGTGCTCCAGGGTGAAAACCAAGAATCCTAACAGCTAGACCATATGGGACTAGTTAGGTAACGCGCTACTGTCGTGCTCCTGGGTGAAAACCAAGAATCCTAACCGCTAGACCATATGGGACTGGTTAGGTAACGCGCCACTGTCGTGCTCCAGGGTGAAAACCAAGAATCCTAACCGCTAGACCATATGGGATTGGATAGGTAACGCGCCACTGTCGTGCTCCAGGGTGAAAACCAAGAATCCTAACCGCTAGACCATATGGGATTGGATAGGTAACGCGCCACTGTCGTGCTCCAGGGTGAAAACCAAGAATCCTAACCGCTAGACCATATGGGACTGGTTAGGTAACACGCCACTGTCGTGCTCCAGGGTGAAAACCAAGAATCCTAACCGCTAGACCATATGGGACTGGTTAGGTAACACGCCACTGTCGTGCTCCAGGGTGAAAACCAAGAATCCTAACCGCTAGACCATATGGGACTGGATAGGTAATGCGCCACTGTCGTGCTCCAGGGTGAAAAACAAGAATCCTAACCGCTAGACCATATGGGACTGGTTAGGTAACGCGCCACCGTCGTGCTCCTGGGTGAGAACCAAGAATCCTAACCGCTAGACCATATGGGACTGGATAGGTAATGCGCCACTGTCGTGCTCGTGCTCCTGGGTGAGAACCAGGCATTCTAACCGCTAGTCCATATGGGACTGCTCCACTGTCATGAAATCAAGGATACTCTTGTCACTCTGCAGCCTTGGTGAGACCAACATAGCAGCACCTTAATCAATTCTCCAGCGGTTGCAGGTTCTGCTCAAAAGCACATGACCAGGGAGTGGACTGGACTTGAAGCACACTTGAGTGGCATGCGGGAAAGTCCACTAACCAGTCAGTGATGAGACCATGAACAAAAAGACACAAAAATCATGCAAGTTGTAAATGACTTTAGAGCAGCTGACTAATGTGGTTTGGAAGAATTGCTCTTGATGACTTTCCTGCATGTTTGGACTTGACAGACGTTCTATAACAGATTTGATTTCCACTGTAGCCCTTACAATTTATTGGTAAGGCATGGAAGAAACAAAACTCTGCCGCTAGAACACTATGGCAGCAGTGGGATTCGAACCCACGCCTCCGAAGAGACTGGAGCCTTAATCCAGCATCTTAGACCGCTCGGTCATGGTACCGTTACAAGTAAGGACCTCATCTCAAAAATCTAGACAGTAAAACTTGAAAAAGTGCAGCACAAAATAGAGCACGATCTGATATCCTCGTGTTGGTGTTGTTCCCAGATCATCATACTAAAGGTTGTTCCAGGATCAACATTGCAAGTGACCAATCAGAATGTTGTGATGTCATACTTTTGCGACTTCGGGAAAAAACGGCGTAAAACAAAAAACTACTTAAGCTGCAAGAAACCGCCTTTGTCCGCCGATCAACGGACCCTAACCCTAACCCTAACCCTTAGGGTTAGGAAGCCTGGGACTTCCAGTGTTAATAAACGCTAAGCAGAATTGATACTGTCCTTGCAACATTGGAATTTCATAAATGCACGAATGGGTTGGTGCGCAAAAGAATAACGTCACAATAATGTGATTGGTCACTTGCAATGTTGAACCTGGAACAACATTTTCATGATGATCTGGGAACAACACCAACACGAGAATATCAGATCATCCCAAAATAGAAGCCCAGAACATTCAGTGATCCTCTTACTGTTGTAGAAAAACATGTTTAATACTTTTTGGACACAAAAACATCTGCCTGTCCTGGTTAAAACCTGTTCATCAACCCTGATTAACAATGGGCTCTTGGCTCAGTTTCATCATTGTCGATATGCAACTTGTCATAACCACTGATCAACAGGCAGGATCACCATTCACAGAGAGTCAAGGAACGGTTGCAATCACAGCATTGTAAGATGGCAAAACAGGTATCTTTAATGCACCCTCCCTTGTTTCAAAGATGCTCATTTGATTTTCACGTAAACAGCCACCTTGACTCCCCGCTCAAACTAGCAGGCCTGCTTGTGTACATCCTCATGACTGAGAACTGTATAGTCCTGATCTGAACCGTTACCTGTTTTATGCCATGTGCTTAGCCAGAGGTTTGTTGCCTTACCTGATGTTTGCCTTCAGCCAACAACTTTGCCCCATTGAATCCATCGTGGGATTAACACAAAGAACACATTGGCTTGTGGGCACATTAAAGACATGTTCCCATACCGGGAGTTGAACCCGGGCCGCCTGGGTGAGAACCAGGAATCCTAACCGCTAGACCATATGGGACTGCTCCACTGTCATGAAAATCAAGGATACTCTTGTCACTCTGCAGCCTTGGTGAGACCAACATAGCAGCACCTTAATCAATTCTCCAGCGGTTGCAGGTTCTGCTCAAAAGCACATTACAAGGGAGTGGACTGGACTTGAAGCACACTTGAGTGGCATGCGGGAAAGTCCACTAACTAGTCAGTGATGAGACCATGAACAAAAAGACACGAAAAACATGCAAGTTGTAAATGAGTTTAGAGGACCTGACTAATGCGGTTTGGAAGAATTGCTCTTGATGAGTTTACTGCATGTTTGGACTTGACAGACATTCTATAACAGATTTGATTTCCACTGTAGCCCTTACAATTTATTGGTAAGGCATGGACGAAACAAAAGTTTGTCGCTAGAACAGTATGGCAGCAGTGGGATTCGAACCCACGCCTCCGAAGAGACTGGAGCCTTAATCCAGCACCTTAGACCGCTCGGTCATGCTACCATTACGAGGAAGCACCTCATCTCAAAAATCTAGACAGTAAAACTTGAAAAAGTGCAGAACATTGAGTGATGCTCTAACTGTTGTAGAAAAACATGTTTAATACTTGCCTGAATGTTTTTGGATACAATAGCATCTGCCTGCCCTGGTTAAATTCTTATTGCAGCAATAGGATTTCAACCCACATGTGTGAGGAGCCCGGAGTCTTAACCCAGATCCTTAGACCACACAATCTAACACCTTACAATGCGGTGGACTTGAAGCACACTTGAGTAGCCACTAACCAGTCAGTGTTGACACTGTGAATAAAAATATATGAAACATCTGCACATGGTAAATGACTTTTGCAAAAAAATTTCTTTTATTCATGTATTACTCACATTATTTTATTGTATAATACCTTGGTGCCACTGGATTTTAGCATGTCTCTCACACTCATACTGGTAACAGATGGTATCTCAGGAAGTTGGAGGGAAGCATTCACACACAAAGGACCCAGAGTGGGAGGAGGAGTCTTTTGTCTCCTTCTCCACTGTAAGAGGTAGCAAGGGAGTGTGAAACTTTCTTTGGGGGTGGGGGGTACCAAAGGTGTGAAAACAGCTGTGTACTGCCTTCAGTTCCTGTAAGAGGTATGTAACTGAAGGCCATGCTAGACTCAGTTAGGGACTCTGCCCATCGTCTGCCCCGCGATGATGCACACCTTCACCAAGCTTGGTTTCTGTTCTTGTTATTATTAAAGAATGTTAGCTACCACTCAACGCTTGTCTGCAGGCTTTATTGAATGGAAAACTTCCACAACACTTAACATCACCCTGGTTTGGAAGAATTGCTCTTGATGAGTTTCCTGCATGTATGGACTTGACAGACATTCTGTAACAGATTTGATTTCCACTTCAACCCTTACAATTTATTGGTAGGGGATGGAAGAAACACGAAAAGAACCTGAAGACTATGGCAGCAGTGGGATTCGAACCCACGTCCCCGAAGAGACTGGAGCCTAAATCCAGCACCTTAGACCACTCGGTCATGCTACCATTGTGAGTGAGGACCTCGTCGCTAAAATCAGACAGTAAAACTTGAAAAAGTGCAGCACAAAATAGAGCACGATCTGATATCCTCATGTTGGTGTTGTTCCCAGATCATCATACTAAAGGTTGTTCCAGGATCAACATTGCAAGTGACCAATCAGAATGTTGTGATGTCATACTTTTGCGACTTCGGGAAAAAACGGCGTAAAACAAAAAACTACTTAAGCTGCGAGAAACCGCCTTTGTCCGCCGATCAACGGACCCTAACCCTAACCCTTTATTAAACGCTAAGCAGAATTGATACTGTCCTTGCAACATTGGAATTTCATAAATGCACGAATGGGTTGGTGCGCAAAAGAATAACGTCACAATAATGTGATTGGTCACTTGCAATGTTGAACCAGACAACATCATGAAAATGGAACAACATTTTCATGATGATCTGGGAACAACACCAACACGAGGATATCAGATCATCCCAAAATAGAAGCCCAGAACATTCAGTGATGCTCTAACTGTTGTAGAAAAACATGTTTAATACTTTTTGGACACAAAAACATCTGCCTGTCCTGGTTAAAACCTGTTCATCAACCCTGATTGACAATGGGCTCTTGGCTCAGTTTCATCATTGTCGATATGCAACTTGTCATAACCACTGATCAACAGGCAGGATCACCATTCACAGAGAGTCAAGGAACGGTTGCAATCACAGCTTTGTAAGATAGCAAAAGATGTACCTTTAATGCACCCTCCCTTGTTTCAAAGATGCTCATTTGATTTTCACATAAACAGCCACCTTGACTCCCCGCTCAAACTAGAAGGCCTGCTTGTGTACATCCTCATCACTGAAAACTGTATAGTCCTGATCTGAACAGTTACCTGTTTTATGCCATGTGCTTAGCCAGAGGTTTGTTGCCTTACCTGATGTTTGCCTTCATTTTATGCATCGTGGGATTAACACAAAGAACACATTGGCTTGTGGACACATTAAAGACATGTTCCCATACCGGGAGTTGAACCCGGGCCGCCTGGGTGAAAACCAGGAATCCTAACCGCTAGACCATATGGGACTGCTCCACTGTCATGAAATCAAGGATACTCTTGTCACTCTGCAGCCTTGGTGAGACCAACATAGCAGGACCTTAATCAATTCTCCAGCGGTTGCAGGTTCTGCTCAAAAGCACATTACAAGGGAGTGGACTGGACTTGAAGCACACTTGAGTGGCATGCAGGAAAGTCCACTAACCAGTCAGTGATGAGACCATGAACAAAAAGACACGAAAAACATGCAAGTTGTAAATGACTTTAGAGCAGCTGCCTAATGTGGTTTGGAAGAATTGCTCTTGATGACTTTCCTGCATGTTTGGACTTGACAGACGTTCTATAACAGATTTGATTTCCACTGTAGCCCTTACAATTTATTGGTAAGGCATGGAAGAAACAAAAGTTTGTCGCTAGAACACTATGGCAGCAGTGGGATTCGAACCCACGCCTCCGAAGAGACTGGAGCCTTAATCCAGCACCTTAGACCGCTCGGTCATGCTACCGTTACGAGTAAGGACCTCATCTCAAAAATCTAGACAGTAAAACTTGAAAAAGTGCAGCACAAAATAGAAGCCCAGAACATTCAGTGATGCTCTTGCTGTTGTAGAAAAACATGTTTAATACTTGCCTGAATGTTTTTGGATAGAATAGGATCTGCCTGCCCTGGTTAAATTCTTATTACAGCAATAGGATTTCAACCCACATGTGTGAGGAGCCCGGAGTCTTAACCCAGATCCTTAGACCACACAATCTAACACCTTACAATGCGGTGGACTTGAAGCACACTTGAGTAGCCACTAACCAGTCAGTGTTGACACTGTGAATAAAAATATATGAAACATCTGCACATGGTAAATGACTTTTGCAAATGTTGAGACAACGCTGGTCTCTGCGATTCTTTTGGTCCTGGTAGAGATCACGCGGAGATGTTTCCATGTTTTACACAATCCTTTTATTGTCCATTATTCTTACAGATGCATCTGGAGATCAGCACACTGCATTCCTATGCAGTCCTATGCTAAAGGCTGATCTAAAGAACTCCACACAACAGTTACAGTTATAACCTCTGGTCTCCTCCCCCTACAGTAAACACCCCCACAATGGAAATACACTAGTTCAATGGCCAAGGGTGCTGACACCCTGACCCCCACCTCCTTTTAAGGTAGTGTCCGTTTTCCCTTTGTCTACCCCTCACCCTCAGTAACTCTTGTTTCATGCCCTGGGGGTGGGGGTTGATTTTCCTTCTGCCCTGCACCTCAGTTCTTTGTTCCCATCCCAGGCCTATTTTCTATTTTGTATCCTTACACCCATTACCACAATATTATAGTGTTGCAAGCAATCACAACTATATTCTCTTTAACGTTGATGTATATTAAGGAATCTATTCTCAACAATCCCCCTTTTGATCTCTCCAATGAGAGATCACATCACACCTCTCCTTCATCCTAGGGCATAACTGGTTTCCTAAACCTGACCAGACCTGGTGTGAATGCTTTCGTCACTTCCTGAGATAAACTCTGTTTAACTGCTTGAGAAGGGTGGTGTGAAGTAGATAGCCTTCAACATCTATTCCCTCAGTCTTCTTTTTCCAGCGTGGGGTGAGTCTCTGCGTTCTTCCGTCTCTTCTTTCTTCAGTCTCAGGGGTAGACTACCCTGAGACCTTGCCACAGACCAGGGGATTATTCTGCCCCTGTGGTTGAGGTCTGGGTGTTCTCTGACTCGTCTGAGTCAGGGCTCGATTCCCCTATTGGTGCTCAAGTTGCTCCTTGCTCCTTCACCGACCTTCCTGGCTCCTAAGCTACTGTACACTAGCTCCAGTGGTACCCGGCTTCGCGTTTGCCCTTCAGTCGAACAGCGTGCGATGTCCTGTCCACCAACTCGATTGGTCCTGTCCACCTCGGCTCCAACCACTTTCTTTTAATCACTTTCAGATGTACCCACCAGACTTCTGACATTGTGCTTCCTGCAGCAAGCTGTGCTCTCTCTCTCTCTTGCTCGCTCTTGAAGCCTTCTCTCCAGGTCTCAGTCTGCATCTTATGGGTGATCTCCTTCAGTCAGTTTTGTTACTGAACCTGTAATTAAAAATTAAAACTACCCTGGCAAACCCCTTTTGCCACATGGTCCTTGCCATGTGTCAATTCAAAGCAATTAGAGATGCACAATAAAGTTGCCCATTCTCTTTTAAAAATTCCAGGGCTTCTCCCATAGAGTAGCTCTGCTCCAGGCCTGTAAACCTGTGTTTAAAAAATTGGCCAGTGGTGTTTCCTGTTGCAAATCATGTGATTAAATCATATGATTAACCCTCTGCTGTAGAAAAAGTGGTGTAGATGTTAGCCCAGTGCATCTTGTATGCACACTTTCTCACAGTGACCTCTGCACTGTAAATAATACAAGGTCATGAATAACACACTGCTGACCATTCACAGACACAAAAAGTGGCAATTAAAAGGTTAAGCCAGCACGGCCCAAAAGCCCATGCAACGTGCTGCTGTCATCTTTCTGCTCCTGTAAAAAGAAACATACATCCACCCTTTTGTCTCTCTGGGTGGAGGTGCAATCTTGCATATTGGTGTCAAGTCAGTCAAGTTTTTGTCAGTCCAGTCAGTCCCCGTGTTTATTGCTGATAGCAGAACCTCTTGTGTCGCATTAAGTTTCTACCGCCAGCAATATGACGACATTTCAAAAAGAACAAAAAAAGAATTTTAGAATGGATTACCTCGCGAAATCCTTTTAGGCAGGGACTCATTATCTGATTGCGTCCCAAATAAGTGACTTTCTCCAGAGCCCATTGTAATGTGGAGAAGCTCAGTTTGCGATAATTTTCAAGCCAAAAATTTAGTATAGCGCTTTCAGATCCAATCGTGCAGGCCTGCTTGTAGGAGAGAAAATTGTCAAACAAAACTTTCAGTGCACTGTTAAAAAATAAAAATACCAGAATAACCAAATATATAAAATCGTAGTCTTAGGACTATTCTAAGAATAGTCTTAGGACTATTCTGGGACAATATTCTTGTCCCAGAATATTCCTTCTCTAAAAATTAAAACACACCAAATCTAATTGGCAGGTTCAACTTGGTAACAAACGGAAAATGTATCAGCCAATTAAATCCCCAAACCTTTCATATTCATGTATTTTGTACTTATGTATGTCATTTTATTTACCTTCCCCCTTTTTTCTGAAACAAAACCTCTTTTGCTCTACCTTTTTGTTTCAGAAACACCTAAATAAAAATTAAAAATCTCAATCATAGTCAGGCACAGCTAAATCCTAATGCTTGCGAGTTACCATAGGCAACCACGCTGTGTGTTGTTAACCCCTTCTACAGGTACCCTCTTGTGATGTGTGCACTTCCTGTATGATTTTGTGCTACCCCCAGTACATGTTGTGTGCACGTGAAGTGTTGCCTTTCCGTTTTGTCCAGCAGTGCACTTGCATACCTCAGTGCTTGTCTTCCTCCCCGTTTTGTGGTGGTCTGGACACTTTTTCTATTCTTCACTTCAAGGCAGTCGTTTGTCTCCCTGGATTCCTTAACCCAATTTGATTCCCCAGACTAAAACAACATTCCTGTGTCCTCACTTGCTCCTCTCACTCCGTTCTCCTCTCCCACTTTGCAGTCCAATGGCAGTCAGTTCGCTTCAGCTTTGTCCTGTGTATTCTCCCACCGTCTCTTTCATTGCCATTTTGCTCCAAACATGGCAAATGTCAAACTCAGAAAGTCTCCTCAAAAGTCCTTCACCCACAGTGAAGTTGCAGCTTGCTGGAACTGCATCTCTCCATCCATTCAGTCGTGATGATGGATCTTCTCTTTCTTTCTCTGATGTCGTTTGCCCATAGCGCTGCTGGACCTCTATGCTCAGGACTCTGCTGTTGTCTCTTGGCCTGCTGTCCACTGTTGATGTTCATGTCTGTGCTTCTGGAACTGCACTCCGTGTCTTCAAGAAGCGATTAGCTTCCTTGGAGCTTGCTTTTTCAGGATGAGGACGGGAAGCTGCAAAACAATTCAGCCAAAACTTGGGCTGGGTGTTTCTAATGATCTTTACCTATAATTGTCTTCCGACTGCTGCTTGTGGAGAATTGATCAAGGTCCATCTCCCCACCTGCAAGTGACACACTGAGACAACTTGATCATTCACTGTCCTGGTCTGGAGTCTGTGGACTCCGTGTTTATGTTTAAGTTTATTAACATTCTGTGGTTTTGTTTATTTTGGGTTGTCTCTAATTATCCCTAGTGTTTTGTGTCCTCTGTGCCCTCCTGTTCCACATTCCTATGTTCTGTCTCCCCAGTCTGTGTTAAATTTGCATCTGTGTTAGAGTTCAGTTGGTGTGTTTCCTGTTTTATTTTGAAGGTCTTTCAGTGTTTCTAGTTTCACTTCCCCTTGTGTTGTAATGTCCAATTAATTCCAGCCGTGTCTCTCTCCTGTCTTAAAAACCCTGAAAGTAAGATTTTAGTTGTTCTTGACTGAGAAAAACAAAACCCTCTTCATATTATTATTACTTTTTTTTCATCAACCACACTCCTATTCTGTTTTTCTTTTGTGTCCACTAAGGGCAGCTGGTGACCTGCAGTATCACCCGCTCCCCCCAGTTGGAGACAGTTCCCCTCTCACAATTCCACACATTTTGTTTTGGTATTTTTTCTTTTCATTTTTACCCTTTTTTTTTTTTACCCCATTGTTTTACACCCACACATCAACCTCTTAATCCACTTCTCCAACCTCTCTTTTCCTTTCTCCCCAACTGCTCTCATCTAGTTGTTGATCAAATTCTCCATATTATTACTATTATTGTTTTGTCAATAATCCCCTGTAATCCGCTCTGTCTCCCCTTTTGTCCCTCAAAGGAACACACACACACACACACACACCTCTATTTTGCTCCTCACCTCCATTTTGCCCCCCAGGGCACTTACACACACCTCCTCCATTTTGGTCGTCAGGTAGTTTAAACACACACCTACACAACTTTCCTTTGTCCTCAAAGGAGCACCCCCCCACACACACCTTTTGTTCTTCAGATTCAGCCACATGCTACTCTCTGCACAATCACACTTTGCAAACCTAAGATTTCTTAAAACACAAACTCACAACAAAGTAGAATTTAGGGAGGAATTTTAACCAATCTTCTCCCTCGGCCTCAAACCATTTTAGTAGAATTTAGGGAGGAATATTTAGCCAATCTTCTCCCTCGGCCTCAAACCGTTTTAGTAGAATTTAGGGAGGAATATTTAACCAATCTGCTCCCTCGGCCTCAAACCGTTTTAGTAGAATTTAGGGAGGAATATTTAGCCAATCTTCTCCCTCGGCCTCAAACCGTTTTAGTAGAATTTAGGGAGGAATATTTAACCAATCTGCTCCCTCGGCCTCAAACCGTTTTAGTAGAATTTAGGGAGGAATATTTAGCCAATCTTCTCCCTCGGCCTCAAACCGTTTTAGTAGAATTTAGGAAGGAATATTTAGCCAATCTACTCCCTCGGCCTCAAACCGTTTTAGTAGAATTAGGGGGTCCTAAATCAAACCAGGCATCAAACCTAGCTCCAGAAACGCCGTCTGGGCCTATGAATTCGTCAACTCATAGGAGGGGCAGCCACATCCAAGGACAATGGAATTTAGAAAGTCCTGCTTTCTGGGCCTCCAACCCACACTTTTAGAGAAACCAGCTCTGTTCTACACACATCTCTTATCAAAATTTACGGACTTCTGCGTTCAGGACACTTTTGGGTGAAATTTAGCTTAATTTCCAATATGCAGATTTGATTAAACAGGTTCTGCTTACCTTGTTTTTTGCCGGCAATGCCCTCAGTGTCCATTCCGCTTCAGCCAAGGTCCAAATGGAGATCAACTACCAAGATCCGGGTCACGGGCACCAAATTGTTGCGACAACGCCGGTCTCTGCGATTCTTTTGGTCCTGGTAGAGATCACGCAGAGATGTTTCCATGTTTTACACAATCCTTTTATTGCCCATTATTCTTACAGATGCATCTGGAGATCAGCACACTGCATTCCTATGCAGTCCTATGCTAAAGGCTGATCTAAAGAACTCCACACAACAGTTACAGTTATAACCTCTGGTCTCCTCCCCCTACAGTAAACACCCCCACAATGGAAATACACTAGTACAGTGGCCAAGGGTGCTGACACCCTGACCCCCACCTCCTTTTAAGGTAGTGTCTGTTTGCCCTTTGTCTGCCCCTCACCCTCAGTAACTCTTGTTTCATGCCCTGGGGGTGGGGGTTGATTTTCCTTCTGCCCTGCACCTCAGTTCTTTGTTCCCATCCCAGGCCAATTTTCTATTTTGTATCCTTACACCCATTACCACAATATTATAGTGTTGCAAGCAATCACAACTATATTCTCTTTAACGTTGATGTACATTAAGGAATCTATTCTCAACACAAAAGAATTTCTTTTATTCATGTATTAATCACATTATTTTATTGTATAATACCTTGGTGCCACTGGACTTTAGCATGTCTCTCACACTCATACTGGTAACAGATGGTATCTCAGGAAGTTGGAGGGAAGGATTCACACACAAAGGACCCAGAGTGGGAGGAGGAGTCTTTTGTCTACTTCTCCACTGTAAGAGGTAGCAAGGGAGTGTGAAACTTTCTTTGGGGGTGGGGGGTACCAAAGGTGTGAAAACAGCTGTGTACTGCCTTCAGTTCCTGTAAGAGGTATGTAACTAAAGGCCATGCTAGACTCGGTTAGGGACTCTGCCCATCGTCTGCCCCGCGATGATGCATTCCTTCACCAAGCTGGTTTCTGTTCTTGTTATTATTAAAGAATGTAAGCTACCACTCACCGCTTGTCTGCAGGCTTTATTGAATGGAAAACTTCCACAACACTTAACATCACCCTGGTTTGGAAGAATTGCTCGTGATGAGATTCCTGCTTGATTGTAGTTGACAGACATTCTGTAACAGATTTGATTTCCACTGCAGCCCTTACAATTTATTGGTAGGGGATGGAAGAAACACGAAAAGAACCTGAAGACTATGGCAGCAGTTGGATTCGAACCCACGTCCCCGAAGAGACTGGAGCCTAAATCCAGCACCTTAGACCGCTCGGTCATGCTACCATTGCGAGTAATGACCTCATCGCAAAAATCTAGACAGTAAAACTTGAAAAAGTGCAGCACAAAATAGAAGCCCAGAACATTCAGTGATGCTCTTACTGTTGTAGAAAAACATGTTTAATACTTTTTGGACACAAAAACATCTGCCTGTCCTGGTCAAAACCTGTTCATCAACCCTGATTAACAATGGGCTCTTGGCTCAGTTTCATCATTGTCGATATGCAACTTGTCATAACCACTGATCAACAGGCAGGATGACCATTCACAGAGAGTCAAGGAACGGTTGCAATCACAGCATTGTAAGATAGCAAAAGATGCACCTTTAATGCAACCTCCCTTGTTTCAAAGATGCTCATTTGATTTTCACATAAACAACCACCTTGACTCCCCGCTCAAACTAGCAGGCCTGCTTGTGTACATCCTCATCACTGAAAACTGTATAGTCCTGATCTGAACAGTTACCTGTTTCATGCCATGTGCTTAGCCAAAGGTTTGTTGCCTTACCTGATGTTTGCCTTCAGCCAACAACTTTGGCCCATTTAATCCATCGTGGGATTAACACAAAGAACACATTGGCAGGTGTAAAGACATGTTCCCATACCGGGAGTTGAACCCGGGCCGCCTGGGTGAAAACCAGGAATCCTAACCGCTAGACCATATGGGACTGCTCCACTGTCATGAAATCAAGGATACTCTTGTCACTCTGCAGCCCTGGTGAGACCAACATAGCAGCACCTTAATCAATTCTCCAGCGGTTGCAGGTTCTGCTCAAAAGCACATTACAAGGGAGTGGACCGGACTTGAAGCACACTTGAGTGGCATGCGGGAAAGTCCACTAACCAGTCAGTGATGAGACCATGAACAAAAGACACGAAAAACATGCAAGTTGTAAATGACTTTAGAGGACCTGACTAATGTGGTTTGAAAGAATTGCTCTTGATGACTTTCCTGCATGTTTGGACTTGAGAGACGTTCTATAACAGATTTGATTTCCACTGCAGCCCTTACAATTTATTGGTAAGGCATGGAAGAAACAAAACTTTGTCGTTAGAACACTATGGCAGCAGTGGGATTCGAATCCACGCCTCCGTAGAGACTGGAGCCTAAATCCAACACCTTAGACCGCTCGGTCATGCTACCATTACGAGTAAGGACCTCATCTCAAAATTCTAGACAGTAAAACTTGAAAAAGTTTCAGTTCAATCCCAGTCTGCAGGCTTGGATGGTTTCTCAGGCTTTGGTAACCAGTTGATGGGTCATCAGAAGGGAATCTTTCCTTTTTCTAAAGGACGTGACTTTAAGATATATTGTATATGAGGAATATATTTTTGTAGGTCTGTTTTTACCTTACAATGAAGAGTCCCGTGAAAATGGTCAGGTCCAAGCACAGAACTGAACATAAGTGAAAAAGCAGCCAGTGTCCAAAGAAAAACCCAGAGACCACTTTGACATGACAGGACAGTCATAAAGGCGTAAGGGGTGGTTCAAGACTTTTGCACAGTACTGTATATCTCAAGCTGGACTGCTTGGGGACAGCGGTCCTGAATCTATGCAGCTTTTTTTCCTGTAGCAACTGCCTCATATTAAAAAAGTAGATGAATATTGAAATGATGTGGTTATTTTATTTTAGTATTTTACTTTTTTATCACTACTTTAAGTGATTCTTTACATTCTCTACTCGTAAAAATGTTGCTGACTTGCTTCATGTTCACCAATCAGACATAACATTATGACCACTGATAGGTGAGGTGATTATCTCTTCATCATGACTCCTGTTGGTGTGTAAAATATTAGAAAGTAAATGAGTCAGATCCACAGAGGCCCAGCAGGACTTTAAGGATCTGTTGCTAACATCTTGGTGGCAGACACCACAGGACATCTGCAGGGCAGTGTTGCCAACTCCTCAGTAAGGAAAATCGGTATTGGTTGTCCTAAAAGTCGCTAGAAGTCGCTAAATGACGTCATCGCCTAATTTGCATAATTGGTCATGCTAATATAATTGTAACCTACGTTGTTGGAGAGAGAAATAACATCGTGGAAGAGACATAAAGTGAGTAAAAAACGTCTTAAATGCATTTAGAGTTTATTTAGAACTACGAATTAAATTTATTTTAGCAATTATTGTTTTTTGTAATGTCACAATTCCAACCCAGCTCCTTTATCCGGGCTTGGACCGACAAAAGTGACCCGAAATTGGCACTCTGGTGGAGTTACTTTGTGTGTGTGTGTTTATAAGTAGTTTTAAACCTGATCCACAAAACAGCATAACAGTAAAAGAAGAATTGACTGCGTTACAGTCAGTGCGGGAGCAGCGGCTTCGCTCATGCGCGATTCATTTGCAGTTGGGACGCATAGGTGTGAACGTCTTCTGCCCTGATAGCAGCCGGGGGAGGACTATCCTCCGCCCGTGAGCGCTTTGGCACGGGCGAGGTGCCCACGGCAGCAGCGCTGCTTGTTGAGAGTAAAAGCGATACGCGCTTCACGTCAAAAAGTCGTCATAAATAAGTCTCCAATAATACCAGAAAAAGTCGCCAGATTTGTCGCTAGTCGCTTTTTAGAAAAGAAGTCGCTAAGGGGGGTTGAAAACTCGCTAAATATAGCGTTGGCAACTTAGCGACTCGCTAAGTTGCCAACGCTGCTGCAGGGCTCCAGCGGAGTCCACGTCTCGACGGGAACGTCATTATTAGGCAGGTGGTCGTATTGGTGTATTTGGTAAATTGAGTGATACTCTTATAGCACGTTTCTACTCTGAGTACTCAAAGTGCTTTTTACTACATGCTACCTTCACCCATTCACATGCACAAATTCATACAGTGCTTTTTTCTATGACTTCAAACGTATTCACACGTATTAGCTACTGAGATGTGTCAGCAGAGCTAAGAAATGGGAACTGACACCCTCTGTTTAAAAGCAACACCCTACTGAGAGATCAGCTGCTATTTGGTGCTCTGCGTACATGTAACTATATGTAACTACATACAGTATAACTACATAAAGGCTTAACCACCGACTTAGCCTGTCAGTAAACTGTTTCTTTCAATCCTCACATGGCAGGAGGAAATGTTTCACTGCCCACCTCAACAAAACCGTGACACAAAAGCCTAGTTTTCATTTTAAATCACATCAAACTCATTAACATGAATTTCATCAGTAACTTTGGCTGTGCAAACAAAAGATCTTTCACTTCAAACAGCTTCTTGTGACCTTTGACACTAGCTCCATCACTTTCTCGACAAATAGAGACAAATTAAATAGAATTTGCACAACAAGAAAATTCAGTTGGTAAAAAAGAAGAAGCATTCAGTGAGTTCAGTACTCGTCACGTGTTTTCAAAACCGAGCTGCAGAGTCGACAACAGCAGAGTGGCCACAACCCTCTAATCACTCAACCTCTCACTCCACACCAAGCCAGGAGTCACTCAGTGTCTGTGTCACTAGAAATATTACCTGTGGAGTGACGTCCCTGCACAGAGCGTCAGCCTTTAATTTGGCAGGACTCGTCTTATCAAGCACAGCTGACAGCCACTAAATTCACCGTGAAACTAGACGTCAGATTTCCTTTTTGACTTGACTTTTTATGAACGTTGCCACTTGATATCCTGATATGTGGAACCTACTTTGTAACAGTAAGTTCCACATACCAGGTCTGTCTTGGCCCTGGGTCATGTGACCCAGTATTCTGAGTTCTTGTTTGTTATTCTTTTTAGTCTAGTTTCATTTCGGTTTATCTAGTTACATTCTGCCATGTTTCATGTCCAAGTTTTCTTTGTTTGTCAAGTTCAAGTCATGTCTGGATTTCCTTATGTTTCCTGTTTTATTTTGAAAGAGTTTTGTGTTATGTTTAGTTTCACGTGTCCTGTCATTATGTTAATTGTTGTCAGCTGTTTTCCCCATGTGATTCTACTTCCTTTGATCATTCCTTATGTGTATTTAGTCTGTGTGTTCCACTCAGTCAGTGTCAGATCGTCTGTTAACCTCACCACAGTTTTCATAGGTTTACTCCATTGTTTCTCTGTGTTTTCTAGTTTACTCAGTGTTCACAGTTTGTCATAGTTTTTCACTGAGTGTCACAGCCTTTTTGTTAACACAGTGTTCATAGCCTCCTTAGTTTCCCTAGTTCCTTGTTTTTTCTTCTGCAATCAGCCAATAAAGGCTCGCGTTATTTTTGAAACTACGTTTTGTGTCCACCATGTCTGCATCTGGGTCTACCTCTTTCCTCACCCCGCTGTGACAAGGTCTCTGTTGCAGACTTCGTCTATACAGAAAAAAGTAAAAAGCAGCTCGTTACAGCTCGTTTCCTCCCTAAACTGTTCTCTGTCCCACCTCTGTGTCTGTGTGCTGCAGAGTGGCAGAAGACTCAGGCCCATAAACACAGAGAGCAGCTGCTGCTCCAGGAGCTGGTGTCACTGGTGAACCAGAGGGATGAACTGGTCCACAGTATAGATGCCAAGGAGAGAGGGTGAGACACACGATACACACATGATAAACTATTCCTACACTTTCAGATTCAACTAAAAAGTGAATTTCATTAGCAGCCTGTATGAAACATCACAACGAGCCTGTGAGCAAATCATGGTTTCATATTCAGCTTTCAAACACTACTTCCATCTTTTTTGCATTTTTTACTGAACCTCTTGACTCAGCAATAAGACGGTGATAACATCAGTAGTTTTTGAACAGATTTACTAGTTTCTGATGAGGAATTTACTCCTGTTTAACTGGCCTCACCTTCTGTTTGTAAATGGTAAATGACCTGAAGTCTCAGCCATTCATATACGTTCATACAAGAACAATCTTCCAGTTAGAAGATGACCCGCTCTTCCTCTTGAGCTGCCGTCACCTCACTCATAACTGAAAGACACTTTTAAAGAAAAATGGACATCCACAGTTTTCCCGACACAAAAACATGTGCAGGCAGCTTGTAACCATCTCTCCTCTGGTCCTCAGAGCCGTGGAGGAGGATGAGCGTCTGGAGCGTGGCCTGGAGCAGCGCAGGAGGAAGTATGCTAAACAACAGAAAGAGAAGTGTGTGATGCAGTGACCACCGCAAACTTCCAAATGTTGGGCCAAGGCAGTTTTCTCTCCTCTGTCACCTGCTATCAGAATGAATGATGTGGTTTTAGGTTAGCAGTAAGTGCACATGCACACTGAATCTGAGAAGATTCAGAATTTACATTAAAGTTTGGCTTGAGTGGAAGTTTTGCTCTGCTTTCCATTTTTAATGTCTCAACATGTGCCACTAGGAACCCTTTTGTTACCTGATATATGCACTAGTTAAACCTCATGAACTGTTTGTAACGATGCAAAGTGGGTTTGAGTGTGGAAATGGTTGGAAAGCCTAGAATAGCTGGCTTAGACTACGGATGATCTATAGATCGTAGAAAGCTCCAGCAGCACAAAGCCAACAGCTTTACAACATTACAAAAAGCATCCGTGTCTCCTGTGTGGGTCCGTTTTGTTTAAAGTTAATGGTTTCAAGCTGAATTCGGTGTAACGTGTGATTTTCAACAGCAGAAATGTAACTGAAACATGAGTCGCCCTGTTGAAATGTGAATGATGTCACTCGCCCTCTGCTCAGCGTGTCAAATCAAAGTTTGTATTTAAGTGTCTCAGAGGTTTTATCTTGTGTGTTTGCAGTTCTCTGTTCATCATTCGTGTGTACTACAGCTTACATCTCGCCAAAAGCAGCGCCTTTTTTAAAGTTTTATTAACACCTGTTACATTTAAAATATTTGTAAAGACGGGAAAATACTAAAAGCTTAAATACATACACATTTGATGCAATTTTGAATGTGTTTTAAACTGTGGGATTATATTTGGAATTCTTCCATAGAAATTCAAAGTCAATAAACCTTCCTGACACAAAACTGCTTTTGTTACTTTGTTGTCACTTTCTTCTTCTTCTTGTTGCTTTAGCGACAAAAAGTAAAACACTGCTGAGGATTTTATAAAGACTTGTTTGTTCAAAACAAAACAAAACAAAAAAACAAAATAAGGTGGTTTTCAGAATATCAAATAATTGTACGTGGATGCATGTATAGCTGTATGATTACAGTGTAAAACCTCACTGAACAATAACATGCAGCATGTGTCATAGAGTGACCTGCTGTTTCACATACAAACATTAGGACTGGCTGTAGCTCAGGAGGTAGAGCATGTCACCTACTGATCGGAAGGTTGGTGGTTCGATTCCTGGTTCTGGATGTCAAGTATCCTTGGGCAAGATACTATCCCCAACTTGCTCTCCGATGCATCCATCGGTGTGTGAATGTGTGTGAATGTACTTAGAAAGCGCTATGTATAGATAAAGTGCTTGTGAGAGTGGGTGAATGAGGCATGTTGTATAGAGTGCTTTGAGCACTCCAGGGAGAGTAGAAAAGCGCTATATAAGAATCAGTCCATTTACCATTTTGTGGATATTTAACAGGCCATTTACAGACTAACATGTAATAATGAGATATATCAATCCTAAACGGCATACCTTTGTGTACATGTCATTATTAAAGTGTTTATGATAGTTATTTTTAATTTCATCAGACACTTTCCTGTCACAGTTTGGCTGAGATGCTGACTGTGTGGAGTGAGGCGGTGGACCCAAGTGCAGAGAGACAAAACGTGACGTAACAGAAAACGAGCCATTTATTAAGGCTGGCAAAACTAAACCTAAACCGGGTGAACTGAGGCTAAACATAAAAAATCATGGAAAAGAAACAAGAACATAGAAACCTGACATGAAGACCTGGCATGAATTCAAAACCCTGGAAACATGACATGGACACAAGGCAGGAAAACAGACGGGCGAGGAATGAACGGAAACACACAGGAAGTGATCGGGGGAAGTGGAAACACATGGGGAAACAGTTGATTAGAAGGCACATAATGAGCCACAGGGGAAGTGAAACTAAACACACTGAACATGATACCAGACCTCTTCAAAATAAAACAGGAAACATAAGGCACGCAGACATGAAATTTCTGGATTTCTCGACACACACTCTGAAACCTTGGCACATCACTAGTGGCATCCCATTCTTAATCCATAGGGTTTAATATAATGTCATCTCGCCCTTTTCTTCTATAACATCCTCCAATCTTCTTTCCACAAGTGTGTATATGGGAGCCTTTTACCATTTGTCCTGAAGTGGCCCTCACCAACTACAAATGCCAGAGCCCTGCTTTGTTTCTGTAATTTGAGGTCATCATATTTTTTATTTTACAAATTTGATAAGTTATTAGTAAAAAAGAGCACCTTTTTTATGTAAAATGGTTTTATTTTGTGTTGTGAATTATTGGTTAATGCACCCTCCCTTGTTACAAAGATGCTCATTTGATTTTCACATAAACAGCCACCTTGACTCCCCGCTCAAACTAGCAGGCCTGCTTGTGTACATGCTCATCACTGAAAACTGCATAGCCCTGATCTGAACCGTTACCTGTTTTATGCCATGTGCTTAGCCAGAGGTTTGTTGCCTTACCTGATGTTTGCCTTCAGCCAACAACTTTGCCCCATTTAATCCATCGTGGGATTAGCACAAAAACACATTGGCTTGTGGGCAGATTAAAGACATGTTCCCATACCGGGAGTTGATCCCAGGCCACCTGGGTGAAAACCAGGAATCCTAACCGCTAGACCATATGGGACTGCTCCACTGTCATGAAAATCAAGGATACTCTTGTCACTCTGCAGCCTTGGTGAGACCAACATAGCAGCACCTTAATCAATTCTCCAGCGGTTGCAGGTTCTGCTCAAAAGCACATTACAAGGGAGTGGACTGGAATTGAAGGACACTTGAGTGGCATGCGGGAAAGTCCACTAACCAGTCAGTGATGAGACCATGAACAAAAAGACACGAAAAACATGCAAGTTGTAAATGACTTTAGAGGAGCTGACTAATGTGGTTTGGAAGAATTGCTGCTGATGAGTTTCCTGCATATTTGGACTTGAGAGACGTTCTATAACAGATTTGATTTCCACTGTAGCCCTTACAATTTATTGGTAAGGCATGGACGAAACAAAAGTTTCTCGCTAGAACACTATGGCAGCAGTGGGATTCGAACCCACGCCTCCGAAGAGACTGGAGCCTTAATGCAGCACCTTAGACCGCTCGATCATGCTACCATTACGAGTAAGGACCTCATCTCAAAAATCTAGACAGTAAAACTTGAAAAAGTGCAGCACAAAATAGAAGCCCAGAACATTCAGTGATGCTCTAACTGTTGTAGAAAAACATGTTTAATACTTGCCTGAATGTTTTTGGATACAATAGGATCTGCCTGCCCTGGTTAAATTCTTATTGCAGCAATAGGATTTCAACCCACATGTGTGAGGAGCCCGGAGTCTTAACCCAGATCCTTAGACCACACAATCTAACACCTTACAATGTGGTGGACTTGAAGCACACTTGAGTAGCCACTAACCAGTCAGTGTTGACACTGTGAATAAAAATATATGAAACATCTGCACATGGTAAATGACTTTTGCAAATGTTGAGACAACGCCGGTCTCTGCGATTCTTTTGGTCCTGGTAGAGATCACGCGGAGATGTTTCCATGTTTTACACAATCCTTTTATTGTCCATTATTCTTACAGATGCATCTGGAGATCAGCACACTGCATTCCTATGCAGTCCTATGCTAAAGGCTGATCTAAAGAACTCCACACAACAGTTACAGTTATAACCTCTGGTCTCCTCCCCCTACAGTAAACACCCCCACAATGGAAATACACTAGTTCAATGGCCAAGGGTGCTGACACCCTGACCCCCACCTCCTTTTAAGGTAGTGTCCGTTTTCCCTTTGTCTGCCCCTCACCCTCAGTAACTCTTGTTTCATGCCCTGGGGGTGGGGGTTGATTTTCCTTCTGCCCTGCACCTCAGTTCTTTGTTCCCATCCCAGGCCTATTTTCTATTTTGTATCCTTACACCCATTACCACAATATTATAGTGTTGCAAGCAATCACAACTATATTCTGTTTAACGTTGATGTACATTAAGGAATCTATTCTCAACAATCCCCCTTTTGATCTCTCCAATGAGAGATCACATCACACCTCTCCTTCATCCTAGGGCATAACTGGTTTCCTAAACCTGACCAGACCTGGTGTGAATGCTTTCGTCACTTCCTGAGATAAACTCTGTTTAACTGCTTGAGAAGGGTGGTGTGAAGTAGATAGCCTTCAACATCTATTCCCTCAGTCTTCTTTTTCCAGCGTGGGGTGAGTCTCTGCATTCTTCCGTCTCTTCTTTCTTCAGTCTCAGGGGTAGACTACCCTGAGACCTTGCCACAGACCAGGGGATTATTCTGCCCCTGTGGTTGAGGTCTGGGTGTTCTCTGACTCGTCTGAGTCAGGGCTCGATTCCCCTATTGGTGCTCAAGTTGCTCCTTGCTCCTTCACCGACCTTCCTGGCTCCTAAGCTACTGTACACTAGCTCCAGTGGTACCCGGCTTCGCGTTTGCCCTTCAGTCGAACAGCGTGCGATGTCCTGTCCACCAACTCGATTGGTCCTGTCCACCTCGGCTCCAACCACTTTCTTTTAATCACTTTCAGATGTACCCACCAGACTTCTGACATTGTGCTTCCTGCAGCAAGCTGTGCTCTCTCTCTCTCTTGCTCGCTCTTGAAGCCTTCTCTCCAGGTCTCAGTCTGCATCTTATGGGTGATCTCCTTCAGTCAGTTTTGTTACTGAACCTGTAATTAAAAATTAAAACTACCCTGGCAAACCCCTTTTGCCACATGGTCCTTGCCATGTGTCAATTCAAAGCAATTAGAGATGCACAATAAAGTTGCCCATTCTCTTTTAAAAATTCCAGGGCTTCTCCCATAGAGTAGCTCTGCTCCAGGCCTGTAAACCTGTGTTTAAAAAATTGGCCAGTGGTGTTTCCTGTTGCAAATCATGTGATTAAATCATATGATTAACCCTCTGCTGTAGAAAAAGTGGTGTAGATGTTAGCCCAGTGCATCTTGTATGCACACTTTCTCACAGTGACCTCTGCACTGTAAATAATACAAGGTCATGAATAACACACTGCTGACCATTCACAGACACAAAAAGTGGCAATTAAAAGGTTAAGCCAGCACGGCCCAAAAGCCCATGCAACCTGCTGCTGTCATCTTTCTGCTCCTGTAAAAAAAAACATACATCCACCCTTTTGTCTCTCTGGGTGGAGGTGCAATCTTGCATATTGGTGTCAAGTCAGTCAAGTTTTTGTCAGTCCAGTCAGTCCCCGTGTTTATTGCTGATAGCAGAACCTCTTGTGTCGCATTAAGTTTCTACCGCCAGCAATATGACGACATTTCAAAAAGAACAAAAAAAGAATTTTAGAATGGATTACCTCGCGAAATCCTTTTAGGCAGGGACTCATTATCTGATTGCGTCCCAAATAAGTGACTTTCTCCAGAGCCCATTGTAATGTGGAGAAGCTCAGTTTGCGATAATTTTCAAGCCAAAAATTTAGTATAGCGCTTTCAGATCCAATCGTGCAGGCCTGCTTGTAGGAGAGAAAATTGTCAAACAAAACTTTCAGTGCACTGTTAAAAAATAAAAATACCAGAATAACCAAATATATAAAATCGTAGTCTTAGGACTATTCTAAGAATAGTCTTAGGACTATTCTGGGACAATATTCTTGTCCCAGAATATTCCTTCTCTAAAAATTAAAACACACCAAATCTAATTGGCAGGTTCAACTTGGTAACAAACGAAAAATGTATCAGCCAATTAAATCCCCAAACCTTTCATATTCATGTATTTTGTACTTATGTATGTCATTTTATTTACCTTCCCCCTTTTTTCTGAAACAAAACTTCTTTTGCTCCACCTTTTTGTTTCAGAAACACCTAAATAAAAATTAAAAATCTCAATCATAGTCAGGCACAGCTAAATCCTAATGCTTGCGAGTTACCATAGGCAACCACGCTGTGTGTTGTTAACCCCTTCTACAGGTACCCTCTTGTGATGTGTGCACTTCCTGTATGATTTTGTGCTACCCCCAGTACATGTTGTGTGCACGTGAGGTGTTGCCTTTCCGTTTTGTCCAGCAGTGCACTTGCATACCTCAGTGCTTGTCTTCCTCCCCGTTTTGTGGTGGTCTGGACACTTTTTCTATTCTTCACTTCAAGGCAGTCGTTTGTCTCCCTGGATTCCTTAACCCAATTTGATTCCCCAGACTAAAACAGCATTCCTGTGTCCTCACTTGCTCCTCTCACTCCGTTCTCCTCTCCCACTTTGCAGTCCAATGGCAGTCAGTTTGCTTCAGCTTTGTCCTGTGTATTCTCCCACCGTCTCTTTCATTGCCATTTTGCTCCAAACATGGCAAATGTCAAACTCAGAAAGTCTCCTCAAAAGTCCTTCACCCACAGTGAAGTTGCAGCTTGCTGGAACTGCATCTCTCCATCCATTCAGTCGTGATGATGGATCTTCTCTTTCTTTCTCTGATGTCGTTTGCCCATAGCGCTGCTGGACCTCTATGCTCAGGACTCTGCTGTTGTCTCTTGGCCTGCTGTCCACTGTTGATGTTCATGTCTGTGCTTCTGGAACTGCACTCCGTGTCTTCAAGAAGCGATTAGCTTCCTTGGAGCTTGCTTTTTCAGGATGAGGACGGGAAGCTGCAAAACAATTCAGCCAAAACTTGGGCTGGGTTTTTCTAATGATCTTTACCTATAATTGTCTTCCGACTGCTGCTTGTGGAGAATTGATCAAGGTCCATCTCCCCACCTGCAAGTGACACACTGAGACAACTTGATCATTCACTGTCCTGGTCTGGAGTCTGTGGACTCCGTGTTTATGTTTAAGTTTATTAACATTCTGTGGTTTTGTTTATTTTGGCTTGTTTCTAATTATCCCTAGTGTTTTGTGTCCTCTGTGCCCTCCTGTTCCACATTCCTATGTTCTGTCTCCCCAGTCTGTGTTAAATTTGCATCTGTGTTAGAGTTCAGTTGGTGTGTTTCCTGTTTTATTTTGAAGGTCTTTCAGTGTTTCTAGTTTCACTTCCCCTTGTGTTGTAATGTCCAATTAATTCCAGCCGTGTCTCTCTTCTGTCTTAAAAACCCTGAAAGTAAGATTTTAGTTGTTCTTGACTGAGAAAAACAAAACCCTCTTCATATTATTATTACTTTTTTTTCATCAACCACACTCCTATTCTGTTTTTCTTTTGTGTCCACTAAGGGCAGCTGGTGACCTGCAGTATCACCCGCTCCCCCCAGTTGGAGACAGTTCCCCTCTCACAATTCCACACTTTTTTTGTTTTGGTATTTTTTCTTTTCATTTTTACCCTTTTTTTTTTTTTTTACCCCATTGTTTTACACCCGCACATCAACCTCTTAATCCACTTCTCCAACCTCTCTTTTCCTTTCTCCCCAACTGCTCTCATCTAGTTGTTGATCAAATTCTCCATATTATTACTATTATTGTTTTGTCAATAATCCCCTGTAATCCGCTCTGTCTCCCCTTTTGTCCCTCAAAGGAACACACACACACACACACACACACCTCTATTTTGCTCCTCACCTCCATTTTGCCCCCCAGGGCACTTACACACACCTCCTCCATTTTGGTCGTCAGGTAGTTTAAACACACACCTACACAACTTTCCTTTGTCCTCAAAGGAGCACCCCCCCACACACACCTTTTGTTCTTCAGATTCAGCCACATGCTACTCTCTGCACAATCACACTTTGCAAACCTAAGATTTCTTAAAACACAAACTCACAACAAAGTAGAATTTAGGGAGGAATTTTAACCAATCTTCTCCCTCGGCCTCAAACCATTTTAGTAGAATTTAGGGAGGAATATTTAGCCAATCTTCTCCCTCGGCCTCAAACCGTTTTAGTAGAATTTAGGGAGGAATATTTAACCAATCTGCTCCCTCGGCCTCAAACCGTTTTAGTAGAATTTAGGGAGGAATATTTAGCCAATCTTCTCCCTCGGCCTCAAACCGTTTTAGTAGAATTTAGGGAGGAATATTTAGCCAATCTTCTCCCTCGGCCTCAAACCGTTTTAGTAGAATTTAGGAAGGAATATTTAGCCAATCTACTCCCTCGGCCTCAAACCGTTTTAGTAGAATTAGGGGGTCCTGAATCAAACCAGGCATCAAACCTAGCTCCAGAAACGCCGTCTGGGCCTATGAATTCGTCAACTCATAGGAGGGGCAGCCACATCCAAAGACAATGGAATTTAGAAAGTCCTGCTTTCTGGGCCTCCAACCCACACTTTTAGAGAAACCAGCTCTGTTCTACACACATCTCTTATCAAAATTTACGGACTTCTGCGTTCAGGACACTTTTGGGTGAAATTTAGCTTAATTTCCAATATGCAGATTTGATTAAACAGGTTCTGCTTACCTTGTTTTTTGCCGGCAATACCCTCAGTGTCCATTCCGCTTCAGCCAAGGTCCAAATGGAGATCAACTACCAAGATCCGGGTCACGGGCACCAAATTGTTGCGACAACGCCGGTCTCTGCGATTCTCTTGGTCCTGGTAGAGATCACGCGGAGATGTTTCCATGTTTTACACAATCCTTTTATTGCCCATTATTCTTACAGATGCATCTGGAGATCAGCACACTGCGTTCCTATGCAGTCCTATGCTAAAGGCTGATCTAAAGAACTCCACACAACAGTTACAGTTATAACCTCTGGTCTCCTCCCCCTACAGTAAACACCCCCACAATGGAAATACACTAGTACAGTGGCCAAGGGTGCTGACACCCTGACCCCCACCTCCTTTTAAGGTAGTGTCCGTTTGCCCTTTGTCTGCCCCTCACCCTCAGTAACTCTTGTTTCATGCCCTGGGGGTGGGGGTTGATTTTCCTTCTGCCCTGCACCTCAGTTCTTTGTTCCCATCCCAGGCCTATTTTCTATTTTGTATCCTTACACCCATTACCACAATATTATAGTGTTGCAAGCAATCACAACTATATTCTCTTTAACGTTGATGTACATTAAGGAATCTATTCTCAACACAAAAGAATTTCTTTTATTCATGTATTAATCACATTATTTTATTGTATAATACCTTGGTGCCACTGGACTTTAGCATGTCTCTCACACTCATACTGGTAACAGATGGTATCTCAGGAAGTTGGAGGGAAGCATTCACACACAAAGGACCCAGAGTGGGAGGAGGAGTCTTTTGTCTCCTTCTCCACTGTAAGAGGTAGCAAGGGAGTGTGAAACTTTCTTTGGGGGTGGGGGGTACCAAAGGTGTGAAAACAGCTGTGTACTGCCTTCAGTTCCTGTAAGAGGTATGTAACTGAAGGCCATGCTAGACTCAGTTAGGGACTCTGCCCATCGTCTGCCCCGCGATGATGCATTCCTTCACCAAGCTTGGTTTCTGTTCTTGTTAATATTAAAGAATGTTAGCTACCACTCACCGCTTGTCTGCAGGCTTTATTGAATGGAAAACTTCCACAACACTTAACATCACCCTGGTTTGGAAGAATTGCTCGTGATGAGATTCCTGCTTGATTGTAGTTGACAGACATTCTGTAACAGATTTGATTTCCACTGCAGCCCTTACAATTTATTGGTAGGGGATGGAAGAAACACGAAAAGAACCTGAGGACTATGGCAGCAGTGGGATTCGAACCCAGTGCAGCACAAAATAGAAGCCCAGAACATTCAGTGATGCTCTTACTGTTGTAGAAAAACATCTTTAATACTTTTTGGACACAAAAACATCTGCCTGTCCTGGTCAAAACCTGTTCATCAACCCTGATTAACAATGGGCTCTTGGCTCAGTTTCATCATTGTCGATATGCAACTTGTCATAACCACTGATCAACAGGCAGGATCACCATTCACAGAGAGTCAAGGAACGGTTGCAATCACACCATTGTAAGATAGCAAAAGACGTACCTTTAATGCAACCTCCCTTGTTTCAAAGATGCTCATTTGATTTTCACATAAACAGCCACCTTGACTCCCCGCTCAAACTAGCAGGCCTGCTTGTGTACATCCTCATCACTGAAAACTGTGTAGTCCTGATCTGAACCGTTACCAGTTTCATGCCATGTGCTTAGCCAGAGGTTTGTTGCCTTACCTGATGTTTGCCTTCAGCCAACAACTTGGGCCCATTTAATCCATCGTGGGATTAACACAAAGAACACATTGGCAGGTGTAAAGACATGTTCCCATACCGGGAGTTGAACCCGGGCCGCCTGGGTGAAAACCAGGAATCCTAACCGCTAGACCACATGGGACTGCTCCACTGTCATGAAATCAAGGATACTCTTGTCACTCTGCAGCCCTGGTGAGACCAACATAGCAGCACCTTAATCAATTCTCCAGCGGTTGCAGGTTCTGCTCAAAAGCACATTACAAGGGAGTGGACCGGACTTGAAGCACACTTGAGTGGCATGCGGGAAAGTCCACTAACCAGTCAGTGATGAGACCATGAACAAAAGACACGAAAAACATGCAAGTTGTAAATGACTTTAGAGGACCTGACTAATGTGGTTTGAAAGAATTGCTCTTGATGACTTTCCTGCATGTTTGGACTTGAGAGACGTTCTATAACAGATTTGATTTCCACTGCAGCCCTTACAATTTATTGGTAAGGCATGGAAGAAACAAAACTTTGTCGTTAGAACACTATGGCAGCAGTGGGATTCGAATCCACGCCTCCGTAGAGACTGGAGCCTAAATCCAACACCTTAGACCGCTCGGTCATGCTACCATTACGAGTAAGGACCTCATCTCAAAATTCTAGACAGTAAAACTTGAAAAAGTTTCAGTTCAATCCCAGTCTGCAGGCTTGGATGGTTTCTCAGGCTTTGGTAACCAGTTGATGGGTCATCAGAAGGGAATCTTTCCTTTTTCTAAAGGACGTGACTTTAAGATATATTGTAAATGAGGAATATATTTTTGTAGGTCTGTTTTTACCTTACAATGAAGAGTCCCGTGAAAATGGTCAAGTCCAAGCACAGAACTGAACATAAGTGAAAAAGCAGCCAGTGTCCAAAGAAAAACCCAGAGACCACTTTGACATGACAGGACAGTCATAAAGGCGTAAGGGGTGGTTCAAGACTTTTGCACAGTACTGTATATCTCAAGCTGGACTGCTTGGGGACAGCCGTCCTGAATCTATGCAGCTTTTTTTCCTGTAGCAACTGCCTCATATTAAAAAAGTAGATGAATATTGAAATGATGTGGTTATTTTATTTTAGTATTTTACTTTTTTATCACTACTTTAAGTGATTCTTTACATTCTCTACTTGTAAAAATGTTGCTGACTTGCTTCATGTTCACCAATCAGACATAACATTATGACCACTGATAGGTGAGGTGATTATCTCTTCATCATGACTCCTGTTGGTGTGTAAAATATTAGAAAGTAAATGAGTCAGATCCACAGAGGCCCAGCAGGACTTTAAGGATCTGTTGCTAACATCTTGGTGGCCGTCACCACAGGACATCTGCAGGGCAATGTTGCCAACTCCTCAGTAAGGAAAATCGGTATTGGTTGTCCTAAAAGTCGCTAGAAGTCGCTAAATGACGTCATCGCCTAATTTGCATAATTGGTCATGCTAATATAATTGTAACCTACGTTGTTGGAGAGAGAAATAACATCGTGGAAGAGACATAAAGTGAGTAAAAAACGTCTTAAATGCATTTAGAGTTTATTTAGAACTACGAATTAAATTTATTTTAGCAATTATTGTTTTTTGTAATGTCACAATTCCAACCCAGCTCCTTTATCCGGGCTTGGACCGGCAAAAGTGACCCGAAATTGGCACTCTGGTGGAGTTACTTTGTGTGTGTGTGTTTATAAGTAGTTTTAAACCTGATCCACAAAACAGCATAACAGTAAAAGAAGAATTGACTGCGTTACAGTCAGTGCGGGAGCAGCGGCTTCGCTCATGCGCGATTCATTTGCAGTTGGGACGCATAGGTGTGAACGTCTTCTGCCCTGATAGCAGCCGGGGGAGGACTATCCTCCGCCCGTGAGCGCTTTGGCACGGGCGAGGTGCCCACGGCAGCAGCGCTGCTTGTTGAGAGTAAAAGCGATACGCGCTTCACGTCAAAAAGTCGTCATAAATAAGTCTCCAATAATACCAGAAAAAGTCGCCAGATTTGTCGCTAGTCGCTTTTTAGAAAAGAAGTCGCTAAGGGGGGTTGAAAACTCACTAAATATAGCGTTGGCAACTTAGCGACTCGCTAAGTTGCCAACGCTGCTGCAGGGCTCCAGCGGAGTCCACGTCTCGACGGGAACGTCATTATTAGGCAGGTGGTCGTATTGGTGTATTTGGTAAATTGAGTGATACTCTTATAGCACGTTTCTACTCTGAGTACTCAAAGTGCTTTTTACTACATGCTACCTTCACCCATTCACATGCACAAATTCATACAGTGCTTTTTTCTATGACTTCAAACGTATTCACACGTATTAGCTACTGAGATGTGTCAGCAGAGCTAAGAAATGGGAACTGACACCCTCTGTTTAAAAGCAAAACCCTACTGAGAGATCAGCTGCTATTTGGTGCTCTGCGTACATGTAACTATATGTAACTACATACAGTATAACTACATAAAGGCTTAACCACCGACTTAGCCTGTCAGTAAACTGTTTCTTTCAATCCTCACATGGCAGGAGGAAATGTTTCACTGCCCACCTCAACAAAACCGTGACACAAAAGCATAGTTTTCATTTTAAATCACATCAAACTCATTAACATGAATTTCATCAGTAACTTTGGCTGTGCAAACAAAAGATCTTTCACTTCAAACAGCTTCTTGTGACCTTTGACACTAGCTCCATCACTTTCTCGACAAATAGAGACAAATTAAATAGAATTTGCACAACAAGAAAATTCAGTTGGTAAAAAAGAAGAAGCATTCAGTGAGTTCAGTACTCGTCACGTGTTTTCAAAACCGAGCTGCAGAGTCGACAACAGCAGAGTGGCCACAACCCTCTAATCACTCAACCTCTCACTCCACACCAAGCCAGGAGTCACTCAGTGTCTGTGTCACTAGAAATATTACCTGTGGAGTGACGTCCCTGCACAGAGCGTCAGCCTTTAATTTGGCAGGTCTTATCAAGCACAGCTGACAGCCACTAAATTCACCGTGAAACTAGACGTCAGATTTCCTTTTTGACTTGACTTTTAATGAACGTTGCCACTTGATATCCTGATATGTGGAACCTACTTTGTAACAGTAAGTTCCACATACCAGGTCTGTCTTGGCCCTGGGTCATGTGACCCAGTATTCTGAGTTCTTGTTTGTTATTCTTTTTAGTCTAGTTTCATTTCGGTTTATCTAGTTACATTCTGCCATGTTTCATGTCCAAGTTTTCTTTGTTTGTCAAGTTCAAGTCATGTCTGGATTTCCTTATGTTTCCTGTTTTATTTTGAAAGAGTTTTGTGTTATGTTTAGTTTCACGTGTCCTGTCATTATGTTAATTGTTGTCAGCTGTTTTCCCATGTGATTCTACTTCCTTTGATCATTCCTTATGTGTATTTAGTCTGTGTGTTCCACTCAGTCAGTGTCAGATCGTCTGTTAACCTCACCACAGTTTTCATAGGTTTACTCCATTGTTTCTCTGTGTTTTCTAGTTTACTCAGTGTTCACAGTTTGTCATAGTTTTTCACTGAGTGTCACAGCCTTTTTGTTAACACAGTGTTCAGGCCTCCTTAGTTTCCCTAGTTCCTTGTTTTTTCTTCTGCAATCAGCCAATAAAGGCTCGCGTTATTTTTGAAACTACGTTTTGTCTCCACCATGTCTGAATCTGGGTCTACCTCTTTCCTCACCCCGCTGTGACAAGGTCTCTGTTGCAGACTTCGTCTATACAGAAAAAAGTAAAAAGCAGCTCGTTACAGCTCGTTTCCTCCCTAAACTGTTCTCTGTCCCACCTCTGTGTCTGTGTGCTGCAGAGTGGCAGAAGACTCAGGCCCATAAACACAGAGAGCAGCTGCTGCTCCAGGAGCTGGTGTCACTGGTGAACCAGAGGGATGAACTGGTCCACAGTATAGATGCCAAGGAGAGAGGGTGAGACACACGATACACACATGATAAACTATTCCTACACTTTCAGATTCAACTAAAAAGTGAATTTCATTAGCCTGTATGAAACATCACAACAAACCTGTGAGCAAATCATGGTTTCATATTCAGCTTTCAAACACTACTTCCATCTTTTTTGCATTTTTTATTGAACCTCTTGACTCAGCAATAAGACGGTGATAACATCAGTAGTTTTTGAACAGATTTACTAGTTTCTGATGAGGAATTTACTCCTGTTTAACTGGCCTCACCTTCTGTTTGTAAATGGTAAATGACCTGAAGTCTCAGCCATTCATATACGTTCATACAAGCACAATCTTCCAGTTAGAAGATGACCCGCACTTCCTCTTGAGCTGCCGTCACCTCACTCATAACTGAAAGACACTTTTAAAGAAAAATGGACATCCACAGTTTTCCCGACACAAAAACATGTGCAGGCAGCTTGTAACCATCTCTCCTCTGGTCCTCAGAGCCGTGGAGGAGGACGAGCGTCTGGAGCGTGGCCTGGAGCAGCGCAGGAGGAAGTATGCTAAACAACAGAAAGAGAAGTGTGTGATGCAGTGACCACCGCAAACTTCCAAATGTTGGGCCAAGGCAGTTTTCTCTCCTCTGTCACCTGCTATCAGAATGAATGATGTGGTTTTAGGTCAGCAGTAAGTGCACATGCACACTGAATCTGAGAAGATTCAGAATTTACATTAAAGTTTGGCTTGAGTGGAAGTTTTGCTCTGCTTTCCATTTTTAATGTCTCAACATGTGCCACTAGGAACCCTTTTGTTACCTGATATATGCACTAGTTAAACCTCATGAACTGTTTGTAACGATGCAAAGTGGGTTTGAGTGTGGAAATGGTTGGAAAGCCTAGAATAGCTGGCTTAGACTACGGATGATCTATAGATCGTAGAAAGCTACAGCAGCACAAAGCCAACAGCTTTACAACATTACAAAAAGCATCCGTGTCTCCTGTGCGGGTCCGTTTTGTTTAAAGTTAATGGTTTCAAGCTGAATTCGGTGTAACGTGTGATTTTCAACAGCAGAAATGTAACTGAAACATGAGTCGCCCTGTTGAAATGTGAATGATGTCACTCGCCCTCTGCTCAGCGTGTCAAATCAAAGTTTGTATTTAAGTGTCTCAGAGGTTTTATCTTGTGTGTTTGCAGTTCTCTGTTCATCATTCGTGTGTACTACAGCTTACATCTCGCCAAAAGCAGCGCCTTTTTTAAAGTTTTATTAACACCTGTTACATTTAAAATATTTGTAAAGACGGGAAAATACTAAAAGCTTAAATACATACACATTTGATGCAATTTTGAATGTGTTTTAAACTGTGGGATTATATTTGCCATTCTTCCATAGAAATTCAAAGTCAATAAACCTTCCTGACACAAAACTGCTTTTGTTACTTTGTTGTCACTTTCTTCTTCTTCTTGTTGCTTTAGCGACAAAAAGTAAAACACTGCTGAGGATTTTATAAAGACTTGTTTGTTCAAAACAAAACAAAACAAAAAAACAAAATAAGGTGGTTTTCAGAATATCAAATAATTGTACGTGGATGCATGTATCTGTATGATTACAGTGTAAAACCTCACTGAACAATAACATGCAGCATGTGTCATAGAGTGACCTGCTGTTTCACATACAAACATTAGGACTGGCTGTAGCTCAGGAGGTAGAGCATGTCACCTATTGATTGGAAGGTTGGTGGTTCGATTCCTGGTTCTGGATGTCAAGTATCCTTGGGCAAGATACTAACCCCAACTTGCTCTCCGATGCATCCATCGGAGTGTGAATGTGTGTGAATGTACTTAGAAAGCACTATGTATAGATAAAGTGCTTGTGAGAGTGGGTGAATGAGGCATGTTGTATAGAGTGCTTTGAGCACTCCGGGAGAGTAGAAAAGCGCTATATAAGAATCAGTCCATTTACCATTTTGTGGATATTTAACAGGCCATTTACAGACTAATATGTAATAATGAGATATATCAATCCTAAACGGCATACCTTTGTGTACATGTCATTATTAAAGTGTTTATGATAGTTATTTTTAATTTCATCAGACACTCTCCTGTCACAGTTTGGCTGAGATGCTGACTGTGTGGAGTGAGGCGGTGGACCCAAGTGCAGAGAGACAAAACGTGACGTAACAGAAAACGAGCCGTTTATTAAGGCTGGCAAAACTAAACCTAAACCGGGTGAACTGAGGCTAAACATAAAAAATCATGGAAAAGAAACAAGAACATAGAAACCTGACATGAAGACCTGGCATGAATTCAAAACCCTGGAAACATGACATGGACACAAGGCAGGAAAACAGACGGGCGAGGAATGAACGGAAACACACAGGAAGTGATCGGGGGAAGTGGAAACACATGGGGAAACAGTTGATTAGAAGGCACATAATGAGCCACAGGGGAAGTGAAACTAAACACACTGAACATGATACCAGACCTCTTCAAAATAAAACAGGAAACATAAGGCACGCAGACATGAAATTTCTGGATTTCTCGACACACACTCTGAAACCTTGGCACATCACTAGTGGCATCCCATTCTTAATCCATAGGGTTTAATATAATGTCAGCTCGCCCTTTACTTCTATAACATCCTCCAATCTTCTTTCCACAAGTGTGTATATGGGAGCCTTTTACCATTTGTCCTGAAGTGGCCCTCACCAACTACAAATGCCAGAGCCCTGCTTTGTTTCTGTAATTTGAGGTCATCATATTTTTTATTTTACAAATTTGATAAGTTATTAGCAAAAAAGAGCACCTTTTTTTATGTAAAATGGTTTTATTTTGTGTTGTGAATTATTGGTTAATGCACCCTCCCTTGTTTCAAAGATGCTCATTTGATTTTCACATAAACAGCCACCTTGACTCCCCGCTCAAACTAGCAGGCCTGCTTGTGTACATGCTCATCACTGAAAACTGCATAGCCCTGATCTGAACCGTTACCTGTTTTATGCCATGTGCTTAGCCAGTGGTTTGTTGCCTTACCTGATGTTTGCCTTCAGCCAACAACTTTGCCCCATTTAATCCATCGTGGGATTAGCACAAAAACACATTGGCTTGTGGGCAGATTAAAGACATGTTCCCATACCGGGAGTTGATCCCGGGAGGTGAAAACCAGGAATCCTAACCGCTAGACCATATGGGACTACTCCACTGTCATGAAATCAAGGATAATCTTGTCACTCTGCAGCCTTGGTGAGACCAACATAGCAGCACCTTAATCAATTCTCCAGCGGTTGCAGGTTCTGCTCAAAAGCACATTACAAGGGAGTGGACTGGACTTGAAGCACACTTGAGTGGCATGCAGGAAAGTCCACTAACCAGTCAGTGATGAGACCATGAACAAAAAGACACGAAAAACATGCAAGTTGTAAATGACTTTAGAGCAGCTGACTAATGTCGTTTGGAAGAATTGCTGCTGATGAGTTTCCTGCATATTTGGACTTGACAGACGTTCTATAACAGATTTGATTTCCACTGTAGCCCTTACAATTTATTGGTAAGGCATGGAAGAAACAAAAGTTTGTCGCTAGAACACTATGGCAGCAGTGGGATTCGAACCCACGCCTCCGAAGAGACTGGAGCCTTAATCCAGCACCTTAGACCGCTCGGTCATGCTACCATTACGAGGAAGCACCTCATCTCAAAAATCTAGACAGTAAAACTTGAAAAAGTGCAGCACAAAATAGAAGCCCAGAACATTCAGTGATGCTCTAACTGTTGTAGAAAAATATGTTTAATACTTGCCTGAATGTTTTTGGATACAATAGGATCTGCCTGCCCTGGTTAAATTCTTATTGCAGCAATAGGATTTCAACCCACATGTGTGAGGAGCCCGGAGTCTTAACCCAGATCCTTAGACCACACAATCTAACACCTTACAATGCGGTGGACTTGAAGCACACTTGAGTAGCCACTAACCAGTCAGTGTTGACACTGTGAATAAAAATATATGAAACATCTGCACATGGTAAATGACTTTTGCAAAAGAATTTCTTTTATTCATGTATTAATCACATTATTTTATTGTATAATACCTTGGTGCCACTGGATTTTAGCATGTCTCTCACACTCATACTGGTAACAGATGGTATCTCAGGAAGTTGGAGGGAAGCATTCACACACAAAGGACCCAGAGTGGGAGGAGGAGTCTTTTGTCTCCTTCTCCACTGTAAGAGGTAGCAAGGGAGTGTGAAACTTTGTTTGGGGGTGGGGGGTACCAAAGGTGTGAAAACAGCTGTGTACTGCCTTCAGTGCCTGTAAGAGGTATGTAACTGAAGGTCATGCTAGACTCAGTTAGGGACTCTGCCCATCGTCTGCCCCGCGATGATGCACACCTTCACCAAGCTTGGTTTCTGTTCTTGTTATTATTAAAGAATGTTAGCTACCACTCACCGCTTGTCTGCAGGCTTTATTGAATGGAAAACTTCCACAACACTTAACATCACCCTGGTTTGGAAGAATTGCTCTTGATGAGATTCCTGCTTGATTGTACTTGACAGACATTCTGTAACAGATTTGATTTCCACTGCAGCCCTTACAATTTATTGGTAGGGGATGGAGGAAACACGAAAAGAACCTGAAGACTATGGCAGCAGTGGGATTCAAACCCACGTCCCCAAAGAGACTGGAGCCTAAATCCAGCACCTTAGACCGCTCGGTCATGCTACCATTGCGAGTGAGGACCTCATCTCAACAATGTAGACAGTAAAACTTGAAAAAGTGCAGCACAAAATAGAGCACGATCTGATATCCTCGTGTTGGTGTTGTTCCCAGATCATCATACTAAAGGTTGTTCCAGGATCAACATTGCAAGTGACCAATCAGAATGTTGTGATGTCATACTTTTGCGACTTCGGGAAAAAACGGCGTAAAACAAAAAACTACTTAAACTGCGAGAAACCGCCTTTGTCCGCCGATCAACGGGCCCTAACCCTAACCCTTTAATAAACACTAAGCAGAATTGATACTGTCCTTGCAACATTGGAATTTAATAAATGCACGAATGGGTTGGTGCGCAAAAGAATAACGTCACAATAATGTGATTGGTCACTTGCAATGTTGAACCTGGAACAACATTTTCATGATGATCTGGGAACAACACCAACACGAGGATATCAGATCATCCCAAAATAGAAGCCCAGAACATTCAGTGATGCTCTTACTGTTGTAGAAAAACATGTTTAATACTTTTTGGACACAAAAACATCTGCCTGTCCTGGTTAAAACATGTTCATCAACCCTGATTAACAATGGGCTCTTGGCTCAGTTTCATCATTGTCGATATGCAACTTGTCATAAACACTGATCAACAGGCAGGATCAGCATCACAGAGAGTCAAGGAACGGTTGCAATCACAGCATTGTAAGATAGCAAAAGACATACCTTTAATGCACCCTCGCTTGTTTCAAAGATGCTCATTTGATTTTCACATAAACAGCCACCTTGACTCCCCGCTCAAACTTGCAGGCCTGCTTGTGTACATGCTCATCACTGAAAACTGTATAGCCCTGATCTGAACCATTACCTGTTTTATGCCATGTGCTTAGCCAGAGGTTTGTTGCCTTACCTGATGTTTACCTTCAGCCAACAACTTTGCCCCATTTAATCCATCGTGGGATTAACACAAAGAACACATTGGCTTGTGGGCAGATTAAAGACATGTTCCCATACCGGGAGTTGATCCCGGGCCGCCTGGGTGAAAACCAGGAATCCTAACCGCTAGACCACATGGGACTGGTTAGGTAATGCGCCACTGTCATGCTCGTGCTCCTGGGTGAGAACCAGGCATTCTAACTGCTAGACTGATAGATAGACTAGATATGGGACTGCTCCACTGTCATGAAATCAAGGATACTCTTGTCACTCTGCAGCCTTGGTGAGACCAACATAGCAGCACCTTAATCAATTCTCCAGCGGTTGCAGGTTCTGCTCAAAAGCACATTACAAGGGAGTGGACTGGACTTGAAGCACACTTGAGTGGCATGCAGGAAAGTCCACTAACCAGTCAGTGATGAGACCATGAACAAAAATACACGAAAAACATGCAAGTTGTAAATGACTTTAGAGCACCTGACTAATGTGGTTTGGAAGAATTGCTCTTGATGAGTTTCCTACATGTTTGGACTTGACAGACGTTCTATAACAGATTTGATTTCCACTGTAGCCCTTACAATTTATTGGTAAGGCATGGAAGAAACAAAACTCTGCCGCTAGAACACTATGGCAGCAGTGGGATTCGAACCCACGCCTCCGTAGAGACTGGAGCCTAAATCCAGCACCTTAGACCGCACGGTCATGCTACCATTACGAGTAAGGACCTCATCTCAAAAATCTAGACAGTGTCGGATTATAATATTATTTTATGCCATGTTAGACCCCTAATTAAAGATTGTGAATTATTATATAGTTTTAGTTTGCATTATGCTCCTGAATTAGAAGAAGGTGATAACTATTACATTTGGTAAACTGATTTGCATTACATTAGACTGCTGATTTATTGTGAATGAATGATATTGTTTTATGATGCATTATACGGCTGAGTTATAAGAAATACTGTTTGCAGAAAGTCATCGCCTTATTTGTCTGGTTAGAAGAGAACAGAGCATACTGCCCCATCTCACCAGGAGCAGATAAACAGGGAGCCAAGGTCGTAGCTTAGGCGCTGTGTGAGAAAGAATGTGAATGTTTAGGCTTTTATGATTAGGTGGGGGCCACTAGAGGCTATAAGAGTTTGATCAAGGCTCCACCATTTTGAGATCTGATGCTGTCTGCTGTATGGTGTCCATCTCCCACGCGTGTGTTCATTAAATCATCGTTTGACTTGACCCGGCCGGACCAGTGTTGTTATTTTGGGTTTTCCTCTTGTATCCATCCCCAATATTTGAATCCGTAACAGTTTTGGGGGCTCGTCCTGTGGTATTGGGATGGAAGTTTTGGAGGCTTGGATGGTCCGAGGTGGTCAGACAGGCAGACATTATCCGGCCATCGAACTGAGTGGACAGGCACCTTTTTAAAAGAGGTAGGCACAGGCCTGTTGATTTTATCCGAAGTGTGCTGAATTGGACGATAAAATTAAATGTCTATTCAGTAAAAGTTGCCGGTGAGTGTCTGTTTTGATTTTGATGAAAAAATCTCATGAGAATTGAAGCTGGAATAATGGTAATAAATAGCAGTTGGACTGCTGAGTGATAATAAATAGCAGTTGGACTGCTGAGTGATAATAAATAGCAGTTGGACTGCTGAGTGATAATAAATAGCAGTTGGACTGCTGAGAGAATTTAGTTGGATAGGGAATTGGTCATTTAGTGGGTTAAAGTCCCCACTGGTCATGGTTGGACCGGCCTCAGTCATACTCTTGTCTTAGTGTGTTGACTGTTGTTTCAAATCATTATAAATTTTTTAAGAACGACAGTTGGACTGTTAAGAAGCGCATAGCCCGGAGGTTACGCTCCCTCCTGGCCGCGGACGCGCGACCTTGACCTGTCGGCGACCAGGGTTAGTTCAGTTTGGCTTGACTGTGGGGTACAGGGCATCCTGGAATAAGCTAGGAGTTAGAGTCTCCTTACCGTTTGGAACGGTCTCTGCGCTTTTTTTGGGCAGCAAAGGTTGGACCTTGGGTGTTGGACACTTTTAAATTGAGTTATGGACTTTAGAGATGAGGCCAGAAACTGTTGGACAGATACTGGTTAATTGATCACAAAAAAGTTGGACTTTTTCGGTTGGACCGTTAACTTAAATTTGTCAAAATTGTTAGGCGCTAAAACTTTCAGGCCTGAGAGTGAGTGTAAATATAAGACGTCTTTGTAATATAATAGAAAGTTGAGAGTGAAACGAGGCTGCGTGTGACGACAGCGCGCTGCAGCGCTGCGAGCTATTTTGTGTGAACATGCAAATGAGGTGGCTGCTGTGAAACCCACAGAGGACTTCCTGTTTAGCGTGTTATTGAGTTTTATAAGTATGATTTTTTTTTTTTTTTTTTTTTTTTTTTTTTTTTATTCTTTATTTTATTTTCACTTGCTGAATACGGGACAGACTTGACTGGGGGAAAGAAAAGGGAGAAAGAAAGAGGGGAAGAAAAACAGTTGAGAAGAGGGACGGGGGAGAAGGGCAAAAAACAAAAACCAACAGAATAAGCAGAAGAAAAAAAAAAAAAAAAAAAAAAAAAAAAAAAATACATATATCGATCACCTGGATCACCTGTTGAGAAAGAAAAAAGAAAACAAGCAGAAGAAAACGAGAGTAATACAATAAACCACATCACAATGATATATGGGAATATGACAGTAAATACTAAATATTAAACATTATTGTGCAGCACGTAAGATCGACAGCACAGTGTGCATTGAGGTAGGAGCCAAAAAGGGTGTAGTTTGTGTGTGTGATCACCCGTGTGTACACCTGTGAGCATGGACGCGCTTGTTTTCTTAAAAGGTTCCCTCATGTAATGATCTGCTAGAGGGTGTGGGGGGCCACTGCCCCGTCCTCCAGGGCATGAAGCAGGTATGGAGGAGATCAAAACCCCAGACATCCAGAGGCCCCCAGAACACAAGAGACCAAGGAAGACCAACAGAGGGGCAGCCGCGCCACTGTCCCAGAAAGAGCTGAGGAGAGTCCCAGATGAGGGGTCACCCAGCAGCCACGGAGCAGAAGCCAGGGGGGGCTGCAGTGACGTGCCCGTGAGCTCCGCCGGCAGCCAGCTGTGCCTGAGTGACCGAGCCCCAGGCCGAGAGGCCGGGGGCACCCCACCTCCGAAGTGGCCCAAGCGAGCCCCAGGCTCCAGGCCCCGATAAGCAGCCGCCAAGGAGTGAGCCGGTGTGTACCCGGACGCCCACCCCCGGACACAAAGAACCACCAACGCACCGACGTCTGAGGGAGTCCGCCCCCGGCAGGGGAAGTGGTGGGGGGAGATAGGCCTCCAAACCTTGGAGGGCCTGAGCTGTCCTCAGAGAGGTGGCATCTGATACCCAACCTGACATACAGACACAGACATACAGGCACACACAGATACAAACATCCATTCCCACCCTCATGCTCTCATATGCACTTACTCCACACTCAACCAACGTGGAGACAGACATAAAGAGACGCTGTACACACAATCACACTCCCCAAGCGTACTCTACGAACCGGGTCTAGGTACCCTTGCCCCTGGAGGGGGGAACTGCACCCAGACCCAGGTTGTGTTACCCTTTTCCCTGCAGTGGGGAGAAGCAGACCGCCCCGACTCCGCAGCAGCAGGGAGGCCCCACACTCCGGACCCCAGTCGGACGGCCAACTCCTCCTCCTAGCCCCCCTGCTCCAGCAGAAAGCAGAGAACGAGGGTGAGAGAAGACTCCTAACCTCCCTCCACCCGCTCATTGTAGTGTTGATGTATGTGTGTTCTAAGGTGCGTTTAAAACCCAGGAGGGCATGGAGCTACCTGCCAGAGAGCAGCAGGTAAGCGCATAGTCCCTCCTGCTAGCCCTCAATGTCTACGTGTATTTAAAATTGAGAGGTGGGCAACGACGCCGGGGGTGAGGTGTACACCCTGATGGTAATTGGGATTCCGTGTAGCGTGCCCACCCCCAAGATCCTATATTTATGTGTAATGAGAATGTGAGTAATGTGAATGTCTAAGTTGCGGGATAAAATTGAGGCAGAGGCAGCCAGAAGGGGACAGAGGGGGGGGGGGGTTACCTCCTCTGCACCCTGGTGACACACCCCCACTCCAAGGCCCTGCATGTGTGGGTGGTTGTGGTGGAGCGGGAAGAGGGAGGCAGCTGGAGATGGGGAGGGAAGGAAGGGAGGAGCAAGTGACCCCTCCCTGGGGCCAGCTCCCCCGCTGACCCCAGTAGGCACCCCCATACTCCGCGACCCACCAGGGAAGGGGGGCCCAGGCCCATCCGAACCGGGGCCCAGCGCAGCGGCGCCGCCCGGCCCCACAGAGCCCGGGGCAGTCCACTCAACCCCACAACAGAGAAAACTGCACCCACCCCATCATCCACTCATCTTCCAGACTACATAAGACAATAGACGCCCAGGCTGAGATCTTCCTCCACCTCTCCTGTATCTCCCCCTCTTGCAGAGAGAGTTCCTGAGAGAGGAAAGCCCCTGCAAGATGTGACAACCCCCCCCCCACCAGTTGAAGAGCCCCCCAGCTGGCTCGGCGCACCGGCGGCACCCTGCGCCAGTGGCGGGCCCCCATATACCCACCGGCCCACAACCCCGGCAACACACCAACCAGGACCCAGGTCCCCGAGGCCCGGCCAGGGCCCCAGGCCAGAGCCGGAGCGCCCCCAGAACCTCACGCCCGTCCCGGACCCACCCAGGGGCAGCCAGGCCACCAGGTCAGTAACCCCCGTCCGTCAGCACAGACCCTCCCCTAGCCCCGCTGCACGTAGCCACGAGGAAGCCGTCACCTAAGAGCCAACAGAGCCCCTAATTGGCCATGACCGCTACCCCGGGTTGAGCCCCCCAAGGAAGATGCTCCTGGGGAACCCCCCGACGCCCCAAGCCTGACCCTACCCCCACACCAATCACAACAGTGAAGGCGAGACCAAAATATGACCCCCCACCCCCACTAGGTGATGGAGCTGATCAGAGGAGCCCAGAGCGATTGATCTGATGTGGTGGCAGAGGCTGTATCAAGACTAATGTAATCTAATAGATAATTTCTATATTGGTTAGAATTAAGATTGTTTTTATTTTTCCAGTTCATGAGGACTGTTTTCTTGGCTATGCATAGAGCAGTGAAAACCATATGGGCTATATTCTTTTCTGAAGTGACATTATCTAAGCTGCCCAACAAACACACTAAGGGGGAAGTTGGAATGTTACATTTCAGACACTTTGATAAGTCTTCACATATCTCGCGCCAAAACTTCTGAACTGGTGGACAGAACCAAAGAGCGTGGATATAATTGTCCGGTGAATTGGTTTGGCAGTGTGAGCAGTTGTTGGTAGATGCAAAGCCCATCTTGAACATCCGATGACCTGTATAGTGCACTCTATGTAGTATTTTGTATTGAATTAATTGAAGACTGGGATTTCTGATTAGATGAAAGGTTTTTAAGCAAATCTGAGACCAGAAGTTTTGGTCTAAGTTAACTGATAAATCCGCTTCCCATTTTGCAATAGGAAGTGATATTGATTCATCTGTTTTAGAAAGCATTCTGTATATTTTGGATAGTAATTTGGGGGTTTTAAGAGTAAAAAATTGAACCACACTTGGTGGTGTTTGTAGTTCAACTTGACCCAGTTTAAATTTCTTTTTTATTATGGATTTAATTTGTTGATATTCTAAAAATCTTTTCTTGTTGATCCCATATTGTGTAACTAGTCTGTCAAATGAAATAAATTCTGTTCCTTCTAGTATATGTTCTACATATTTGATTCCTTTACCATTCCAATCTGAAAAGTTTATCATATTATTGTTTTGTAATATGTCAGGGTTGTTCCAGATAGGTGTACGTTTGCATGGGATTAATGAAGACTCTGTCAACTTCAGAAACTCCCACCATGCTGTCAGAGAAGAGCTGATGTTGATGCTTTTGAAGCATTCATGTCGTTGGATGTTTGAGCTGATAAATGGTAGATCTGAAATCTCTAGATTATTGCAAAGTGCTTGTTCTACATCTAGCCAAGGTTCATCTAAGAGGGTATGTTTTAGCCATCCTGAGATAAACTGAAGCCTGTTGGCTAAGAAGTAGTGCTGAAAGTTAGGTAGTTCTAATCCTCCTTTATCCTTGGTCTTTTGTAGTGTTTTTAAGCTTATACGTGGGGGCTTATTTTTCCAAAGGAATTTGGACATATATGAATCTAGAGATCTGAACCAATCTTGCGGCGGTTTAGTTGGGATCATTGAGAATAAATAATTTATTTTTGGTAATACCATCATTTTTATAGCAGCAACCCTTCCCATGAGTGATATGGGTAGACATTTCCATCTAGCCAGATCACCTTCTACTTTCTTTAAAAGTGGGGTATGGTTTAATTTAGTTAGATCTGCAAGCTTGGGAGAAATATTAATACCTAAATATTTTATATTTCCCGATTGCAGTGGAGTAGAAGAGGAATTATGGAAGCAGCAATTAATAGGAAGGACTGTAGATTTTGACCAGTTAATTGAGTAATCTGATATTCTTGCAAAAGAGTTTATCAATTCAATCACCCCAGTGATATTGGTTTGTGAATTTTGGAGAAAGAGTAACACATCATCAGCATAAAGGCTGATTTTATGTTCTACGTTCTTGCATTTTATGCCCTTAATTGCTGAATTCTGTCTAATTGCTGCTGCTAGTGGTTCGATAAAAATTGCAAACAGTGAAGGGGAGAGTGGGCATCCCTGCCTGGTGCCCCTCAGGAGACATAAGCTGGAGGATGTCTGGTCATTTGTTCTGACACAAGCTGTTGGGGAATTATATAATATTTTTAACCAGTTGATGAAAGAAGATCCAAAACCAAATTTGTGTAAAGTTGCAAATAGAAATTTCCAGTTAACTCTGTCAAACGCTTTTTCTGCATCTAAGGAAAATATTGTAGTTTCAAGGTTTTTACTGTATGAGTAGTCTATCAAATTAAGTAATCTACGTGTATTTGTTGATGAGTGCCTACCTTTTATGAAACCAGTTTGGTCAGGATGAATTAAGAGGGGGGTTATTTTCTCTAGTCTCTTCGAGAGAGCTTTGCAGATTATTTTGAGGTCTACATTAATAAGGGATATTGGACGATAGCTTGAGGGATATACAGGGTCTTTGCCTGGTTTTAGCAGGAGATTAATGTTTGCAGAATTCATATTTGATGGAAGTCTGCCCTTTTCTTTGATTTCTAACAACGTTCTGTAAAAAACTGGTGCTAGAATCTTCCAGAATTCTTTGTAGAATTCTGCAGGAAAGCCGTCTGGACCTGGAGCCTTATTATTGGACATATTTATCAGGGCTTCCTGGAGTTTGCAAACAATGATACATGCCTGTAATTAAAACGCTGATTTTGCTGATTATAATTTTACAAATAAAGTTTGAATGACTACGGTGAATGTTTAATGTTTGGCTGGGTTTTGATATAGGAGAGACGGCTTCGCAGCTGCTGGGGGTAAGTGACCGGAAACTTGCATGCCCATAAAAGGCAACTGCCTGACTGTGTGAACTATGCACCAAGAGAGAGAGTCAAATCTAGGCAGATGAACCAAATGGATGTTGTAAGAAAAATAGTAAATGAATGTTTTAGTCTCTTAATACAGGTGGATTTCTCTCAACCTGGAGACCTGAGTACAGCAGCAAAAGGATAGATTAACAAAATTGGGACGACACACAGGCCAAGCTCTGGCTCAAAATTTTACAGCTTGACCTCTCACTTTGTCCCACCTGAAAAAGAAGCTTAAAGGACATCGTCTCCTCCAGTTATCGGTTACCATCACTGGAAATTTTCAGGCAAGTTTTTCACTGAATTGTTTTTGGTACCATGTGTCCCTGAATCTCACAAGCAAGCTCTAATTCCTGGCTGAAGACATGGAATGCTGTTATTTAAGGTGGGAAATCAAAATTTGGGAAACAAAATTAAAAACACACACAATTAGAGAAATGCCTTGTTGGAGAAAAAGTTAAAATAACCCACCTACAAACGCACACACACGCAATGAAGAAACAGCTTACATTCATGAACACGTGAAGATTTTCCAGCACGGTTAAAGCAGCGAAACTTAACATACACCTGATGTTAAATGATAAAATTTATCCACTACTAACAAATAAACTCTCTGGGTTGCAGGACAACAACTTGACTTCAAAAAGACAGACACTGGTATGATAAACCAGTGATGAAACAACAAATTTAGTGGTTAAAAGAGTCAAATTGTGACATGTTTTCTTCTGATTGATTAATACAAGTGATTACTGAATGAAATAAAATTCCTTTTTTGGGCTTTTAAACATGATCTTAAGAATTTTAACGTGTACCTGTGTTGTCCTGTCAATTTGGTGGGTTAGGAGTTGATTATATAGTGAGAAAAAACAAAAAAAGGGGGGGAGAAGGCTGACACAGGGCCTGGCCCCTCTCTGAATAACACAGCCAAAACAACATCATTTTCCTGTTCGTCTGTTTTTTGTTTTGTTTTTGTTTTTTCTCTTTATGCTTGATTACAGGCTGTTTTGTCAGCCCGGAAAGCCGAGGCTGACCTGGACTCCTGCTCTCCCCTCTACCATCTTTGCTCTCCCTTCTACCATCTTTGATGTGACCCTGACCAAATGCTACAGCAGCTGGACCCACAACAACAGCCTGAGAATGTCAACAGTCCTGCAGGAAAAAGATCTCATGCAGCGGAGACGGA